>NC_139222.1:73747086-74347086 GCF_055691185.1 Crinia signifera | reverse complement strand
AAAAAAGTAATAATAAAATCCAGGATGCGGGCAGTGTCAATACCGGAGACAGCACTCAGGTACCCAAGGGTCCGGACAAGAAAGGAAAGAAAGTACTCTCTCTTTTTGGGGGCACGCTTATTTAAGTATAAAACTTAGCTTTTAATATTATTAGATAAGAAAAGGAAATGTCACAAAACTACAAAACGGACAACACAACAAAAACACATACATACAGATTTATACTGTTTAACCTTTCTAAATGTGTGACTTTTGTTATATATAATGTAACTCAAAGGTTTAACAACATGCAAAAATATACAGGAAAAAGCACTATATCGTACAGTGTGTAGAAGATACAGTAGTGAGGTATGGTTCTCAGTCACTACCGCAATCGGCTGAGGTGTGACCAGTGTAATCACTTAAAACCTTCACTCAAAAAAGTCTAAGAAAGATGATACAATGTATTGGCAGGGTCTATGATATGACCTTCAATCAACATATGTATCAAAACACTTTGTACAGTATCTACTGTATCAAAGAGAGGTTATGTCAATAAACAACAACTTTAAACACATACCCCTTTCACATCGCACTTTTAAAACGGTATATTGCCGTTTTTTTCCCTTTTTAAAACGTTTAAGGGTGCACTGTGAATGCACCACAGGCAATTTACCGTTTTAAGTTAACTGGCATTTCGAACCGTGTAAAAAGCAGAGTCCTACACGGTTCCTTGCCGTTTTTTGTGCAATGTGAATGTGTACAGTTTGTCTGAAACGGTATTTCAGGCAAACAACACAAGCACAATCCCACTGCTATACAATAGGTGCGCGCCAGTGGTGTCCAGGTGTGCACCACTGGCGCAGCACCTGTACGGGACACCCCTGTGACCACCTTCTGTCCCCCCAGTCATTGTCCCCCCCCCCTGTACCTGTGCTCCGGCGATTAGATCTCTGGCATTCAGGCGAGGGAGAACAGAGAGCGTGCTTACATACACCAGCACATTTCTGCAGCAGTATCACGCTCTTATCCTGCTCTTAAAGTGTGTGCACTGATATACCTGCACACCCTAGGAGCTCAGCAGCCACGCATTGAACACCAAAAAAAACTACTCATCCTGTATGATAATGCGCCTCTGGGATACCATCCGAGGGTTAAACTAGGGTTAAACACACAACGTGGGTGCATACATTGGCACATGCCTGCTGTACTATCACGCGCTGCAGTGTCTGAGCATACATGGTCGGCCAGGCTCGGGGGGACTCGGAGTCCTTCCGAGCAGCGAACATCCCCCAGCCTGCCGCCGACGTCACTGCTAAATATGACAGGCGCCGCGGCTTAGGCAGGGGGGACTCGGGGAGAGAGGCAGCAAGGAAGCTCCGGCGTACTAATGCCGGAGCGGAGGTTGAGGGGGGCGGGCTGCTTCTGGCTTTCTGTGGTGGGTTTTGCTGGGGCAGGATAAACCTGCCCTGGTAGGTTTGTCCTGCCCCAGTAAAACCCACCACTCAAGGGGTTAAAGGACGCCTGTACCCCAAATTCTTAGCACAGGCAAAAGGCACACATAGCACTTGAAACGTGTTCTGGATGAAACGTTTCAAGTGCTATGTGAATGACACGTAACCGGTATTTAAAACGGTAATCTGGGTCACTGTTAAGGCTCTGACCCGTTTTAATTACCGTTTTAAAATACCGGTTTTTAAACCGTGTCTGCGATGTGAAAGGGGTAACACTTGACTCTTGAAATCTGTTTACGGAGATTTGTAACAGAAGGATATAGTGATGGTGCAATTTAAATAGACTTGTACTAAAAGTTGCCAGTAATATATTTCTTATCGTTGGCAATTAGTCTACTTTAACGAGGAGACAGGATAGTCTTGCTGCACACAATGCTATAGAAATAGAGTACATATAAGTGCTTGCTGGCTGATTATAATTCTTCACCCAATATAATAAACAGATTTCAAGAGTCGTACACGAGTGGACACCAACTTCCGGTAAGCCGCATGTACCGGAAGTGATTACATCGCGGCTAGAGAAATATATCGATGAACGCCGCGGCTCCTCTCTGCTGCTACTTCTTCAGCAGCACACAAGCGGTTCTGGAGAAATTAACATTACCTAGATGTATCTGAAACACCTTGATCATTATAAGAAGATCGGGGAAGTTTTAAAAACATACGGAAGATGCACTTCCGGTCATGGGGAACCGAAACCGGAAACCCTGAGGAGACAGGGTATATAAACGGAAGATGAACAGTACACTAGCCAGGAGCCTGAGGAAGAGACTTATGTCTCGAAACATGTTGGTCCTGGACTAGTGTTTTATTACCAGAGAAGTAGGTAAGTGTAAGATTGGAGACCCACGCAGATTCCAGGTCCGGACCCTTGGGTACCTGAGTGCTGTCTCCGGTATTGACACTGCCCGCATCCTGGATTTTATTATTACTTTTTTAAATGTCTTGTATTGTGGAATAAATATTGTTTGATCTGAATTCCCTGGAAAAGATACCTTTGTTTGTGTTGCGCAGCTGACCTCACCGTGAGTACGGGTATGCTACACAAATCTAAAGATACCATGATAAGTGTGTAAAGCTGTTTTTTCAAGTGAGTTGGGTATGCATTTGAATAAACCCACTTCTAAAAAAAAAACCCTGTCAAATTTCTCTATATATTGCTGTAAACAAATATACACATTGGATCGTGTATGTGTTCTTTTCTCCCATTTTATATATCGACTGAGGAGCCATACAAAGGAGAAAAAAGAAAGGAACCAATATTGATTGGAAGGGGAGTATATGAATATTATAAGTATATAAATAATTCATCCATTTGCACCATAAAAGAATCTAAGTAGAAACCTTTTAAGTCCGTGAGGAAAGCGCCTATACCTCGAGTATACTTTTAAAAAATCATATACGTTTACTAGGGATAGGGGAAATATCCCATTACCCGGGACGGGCGAATTCCAAGCATAATAGCGCCACAGATTTTTTCTAAAAAATCTTGAAAACCTGCCGTGTCTGGTGCCTAGTACTGCCTAGTACTGCCTTATCTACCGGTCTTGTGCCTAGTACTGCAGTATCTACCGTGTGGTGTCTAGTACTGTCTCATCTACCTGTCTGGTCTGGTGCCCACTGCTGAGAGTCATTCGTATGAGGGACTTGTCTTTTCAGTGCATACAACTGATTGCATTCCACTAATGAGAGTAATTGATTGCTGCACCAATCGCCCACTGCTCCTCGGCTGCACTGTGTAAACAGTGCACATTCAAGCCAGATAGGGGTCTTGGTACTTGTTTTGAGGTTGTAGCAGGGGAGTGCAGCTACTCGTAAAACCTTGAGCGAAGATAGTACTTCTCTACCGGCAAAGGAAATTCTCCTCGACCAAGCGCGCACCTTCACGAGGTACGCATGTGAAGCAGTGAGCAAAGGGAACACCCGCCTAGCGAGCCAGATCACCTGAATCCACCCTAGCGATCAATAGAGTTACAGAAGTCGCAGCCAGATAGAACTCTTCCAGCTGCCACCTAGTCAGTGATTAGCCCCCTCCCCTCCACCCATTAGGCAATGATTGACGAGACGAATGGTAATAAATAATAAATGAATAATTAATAATCACAAAATTAAAAATCAGATGAAATTAATTAATAATAATCATAATCAAACAATCAAGCCAGATAGGGGTCTTGTTAAATATTAAACTGACCAAAAAAGATACACACTCACAGAACAACTAGTACTGCCTCATCTACCTGTCTGGTCTGGTGCCCACTGCCTAGTACTGCCGTATCTACCGTCTGGTACCTAGTACTGCCTTATCTAACGGTCTTGTACCTCTAAATATCTTTATGCAAAAATGAATATGAACTCAAGAATATCCCTTTTAAAAATGTTAGGTTTTTATCCCAAATATGTGTGTCAAGCGACTTGAATGGTGGTAACCTGGGTCAGATTTGATTGTGCATACATTGGGGTCCTACAACAAAAAGTTTTTCCTAAAATAGTACTTTTGCAGAATTAATAAATATTGTAGTAGAATGCTTCTTGAATACAAGTTACATACTGTACTGGTGTTTAATAAATGATCTGATATAACCAACATGCCCTAAACTACACAAATCCAGCACCACCACGATTTTCCAACCCTCTCTGTACAGGACCAAAAACCATAGAAAATCTTAACCAGTTGCAAATGAGGGACATTTCTCTGTTTCACAAGGGAAAGATTCTTTGTCATGCCGGTCTCTATGCCTGTCTACTCTTCATTTCATGCTGAACTTACATGAGGGTCAATAAATGGTTAGTTATCAGTTTTGTAAAGTACTATTGCCTCACCATTCCCTGAGGCACTGGCAGAAACAGGGAAAGACCAGTGCCAACCCTTTGCAGTGTCTCAGTTGTAGTACAATATCTATACCACCAAACATGGATGGAGCCCTTCCCACAATGTATATTGTTCTTCATAACTCAGCCAGGCATTATGTTGAGCAATTGCTTATAGGATTCCCTGATGGTGTCACAGAGGGACTCTCAGGTCATAGACCCGGAAGTCCAGGCAACTGCAATGATCACAAAGGGCAGCTGTTATCGGAAGAGCTCCCCTTTGTATTTCTAATTGCATATGTTAGTCCTTATATGATGAGCATCGTCTTGATGGGTAGAGGTATGTACTGCCAGCACGATTTAACCCGGACGGAGGTCATCTACTCCAAGTAAGAGAGCATTACTCCAAATAACACCTACCGCGGGCAACTCTGGACATATTGGATACAAATTTACACAGTAAACAACTAGGAGATACTATAGGAACGGACTCACCAATCAGTGGTTCACTAATACGGTACCATATCAACTGGACTATTTTTCATTACCCATCTTTTTTATTGCTTATTTCCATTTTTATTATGTAATGTTCTATGTTTTTATAATTAAACAATTTGTAATCTTTTCACCCAATTGGCACACACTTTTTATTATTCATTATTGTTAGCGCAGTGTATCCCCTTGTTTTTTCTTGTACCTAGAAGGAGACTGACTACCCCCTACTAACACTGCAGCTTGGCGAAGCACTTCATATCCACTGCGCCCCTACACTAGTAGGTAACTTGTTACCCACTAATTTTCTATGTACTGCCAGTGCTGGGTACATCCCACCCCATATCTTTTCCTTACCTTCATGTTTAAGATGAGCTGACAAACATGCCTCAGAGTATATGTATAACCTACCATTTTCTACATTTCATGCATCTCCACAGTCTTTACCAGCAGTACTGTGGGCTACTACTCCAAGCCCACAAGGCACATTAAGTGTCCTCTACCCACCTTCCACTTATTTCCTTCATTTATGCGCAAAGGTCCCTACTGTGCCAAAGTCTGACCTTGATACCAGGTGCCACTAGAAGAGACAGGGGAACATTTGAAGTATACTGTGATGCTAAAATAGTGCCCCACACATTACTAACAACTGCATGCACCTTCCTTCCTTGCCTCAAATATTGTAAAAATGTTAGATCCTCACTCCATGTACATCTGTCCCTTGATACCCATTGTGTACAAAACGACTAAGGTGCAGCTACTGGTAGCTGTACAGGTCTATAGAAAAAGGTGATTTCAGACTGTGGCGCTCATAGGTAACAATGTGATAAGGTGAATAAACCTTACATAAGGCGATAGCAAACCCCAATTAGACCAATTGTTGGTAGGTCACAATCCTGTGTATTCAACAGCTCCTTATTTCTCCCCTAATTAAACAAGCAGGAGATACACAATAGAATACACCATATTGCAGGTCAATAACATATAAAAAGTTTTAATACAAATGTTGCACTTACAATAAAGTGACTTTTAAAACAGCATTAGACAGGGGTCCAATATGGCAAAGCAGCAGGCAGATGGTGATATCCACGAGTTCCCTTCTGGGTTCCTTAGTCCGGAGTAAGAGGCCACAGCTGTACAGGTCTGTTAGTCTTGACATCTCTGTCTCCTGATTTGCCTGCCTCCTGTACCTGCTGATATTCTCTACAACAGACTGCTGCCCCTGGGCCATCTCTCTACTACAACTCCCATACAGTGCTAAGGAAGCCACCACAACTCATTTCGTATCTCCAGATGACTCCATCACTGGTGACCATCATTGTGTAACTTGATTTTCCTAATTCAGGATTACAAGACTCCAGGCTTCTCTCCTCAAATCAATACCTTCCCCTGAATTTCTACAATATGGTTAGTCCAACCTTATCCTATGACTTTTTTCACACTAGAATTATCCTTAGCCTGAAACCCAAGTGTATCCCAAACCTAAACCCAAAAAGTGTTGTAAACCAGTGGGGGACCTTTAGCCAGAACCTAATTATACAAAGTATGAGTTACTTGTTAATATTTTCATTTTAGAATCCAAGGAATCTTTGAACCCCTCAGGGAGTGTGAGGACGTGGCCATGTCTGGATTGCTTCAACTTTAGCTGAATCCATCTCCAGACCGGAGCCTGATATGATATACCCCAAGAAGGGTATGGATGAGACCTCAAAAATACATTTTTCTAATTTGCAGAAAAATAGGTTCTTTCTGAGGCGATAAAGTACTTCCTTGAAAATCTCTTGATGTTTCTGAAGACTATTGGCAAAAATCAGGATATCGTAGAGGTAAACCACAACATGTTTGTACAGAAGATCATGAAAAAGTTCATTCATGTAGGATTGAAAAACCGCTGGTGCATTATTCAGGCCGAAAGGCATAACAAGGTATTCATAATGTCCATCTCTGGTATTAAAAGCGTCTCCTTTACGAATGCGAATAAGGTTGTAAGCTCCTCAGAGATCTAATTTTGAAAAGATGGTAGCCCCCTTAATCCTGTCAAATAGTTTCGTTTAACCCTCGATAACCGATGCAAGGTCGTAACCCTCCATCCTTTTTCTTGACAAAAAAGAAGCCGGCTCCAGCAGGAGAAGAAGAGGGGCGGATAAACCCTTTGGTCTGTGGGACCGGGACAGCAGAGGGAGCCAGGGTAGCTGAGATGGTGGTCGTGACAGTATGGTATAAGTTCCAACTGATCTCAATGCACCAAATAATAAAAGAAAACAAAATACAATATATTACATTAAACATTCTGAAAGTGACATTTACAGTAGGAGATCCATAAATTCTGAACAATAAATGTGATCCCTGTAAAATAATTTGCCTATCCTCATTTGTCTTATATCTAGTGGTTGAAAGTATCATGGAAAAAAGGGAAAAAGGGCACACTTCACATCTCTCTTTAGACCATACTATAAGGAATCAATAAAGATTTACAATGTGACGTTTTTGCTATTTATTCAGGGTCTACAACCTGATAGGACATAATCAATGTCCTTTTAAAAGTTTCACAAATTGTATGAGTTCGTTGATTGATCTATCATCTATGTGCATGATTAAATTCCTGAGAAGAGAAATCAGTTCATGACACATAACATACGTATTGTCTTTATGTACTGGGAATCTAGATTACAAACACACTCCCTAGATTAGTGATATGGTTTACAAATTTATAAATGAAAACTCTACTATGTAATTTAGATGAATTTAACCAGTATACTTGACCAGTTTAAGGAGACATTGTACAAATCACTAGTTTTATGTTGATGATCCCAATATACTAGTCTGCCATTTAGGGGCACAGACTGAATTACAAATGGAAAGTGGTCTATTCCGAATCACCACAGGTCTCTGGACAGTTTGTCTCTACTAGCTGCAGTCATAGTGAATAAATGGCTTCCAAGGCACTTCCTGTGTAACATATAGGTGGCTGTGATGCAACTCCCCCATACACATTAAAGCAATACAGATGCTTCCCATTTCCATACATAAAGAAAAAAGTGGCAGTGTAACAGATGTTGGATACAGTGACAATGTGTGCAACAAAGAGCATATTGAAAAAGGGAAGATTAAGTAGAATAATACTGTAATTTTGGATTGTTTATGGAAAATCTCCCAACTGGTGACAAAGAAAGGGGATAACGGCGTGGCTGGTGTCTTAACAGGCTCTCTATTGGGTAAGGTCACGGGATTGTACTGCGCTCTAATAGATACTTTTTCAGGGTACTCAAGATGCGTGTTCTGACATTTTCAGTTGGTTTCAAGTGAGGTGAAGGCGTTTGCTTACATACCCCTGGAAGGTTGTATAAGAGACACCATAAAATTGCACCACAAAGCTGTGCAGCCTAATTGCTATCTCCCTGCACAGCACCATCTCTGTCAAACCTGACAGGAGTCTGGATGTATATGTCTGTCCAGGGTACAATGACCTTAAGTGATGGAATATTTTATCAGTGGCTTTAAGCCGAAACATTGAGTTCTGCAGAGCATACTATACTTTGTTCTCAACTTGTGGTCTAAGCTTGTTGTGGAGAGGATCATGTGGGTTTGCCTGGACAGATTGCATTCTGTGAGGGGGAGTAAAATCCATCTCTCAGAGTATTTCTGTTACTGGGCAGCTAGGACGACGCAGCACTTCCGGTCAGGGACAGCGTTGCCTCAGCTGTTGCCAGGCGTTCAGCAGGTCTTCCTTTGTCGGCACCTCCTCTTCCCCAGCGGTTGCCTAGGCAACGGGGAAGCCAGGCAGCCACAGGGAATGTTCCTTAAGCTCACCTGAGGCAGCGTCCAGCTGCTTGCTATTTGGAATCAGGGGCGGACACTCTGTAGTGGAAACCTTTATAGGTGATTCATTTGGGCTGCCCCGGCGCTGGATAAAGAGTTGTTTGGAGGCTCTGCTCTAGCTCTGTTGGTGTGTCTGGTCCTCTTACTTAACCAGTTACCTGAACTTCAGAGGTTCTTTGGTTATGGCTTGCTGCTGATCTCTCCCCTCTACATGCAAGTACCATCCAATTTCCATTACCTTGTCATTTAGTGGTTAGATTGGGGAGTGTTGTAGCTTACTGCTGCTGGTCACATGGAGGGCAGCCCCCAGCGGGGTATCTGTTTAGGCAGTGGCCTTGGGCCACGCATATCCATGTTTGTATATACTTTCTTTATTTACTGTCCCAGTCCTGCCCACTTTGCCCCAGTGTGTGTCCTGCACCGAACCAGCGGATGCTGGGTAGGGGTTTTTGTCTCAGTCCATTTGTATTCCTAGGCTAGTGTGTGCCTCCGTCTCTGTCCATTGTGCCTCTTGTACTTTCCTTGTCTTGTTACAAAGGGAAAGGTTAGCTTCTTATAGGCAGAGTAGGTCCCTCACTTGCTGCCTCCTACTGGTAGCTTGCCTAGGTCCCTCGGGGTTAAGTTTGCACTGCCACTTGTCGACATAAGTCCTGGCGGCATACAAGTACCGGTAGACGCATAAAGTCTTCTGGAAACAGGGCTGTTATAGGCAAGAAGGCTCGCTGGTGTGCTCTGTAGACTTAAGCTTGGGTGTCCTGGGTGACTACCCAGAAGACGTCCCGTGGTCAGGCTGCTGGGTTCCGGGCAGCCTGTCATCTGTGGATATCCGCCCCGTCCTGCTCCCACCATCCTGTTGGTACTACTCCAGGAAGTTCCATTAGGACTCATGGTTCTCTTCCGGTGAGCATAACACTTGCTTACCGGACCCTCTCCTTCAGGGAGAAAATGCTCTGTTCCTGGGCTTCCCTGGTAATGTATGATTGCCATCACCTGTGGTGAGCTAGGTAATTGATAAAAAAAAGGTGTTTCACCACAGGTGATGGCAATCATACATTACAAGGTAAGTCCAGGAACAGAGCATTTTCTCCCTCATGGAGAGGGTCAGGTAGGCAAGTATGGTGGAGATAAAAGTTTATTAGCAGATATGTTCAAGACTGGGCCAAAGAATACATTTTTTTATAATTTTCCTGTGATTATATACAGTGTGCATCTGTGTCACACAATAACTAGTCCTCATTTCAGCCTACTGGTTATAGGACATATATATCATAATAAATGTATTACATAACCAATATTGCTAGTATTGCCAAGCTCCTATGCTGCCCAAACACATCTGAATTTATTTTCATTTTTCCATTTTACATCAAATTCTGACTCTCTTGCAAGCAATATCATCATATTAACCTGGGTGTGTGATTATTGGGACCTACAAAACCTTTTTGCCCCCAGCAAATTAGACCAATTCGGCTTTTCATTAACCAGGTCAAAGAATGGATCGGTCTAATTTCCGCTTCACATGTGTGAATACAGTAAATAGACCAAAGATTTAGCTGCAATGCCAAATGATCAGATTACAGCATATAGTTAGGATTATACATATAAAATCCACAATATATTCTCTACTGATAAAGTGGAACATTATGTATTGCAGTAAGGGTGGAAAAACAACTTAAACACAAGGCACCGAGTCTCATGTTTCTTTTCATATGTCCCCTCAATAATTTATGACCCACAGGGTACAATAAGCATTAATAAATCATGAGCAATAATATGTAATACATACACTTTTACTCTGACAGTTGGTTTAAATCCGTGAATGGAAGCGAAACTGTATTTGTACTATACAAGCATACTCTAGGATAAAAGTATTTATGCCTATACATTGCTTACACAGTACATGACTGCTTTAGTAAATACAATGCTAGATATTGCCTCATGAAATAATTATTGGTTTGAAATGAACCTTTTTACCTATTAAACTAAATAGTAAAAGAGATGTAATCTAAAGCACAAGTAAATCTACACCCAGCATGTTCTAGCAATAGCGTGTTTATATGTCAGTCTCTTTATCTGGGTAGGATAATGATGATAGAGCTTAGAACATAGGCATATTCATTCGTTTCATTTCACAATGCTGGGAATGGCAAGGTGGATTCACATCAAAGGCTAATTGCTCGCTGCAAAATGGGACATGACACAGACTGATGCTGCTTGGGCTTGGGTCTTTGAACTTCAAGTTTTATTACAGTTGTATTGTGTAGGTTTCTCAGGAAGACACTAATATGACTAATACGACAAAAACAAATACATTTGTTTTCCGTTACCAAGAAAAACTTCGAACAATTCTAGGACTTTTTTTTTCTCTTTGAAGGCCAGATAGATCAAGCTTCGAAAAGTGATAAAATGGAGAGTGATAAACAACCAGCCAATCAGCTCCGACCTGTCATGTTACAGGCTGTGTTTAAAAAAGAACAAGTAGGAGCCGATTGGCTGGTTGTTTATCACTCTCAGGGATAGATGTACGAAGCAGTGATAAGGGAGGAGAAGTGATAAAGTGGCTGGTACTTTATCAACGGCCAATCAGCTGCTGACTGTTAAGTTACAGGCTGGGTTTAAAAAGGGACAGTTAGGTGTTGATTGGCTGGTGATAAAGTACCAGGCATTTTATCACTTCTCCTCCGTTATTACTGCTTCATACATTTACCCCTCAATTATGGCCCTTAGAGTTAATTGACAAATAAAGAAATAATATTAAAAAACATATACACTAAAATGCAGAATGCGCGTGGATGAGAAATCTGTGGGTGCATTGTAATGCTCGGTACACATCATTCTTGCCTACTTATTAAGTCTCCCTTCCCCAGAGAAGAGACGCTGTTTGCAAATTTTGGTGACGGGCTGTCAATCACTAGGCCTGTCTCCAAAATGCCATGATTCGTGGAAGGGCGATGAGGGGGTGGGGATAGATGACACAAAATTAAGCCCCGCCCACTCAATATCACACTGCATTTTCACATACAATCATCTCATCCTCCTTGAAGCGGTTGGGATGTGGGAGATCTGACCACTATTCCATGATGCTGCCCAAATATTTGTGAGTCTCCTTGCGCTTGCAATTGGGGGATTAGGCAACTATGGTAAACAGCTACGTAATCATTGGGCTTATCACTGGATATTAGCTGATCGGTCTAATGATTGTACATTGGAGATACCTTAGGTGAGTGGGAGCCAACTCCAGTCCTCGAGAGCTACCAACAGTTCACATTTTCCAGACAACCTAGCTGCTGCACAGGTGCACTCATTACTGACGGACACATTTTAAAAGATCCACAGGTGGAGCTAATTACTTCACTTGTGATTCCGTGAGGAGACCTGGAAAACATTAACTGTTGGTAGCTCTCGAGGACTTGGGTTGGCTACCCCAGCGTTAGGTCGACCACTAAAGGGCAACAGGGCTTATGTCAACTCATGAACTAGGTCAACATGGTTAAGGTCGACTGGGTCGGAAAGTCGACACAACCATTAGGTCGACAATGGGAAGGTCTACAGTCAAAAGGTCGACATGAGTTTTTCACATTTTTTGTCCAGAATTTCGATGTAAGTCAACAGACACACTGTACCAGTACTCGCCATGCTTCGGCAAAGGTGCTTCGCTGCGTTCGGCACACTTTTGGTTCTTCCTCCGCGCCCGTTTTAGAAATAAACGCGAAAAACTCATGTTGACCTTTTGAATGTCGACCTTACCATTGTCAACCTATTTCGTGTACTGACCTTAGCCCTCTCAACCTTTAGTGGTCAACCTAATGTATGTCGATCTGCATAGTGCCGACCTAGCAGCCGTATCCTGTACAGATTTGTATTCCCTCATGTGGTTTTTCAATATAATTTAACGCAAAATAATAATAACAATAATAATAATAATAATAATAGAAAGCCATTACATTTACATTTTTGTATACATACAGATTTGTTAAGTAGGACAACGTCCCGGGGCAGTCTGCATGTTGTGCCTGTTTATACTTCACCCAATTACATATGGTACAGTAGAGAAATATTTCGTACTTACTGGTACATCCCAGTTCTTCCCCCCAGCAAGTGCCACCACTAGACTCATCCCTAATAAGAAATTCACCACTGCTTGGCTGATTGGGAGCATTTAACCTGATCATCAAGTGAGTGAATGAGTGATGGCAAAGATGTGTACCGTGCTTAAATGGCGATAGCTTATACCCCTTTCCCACTGCAGGCTTTACACGTGTAAATGCCGTTTTTTTAGCCTTTTTAAACGGCTAGAGCTGCAGTGGGAAAGCTCCAGGTTGCTTTACACGGGTAACAAATACCGGTTTTTGTTACCCGTGTAAAAAGCAGTGTTTTTAACGTGTAATAGCCGTTTTTTCGGCAGTGGGAAAGGGGTAGCCCTTTACCCGTTAAAAAAAAAAACGGCATGGGGTCCCCCCCCACTGCCGAAACCAGCACCAGGCTGAAGGAGCCGGGGCTGGTAATAAAAAATCAGGAAACCCGACAAATAGGGGTTCCCTGATTTTTTACAACCAGCCCCAGGCTCCAGGTCCGGGGCTGGTTCCCAAAATACGGGGGACAAAATGACTAGGGGTCCCCCGTATTTTAAGAACCAGCCCCAGGCACAACCAGCCAGCAGGGTAATGCCACAGCCGGGGGACACTTATGATATAAGTTCCCGCGGCCAAAGCATTAACCCTACCGACCAGTCAGCCTGGCCAGGGGCCCTGGGGGAGTGGGGACCCCCCCAATAAAGGGGTCCCCCCCCTCCAGGACTTACCTGACCAGGCTGAAGCCTGGTGCTGTCCCCGGTGACCCTGGAGCGGTGGTCACCGGGCTGATGGTATTGTGTAAAAAATAGAATAAAAACCATTGTCTTTTACTGGTGAACTATGAGTCCCAGCAAGCCTCCCCCGCAAGCTGGGACTTGGAGAACCACAAGTCCCAGCCTGCGGGGCATTAAAGGGCCCGCTGGGTCTTGTAGTTCCACAGTAAAAGAAAGAGTTAAATAAACACACTGACACACGTGAAAAATAAAAGTTTAATACATACATAACACATACATACTGATACTTACCTATCTTGAGCCCGTAGGTAGCCCTGGTCCTGATGTCCTGGTCCGTGTCGGCGTCTGTATCCAGTCGGCATCCCTGTCGGCGACGGCGTCGGCGGTCCGGAGTCCGAAGAAATCCATTTGGGAAGCTGTGGAAGGAAATCCTACTCACCTGTCCCAGCGCGACGTAGTCCAGGTAAGGGTCTTTGCAAAAAAAACAAACCGACACCCGAACCAAGCGGACTGACGGAGACGCACGGTGTGTTTGTTTACATCGTGCGGCTCCGCCTCCCGAATGCCGCTATTGGCCGCCTTGCGGCCTAGCGGCTCCTGATTGGCCGCTAGGCCGCAAGGCGGCCAATAGCGGCATTCGGGGGCGGAGCCGCACGATGTAAACACCGTGCGGCTCTCAGCTGTGTCCGCTTGGTTCGGGTGTCGGTTTGTTTTTTTTGCAAAGACCCTTACCTGGACTACGTCGCGCTGGGACAGGTGAGTAGGGTTTCCTTCCACAGCTTCCCAAATGGATTTCTTCGGACTCCGGACCGCCGACGCCGTCGCCGACAGGGATGCCGACTGGATACAGACGCCGACACGGACCAGGACATCAGGACCAGGGCTACCTACGGGCTCAAGATAGGTAAGTATCAGTATGTATGTGTTATGTATGTATTAAACTTTTATTTTTCACGTGTGTCAGTGTGTTTATTTAACTCTTTCTTTTACTGTGGAACTACAAGACCCAGCGGGCCCTTTAATGCCCCGCAGGCTGGGACTTGTGGTTCTCCAAGTCCCAGCTTGCGGGGGAGGCTTGCTGGGACTCATAGTTCACCAGTAAAAGACAATGGTTTTTATTCTATTTTTTACACAATACCATCAGCCCGGTGACCACCGCTCCAGGGTCACCGGGGACAGCACCAGGCTTCAGCCTGGTCAGGTAAGTCCTGGAGGGGGGGGACCCCTTTATTGGGGGGGTCCCCACTCCCCCAGGGCCCCTGGCCAGGCTGACTGGTCGGTAGGGTTAATGCTTTGGCCGCGGGAACTTATATCATAAGTGTCCCCCGGCTGTGGCATTACCCTGCTGGCTGGTTGTGCCTGGGGCTGGTTCTTAAAATACGGGGGACCCCTAGTCATTTTGTCCCCCGTATTTTGGGAACCAGCCCCGGACCTGGAGCCTGGGGCTGGTTGTAAAAAATCAGGGAACCCGTATTTGTCGGGTTTCCTGATTTTTTATTACCAGCCCCGGCTCTTTCAGCCTGGTGCTGGTTACGGCAGTGGGGGGGACCCCACGCCGTTTTTTTTTTTTAAATTCTCCCCCCCCCCCCCTATCTTTACACTGCTTAAACGGGTTTTTAAACGGGTAAGTGTGAATGTGACAAAAACAGCTTTTAAACGGTAATTTACCGTTTAAAAGCTGCAGTGGGAAAGAGTCTTTATGGCTCTTACCCGTTTAAAGACCCGTTTAAAAAAAACGGGTCTTTACCCGTGTAGGCAGTGGGAAAGCAGCATTAGTATCACACTTCCGGTATATTAGTGACATCGAGGAGCAGCAGCTGATGGCTTCACAGGTAAAAGTGACCATATACTGCTCCGACTTCTCAGAGCAGTGTATTGGCATCCGATCCCGCTTGAGCTGCCCTGGACCTTCCCGGTCTGTGGGATCGCATGTGATACATCGTATGTGGTCCTTCTGCATGTGACGTATCGCATGCGATCCACTTTCCCCACTGCAGGGAGTGGGGGCTAAGTTGGGGGTCATACGTGCAGCACGGATGATCTCCGACTCCGATCCAATGCGCACGGGACCGTGCAGCGGATTGGATGTCAATACAGATCTGATTTCGCCACTTTCAAGAACCATTGCTCAGTACGTGTACTCTATTATGCTGCGAGGGGGATTAAAAGCACTGGGTCAGTGAATGGTGGTCTTAAAGGGGGCCATAGCCATTGGTGATGACGGCTCCAGCCGTAACGTAGAAGAGAGTCCTAAATCATTATAACACAACCAGCAGCGTGGTGAGTTTTTTCCACGTTGTTGGCGTAATACATGGGAACTCTTATCATAACAACTCATTTACTGATGTAAAAGTTTTATACTTTGTAACCACAGAACTTAAAATATTTGCATGTCTATATATCTGGTGGAATTGATGCAATAAAGAATACAGTATCTATCCTTATGTATCAATGCCTATTTCCCTATAGAGTGTAAGCTTGCGAGCAGGGCCCTCCTACATGTTGACTGTCTGTAAATACCCTGTTTTGTTGTATCACTATCCCCTATGTAAAGCACAACGGAATATGCTGCGCTATACAAGAAACTGTTAATAAATAAATAAATGTATGTTCAACAGCTTTATTCAAGCTATTATGCTGTAATCACTGCAGCATACTATGACACTTTCACACTGCAGCCTTAAACGTTTTAAAAGGCAAAAAAACGGCAATATACCGTTTTAAAAGTGTGATGTGAAAGCTACATAATAGAATGGCACAACCTGCAGGGTTGGCTATATACATTTGCATACATAAACAATAACATATACATACAGAGCAATTTACATTATATATATATATATATATATATATATATATATATACACACACACACACACACACACACACTGTATATACAGGCAAACGCGGGGGGGGGGGGGGGGGGGGGGGGTTTGGTTGCTTGGAAACCCCTCTTGGCAAATGCATTAAATTATGACAACAATAGCACTGGTATATAATATGAACAATTGGGCTGCCACCACATCATGCAGTTTAAAGGACAGAGCACAGCTGCTGCACATGCCCAGTGTGCCAGCTTCTTCTACAACATTTACTGTATGTGTGGATCTGAGACCTCAGACATCGCAAATGGACCAGAGTTGCTGCCAGGAGGAAGAGACAGGAGCCTTACCATGAAGTGGGAGATTGTGAGCTTAGAAAGTGCAGTACTGGTTCTATTATGTTTGTGTATTTAATTATTATGACCACTTTACATGTTTG
The DNA here is from genome assembly GCF_055691185.1 of Crinia signifera. Classification (NCBI taxonomy): domain Eukaryota; kingdom Metazoa; phylum Chordata; class Amphibia; order Anura; family Myobatrachidae; genus Crinia; species Crinia signifera. The sequence goes on along the minus strand of NC_139222.1, from coordinate 74,330,409 downwards.
AAACAGCCTATACTGTAGACCATCTGTACGGTTTGACTTTGCAGTGTAAATGATTGCCGCCTTAAAAAAAAATTGGAGGTTTCTTACCAACTCTCACCCTCTCATCTTTGATACAAGATGAGGTGATGCCACAAAGTTGCACTGTTGAAAAGAAGAGGAGCATGCAAGATACAGACTGCTCTAAAAACAAAAAGGGGATGGTCCAGGGCAGACACTGGGATTAGTACTGGAGAGAAAAAGGGGGGAAGGCACTGGACAGAAAAAAAGCGAGGAGGCTGGAGAGATAAAGGGGTGAATGGCACTGGTGAAGCACCAGAGTGATAAAGCTAGAGTGAAAATGGGTGCATGAGGATATTCTTCCTCTGCACTACTACAGAACTAGGGAGTGGTGGATTAACCACTAGGCACGTGACACTTTCTGGGGGGAGAAGCACAGTAGGCTAAAGACATAGGGGATGAATTTCATTTCCCCCTTATGATTTAAAAAAAATATATATTTTATGTAATTGTTTCCTAGCACGGCGCTTGTACAATTAAATATCGTATAGCATTGCATGCCAGCATGCCAGCAATGGCATGCGATGCAATGCAATGCGATTTTTAATTGTACAAGCACCCTGATGGGTGCTTTCAATGTTAAATGCACCGCGGAATACATGTAAAGTAATCCGTGTCCACTCGCCACACTATCTAAAATCAACTCCTCGCCGCCGTGGATAGTGGGGGTATGAAAAGGTCGGAGGATGCGTACCGCCGCCCCTTGCGGGCTCGCAGAGCTCGCGGCGCTTCGAGTTGGTGTTGATAGTGGAGGTGGCCAATGGGCGTGCATTTAACATAGAAAGCACCCATCAGGGTGCTTGTACAATATAAAATCGCATCGCATGCATTGCATACCACTATATTGCATGCGATGCAATGCGATTGTATAAGATGTACTACGATCAAAATCGGAGAGTACCATATTTTATGACCCAACTGAGGAGGGAGGGCAGTGAGATATGAAGGAACTGATGAGATCTGTGAAAGGAGAAATGAGACGGTTATGGTGAAATATGGAAGTATGGAATAAAAATGTAAATGTAAGGGACAAGGGTGGCCAATAATGTTGTGCCCAGGGGCCCCTAAATCCACCTCTGTAATAAGTGGGCCTACGCCCTACTTCAGATGGGGGACCAGTGGTGGGCCTACTCCATCCAACTCCTTTCACTGGCTGTGGAAATGTCTGCTCGTCCACAAACACTATCCTACACTGTAGCCCCGTGTATACTGGCAGACAGCTTTATTTACACTGTGTTGCTGTTTCGGGCTTTGTAAATGACCTTCAATATCTCGGTCTCTTTTGGGAATAGATCTGTTGTCATTTTGGGAACCAGATACTTATTTATAGAGGGGAATGCGAGACCCCAGACGTACGATAATATCATAAAAGGTAATATATTGGAGATAGTGGCAGTTGTATAATATTTCTTTTGTATTTATAAAAAAAAAAAAAAAAGGAAACTCAGCACAGATTACAAAATGAATGAGGGGTCAGAAAATGTCACATGACCTCTGCTGAAATATTCATAATACACATACATTTTTCATATCTCCGTGTTATCTGTTTCCAATCGCATGTCAATTGAGAATGCTGCTTTTTTTTTTTTTCTTTTGGTGACGATCATGAAAAATAGATATTCTCCTTTAATGTCTTTCTAGTCGTGTAATGTAATACAAATCATCCGTTTAATCTTCTTTGTTCACCACCGTAAGAGCCATTGGCACATCTGTTGCTGTGATGTCTTAATGAGAGGCATATTTCCCCCACATTGATCTTTTACTTAATGCGGCTCTAGCAATATTTATCTGCGCCACTGAAAAAAATAAAATAAACAAGTAGAGCCGGATGAAGCGGATGTGTCCGAGAACTATTTTAGCTGTGGCCTGAGAAAGGCAGAGGCTAGCCAGAAACAGTGTGAAGTACAGAACTCTATTGGGCATTATTTTTCTTATGTGTATGCCTTCTGTACCCCTTTCACACCGCACAAATAACCCGGGTCTTGGGGCCTTATTCTGGTTCACTGGACAAAACCACGTGCACTGCAGGTGGGGTAGATGTTAGAGAGAGTTAGATTTGGGGGGGTTACTTCAAAGTGAGATATTACAGTGTACAAATAAAGCAGTCAGTATTTTCCCTGCACAGAAACAAAATAACTCAGCCAGTTCTAATTCTCTCTGCACAAGTAACATCTTCCCCACCTGCAGAGCACATGGTTTTGTCCATCTAAGAAGGAATTTGACAGAAAGAGTGAACCAGAATAAGACTGTTTGTGCTGTGTGAAAGGGACATTTGGAAAAACCCAGGTACAGCAAACCAAAACAAATGCTGCATCGCTCCTGGGATGAACCCATGTCTAAAACCTGGAATTTGCGTTGTGAAAGGGGTATTAGCCATAGACAGAGTCTGTACAAACAGAGGGTCTGATGCAAAATATCAAGCAACTGGGCAAAACCTTTCTGCTCTGCAGATGGGGCAGATGTAATGTGCAGAGATTTATATTTGGGTGGGGTGTGCTCAAACGAAAATCTAAATTGCAGTGTAAAAATCAAGTTGTCTAACATTTGTGGGCTACATGCAAAAGCAGCCAGTAGTTACCCTGTGCAGAGAGAACTATAACCCACCCAAACCTAAATCTCTCTGCACATGTTATATCAGCCCGACCAGCAGTGCAAAGTGGTTTTGCCCAATCTGAATCAGGCCCAAAGTTGTGATTAAGCTAGACATACATATATGGGGCCTGATTCAGAGTGAGTTGTTGTTTAGTATTCGCTAAACTACAACTCCTGGCTTTAGTATGCGGAGCACACATGATGTTCCCACAAAATTTGGCTGGCACAGTACTGGCTGCCCCCTGCTTAGCTGCAAAGCCAGGCAGAGACCAGCCATGTTTCGGGGCACATTGTTTGCATGTGACGTCACACAGCCACTGTGCCATGCCTCCTGAGTAGTTCAGACATGCCTGAATTGTCCGGACCACTCCCACAATGCTTCATTGCCGCATCCATGGTGTCCCCATCCTTACTTAAACTGTTGTCACAGATTGCTGTTTAAGCAGTGGTGCATGGGCAGATCCCGAGTAACAATTTTCGGGGATTAGCAATAGGGTCTGAATCAGGCCCATGATCCATTCAGGATCTGCTATGAGATGTAATGCAGTCATGGGTTCACATAGAATGCCATAATGTTTGAGCAAGTCTGCATGCATGAGCCGCTGCCAGTGGTGTAACTAAAATTTGGTACGCCCTCCGCCACAAAAATTTGTGTCTGCACTAGTAACTCCTTGGGACCCGATACATTGCACCAGTATTACTTCCGCCCCTGTCTGTGTATATGAAGTTAATATGGATAAGATTATAGAAGCACATGAAATGTGAGAAAAAGATTTCTGTTTGAATTGTATTAGTAAGTCAGGTTGAGAATTGTAGCATTAGATTTGCATAGCGGATACTGATGCGTATTGTGACTGGGAGAATGTTGTGAAACAGCATATGTAGTGTGTTTATATACAGGAACAGCAGTGGTTTTAGCGCACACTGGGAGATGTGACATGTGTACAGCAGGAGAATGAATGTTTATATAGTAACAACAGTGGTAGTTAGTACTGTGAAAATAAGTGAGGTTAGTGCTGCACATAATTAAAGAGAGTTGATAATCTGATGTTTGGGACTATGGAGGTGGGTGAGAAATAAAGGGAATTGTAATTAGTAATGATGAGTTTGCAGTACTAAGGCGTCTATACATTTATTTGGCTTGAACCTTAACATACACTTTAAGCTAGCTTAATTAAAAATAACTCACGCTGACACAATAAAGACACGGACACCAAAGCAATTAGATTTAAAGGTCATATGTAAATTTATTATGTGGTATGACCCTTCTTCGTAAAGGGCTGGCAATAAGGCGCCATGGATGACCAGCTCTAGTCACATCAAAAATGGCGGCGACTTAAACGCCCCAACTGACTGATATTAACATGGGGACGACTGAGACGGCCCCATCCGACTAAGGCACAACCTAACGCTGGGAAGTCTCACCATCCCTTCTCTGGCTGGTGCGGACACTCCCTGATGAAGTGCCCACAGCGCCCCCCACAAAGGCAGGACACCCCGCCGTCTTTCCAAGGGGCAGTGCCTCCCAGCGCCCTCTCATGCCACAAGTGACCGCTGGACCGTGACGCCCTACCGCCACTGCCAGGCTCCAAGAACTTAACTAATTGAGCTCTAAGAGCCGCCGCATGCCACCCAAGAAGACCTAAGTGTCCGCTACCCTAAACTAAACCTGAAAAACTATCCCTCAACAATCCCCTTAACCCAATTGAAGGGGAAGCTGAAAGAAAAGGTTCCTAACCGTCAGAAATTATACATTGCATTGATTAGTATGACAAGGTAAGTTAGTACAATGGACCCAAGTGAAGTCGAAAACTTGATAAAAACCTCTCGTGTGTCCCGGAAGGGGGAGGTGGGCCGAATTGAAATTAATAAGGACCCACGGAGGTAAAAAATGCAAGAAAGTCCTTCACACCCCTGATTCCGGAACACTAGCTGTTCCAAAACCAGCGAGTAAACAGCGTTTTTGGGTCAGTGCCACAGGCGCACTACAACTAAATCTTATATACCTTATATAATACCTAAATGAAGCGGACTTCCATCGTCCCCATTGCCTGAATGGAAAAGTCAGGAAGCCTGCCGGCCGCTGTGCAGGTAGCTGCCCCAACAGGCAATTTCAGCACTAAATATCGCAGCGGCTGCAAGGCCTGCGGTGATGATGCCAAAAGAGGATCAGCACCGAAACCCAGGATTATATCTGGAGCCTTACTGAAAAGCTGGTAATGGATGTGAATCCCTCAAGGAGGAATTCCACATCCCGCCTATTCGCGCATCGCCAGCCAAAGCACCCTAGCAGGGACCCTAATAGGTGAATGGGCCTTTACTTAGAGCCGGCAGAGGTCTCACTGTAGTTAGCGGGGGCCGTGGAAGCCTTACAATCCTCGGCGAGGTGATATGCATCACCCACTCAGCGTGCATGTCGGAACCGACAACTAGCGCCTCGTGTGCAATCGGAATTCTTGTATGCGAAGCACTTTTCTTTTGCCAGGGGGGGCGTGGCCCCCTCCTTTCCTGGAAAGGGCTTCTTAACTAGCGACTCGGCTGTGGTAATCTGGCTGGTGACTTTGTCGCTGCTAGCGGAGCTGTCAGTAGAGGAAGGCCCTGAAGTGGTGGCATGTGCATTATCCAGCTCACCTGTTCCTGAAGAAGGCCCCACAGTCGCAGGCAGAGTGGAAGTCCCTGCTTCGGCTGCAGCAGCGGCCCCCGATGCACCCGGGACGGGAACGGCAGGAGCACCCGGAGTCGAAATGTGAGCCGATGGGTCGTCCGACCCTACTGCATTCCCAGCCGCATCTGGCACCGCCGGCGACCCCGGCAAGGCAGCAGACTGAACATCCTGACTGACCTTGGCAGCTGCTGTCGAAACCCCTGAGTACGTATCCATAGCGACCTACCATGGAGATTCGGTGGCCCCCGACGTCAACTTGTTAAGACCTGAACCCGACGGGAGCACTGCAGCCGCAGGCAGCGCAGATGTCCCAGACTCGGATGATTCCAAAAAAGTAAATAAATAAATAAATGGGTCTGTAATCACATATTAAACTTATATAGGATAATGTCTACCATCAAAAATATATGTACATGAGTAGAATAAAGCAGAAAAAATACTAAAGAGGCAGTACATGGTAACTACAAAAGGTGGCAGTGCTGAGCCCAGAAATGGTCTGTACTCTGCGGATCTGGTGTTCTGATGACTCATGAGCATACCTCCCAACTTTTGAAGTTGATAGGTCGGGACGTTCGCGCGGCGAAGCCGCGCGCGCTCCCGAAAAGGGGGCGTGGCCTCGAGAAAAGGCCCCCGTTTTCGCCGCTCGTCGGCGCTGAATAGATGCTGTGCGCATGCGCACAGCGTCTATTCTCTGCAATCTGGGGGGGCTCCCAACTGTCCCCCCCACCGCGGGACAATGGCGGCCCCGGGCGGGACGCGGGAACGTCCCCGAATATCGGGACGTTCCCGCGGAAATCGTGACAGTTGGGAGGTATGCTCATGAGTCATGCAAATACTTAAATAGTTCATTTAGTTCACAGATTCATACAGATCTCTGAACGATTCACTGACTCTACAGCCATAATGAGTCTGTGTCTGTACAGTATCTCTGAGCTACTGTACCATGTGTGGCACCATGTATTGTGTGTATGGAGCAGAACTATGCACTGCCATGCTCTCTTCTCCCAGTATATTATTTCAAAAGCTACCCTCCCAATAAGCCACAGACACAGTGCTGGCTGCTGCACGTTATATACTGTAGCTCTGTTTCCTCCACAAAACTAAGATGTACAGTTTGAACCTTCATTATACATAAAGTGGAACAGTTGCCCCTAGCAACCAATCAGCCTGTGTCACATCCCAGACTGTGCAAGATAAATTACAGAAGCAGACCTGATACCCAGCAAACTCCCCACCCCATCTCTCTCTAAGGTCAGTTACATTGGGGCAAAGGGACATGTTTTTCTTCTAATTACTGTATTTGAAAAGCAGAAAAAAGTGACTTATTAAATGACTCAGAATTTGGGAATTGTACTAGCATATTATGGAAGTTGAAATAGTAACCACAATGGGATTAATATTGCAGAGCTAAACATGTCACTGTAAGGGTGCTGTATATCCTTTTGCTTTTCTAAAATAGAAAATACTGATTTATTAAACCTGTCGGATCTTTTCTAACAAGACTGTAACTGCTGACATGGGCTGGTAATATAAATGCCTGCTCTGTGTGTAATAATCTGGTCTGGTTCATACACTTCCATGTGCTCCTGCCGGGTGTGGTATAATACTCCGACAGTCAGGATTCCAACAGTCATTAGCCAGATGTCGGAATCCCGACTGCACAGCGTGGAGAGCGCAATGAAGCCCCTTGCGGGCTCGCTGCGCTTGCCACGATGCGGGCTCGGTGGTGAGCTGCGCTCGTCACCTATTTTATTCTCCCTCTATGGGGGTCGTGGACCCCCACGAGGGAGCAGTCGGGATTCCGACGTCGGAGTACTGACTGTCGGAATCCCGACTGTCGGGGAGCCGTCCGGCACCCCTCCTCTCAGTCTCTAAACCAGTGCTGGAACAATGAACCAAATGAACTAGACAAGCTAATATTCTGAACTAATCCTTTGGTTGAACTAGTCACCAACATGAACTAGATTTCCCAGCAACAACAGACAGTGCACTTAGCTTAGGCTGGTCTGACTCTGGAGGTGCTGTACTTCTGCCAGGGAGCTGAAAGACTTCTGCAAGAGGAAGTATTTCCTGTAAGGACCTGCCTATATACCCCTCTCCTAAGCTCACACCCCTCAGTTCACCCAAAGGCTAACCACAAAACTGAAACTAACTTTAGAAATCTAGCAGTCATTAACTCTTTCCAGCCAACCCCAAAAATGTAAGCCTCTTAAGTACGCTCTGGCTTAGGTAGCCCTTGCTTAATCTAGTGCCTAATAACAATTGTATTGGGAATTGTAATGGAATCCAGGGTACAGACACACACACACACACACACACACACACAGATATATAAAGTATGTAAAGAATTCAGAGTAATTGAAAAAATTTGATGTACAGTATTAGAATTATCCAAGTTAAACTATTATATATGATGTTTAAGGAAGTTATTTAGGTTTCTTATACGAACATGTATAAATAATATGAAATCACAGAATTTGTTGAAGATGCCAGAAAGAAAATATTGGGGCAGATGTATTAAGCCTGGAGAAGAGATAAACTGGAGATAAAGTGGAGATAACTTGGAAGAGTTAACGCACCAGCCAATCAGCTGTGTTTGAAATATGACAGTTGGGATCTGATTAGCTGGTGCGTTATCTCCTTCCAATTTATCTCCAGTTTATCTCTTCATCAGGCTTAATACATCTGCCCCAATGAAACCTATGGTTATTATGATTGTAAGAAACACAACTAGTATGTTCGCTGTGCTCTGTACTAGAACGATTTCAATCTATTCACATGCCTTAAACAGAGTAAATCTATTTCTTGGATAAAGTGGAAAATATGTTTGGGTAATTAATGCCATTAATTATGAAACGGTTATTAGCAGCGGCTCCTACCTTTCTGTAGGAGGGGGCTGCCGCTGGTTGACTCCGCCTATTCACGCTACTCATTTTGTCCCCTGTATTTTGGGAACCAGGACCGGCCCTTGAGCTTGGTGCTAGTTTTAGAAATTGCAGGGAACCTCTAAATTGTTTGGCCCCTGAATTTCTAAAACCAGGACCAGGGCTGCTTATAGCCATGAGGGACACACACACACACCTATTTTTACACTAAGAAACCTGCATGGATCTGACTGATCCATGCAGGCTTCTGCCAACTATGGCTGGAAAACTAGGAGTATTTGCCAGCCGTATTTTCGGGTTAGATTAGTACATTTGGAATCACCAGTCGAATGAATGGTGATTCGTATTTGAATTATTTTGATGGCGTATGCATTCATATTCTAGAAAACTAATTTGCCTGTCAAAAGAATAGGAATGCCTGTATACCGGCCTTTGTAAATTCCAAAATACTAATTTACGGCCATATACGGATACAAATGGCTATGAATATGGGTATTCGTAGCAATTCGTATTTTAGTAAATTTCCCCCATAAATGTCATAAGTCAAATACCCTGTATGCAGGGCCGGATTAACAATGGGCCTGATGGAGGTACAGCTCCAGGCCCACTCTCCAAATAGGCCCATTTTGTAGCTGAGGGCCAACGAGCCCAGCCCCGTGTCGCTAGTCCCCCGGGAACCGAAGATTACTGCCTGGGAAACCTGGAACGTTCCCCATAGGATAACATGGGACCTGCTAATTCCGACCTCCACCCGTTTTCAACGGCTGCCAGTTCCCCCTCCGGCATCACAGAAGCTTGAGGTTGATCTCAGTCGAACTCAAATCGCTGGGCCTTCAGTTTGATACCTGGTCCATATGGGTTCATTGGTTCTAGAGATATTGCGGGTAAACCAATTTTTTTTCATTTCTGAAATGTAATTTCATGGCTGTTCATGTTGTTTGAGGACAGATTTGTCTGGAACCAAACGGCCAAGTTTTACGGGACCAAAATCATTCGAAGCCTACATGTAAATGGGTCAGTTGGTTCCAAATATATAGCTGGTTGTTTAAAGGGGGGCGGGTTGGTTTTCTCTCCCCCTCACACCAGAAAATGCAGGGACCTGCATGATCCTGGGACCATATTCCCGGGTAAATCCCTGCATTTTCTAGTGTGAAAGGGGTATTATTTCAAATAGCAGTGCTCTGAATACAGACGGGCAGGCCCCTGCTCTCTGCCCGGCTGTCAATGGCTGTCATTTCTGCCCAGTGGCGGCTGTCCCCCAGTTACCACGAGCATGTATTCCCCCTTGGCAATGAGCATGTAATCCCACATGGCAACGAGCATGGAACCCCTGGCAATGAACATGGAAACCCTGGCAATGAACATGGAAACCCTGGCAATGAACATGTAGGTAAGCAACACTTGTGTAGCATACATTTTAATAGGCATTATGGTGTTTGGCATAATACGTAATGGAGAGTATGGTGTGTGTCTTAACATGTAATGGGCATTATGGTGTCAATTTTTAATGCGCGCCAATGCCCCTATTTATGAAGCATATTGTGCATTATTGCTCAATCTGTTTGGTATAGTGCAGGCATGTCTAAACTATGGTCCTCCAGCTGTTAAACTACAAGTCCCATCATGCATTGCCACAGTTTTGCTATTAGGGAATGCAAAAACTATGTCAAGGCATGTTGGGATGTGTAGTTTCACAACAGCTGGAGGGCCACTGTTTGGATATGCCTGGTGTAGTGTGTATTTTGGCTCAATCCATGTGGCACAATGTGAATTTTGCCTTAATCTGTGTGGCATAACGTGAATTGTGAGTCAATCTGTGTGCCATAGTGTGAATTTTGGCTCATTCCATGTGGCATAATGTAATAGAGGCACGTACAGTATTAGGGGGTTACTATTGTGTTGCATAATTTGTATAAGGGGTATATGGTGCGGTAAACTTAGGTGACCACATAAAAGGTGCTGAAATGTGGTCTACAAAGTTTCGGCTTTCAGTATTTTTTTTATGACTGCAGTGCCCACGTCACCCCGCAAGTCTCTTAGGACATTGACGTCCTGCGGGTGCACCTTTGGAGGGCACCCACCAATATATCTCCCTGCATTTTTCTTATGCCAGCCCCCTGCCTTTTCCAGGCATAAATAATTAGTTGAAAGTATTTACACAAATAGAGACACACCCATGAGCAGACCACCCAAACAGAACACTTGTCACGCCACCTGCACTATTAGGTGCTGGCCACAACCCCTATTATTGCGCATAATAGGCCCTTGATCATTCAGCTCCAGGCCCATTTAGACCTTAATCTGGCTCTGCCTGTATGTACTCCCCCTCTCCCCAGCACACACAGCTTCACATCGCACTCTCCCAGTATACACCGCTCCCATGGCTATGTCAGTTAAATTCTTAGAACCTCCCACGCATCTCCAATTACCCACTGCCGAGTCCCTCCTCCTTCTAATTGCTAGTCTCTACTATCCCTAGTTCCTCCTCCTACTTATTTGTATTAGGATACTCACTAGCAAATTTGCAGATCTAAGTGACTCCATACATAGACACTGCATGGTTGCAGATCAGTTGATTGACGGCTTCAGAGTAAACTTACGGCTACGAAGAATGGCTGCCGAAACTAAGATTCTGGTGCCAGTGAAACTGCATATAAAGATCCATTCTCTGGCTCATACACCATGTTGCCTTATTTTCTAATCACTTCCTGGTTACAATCCACAAATGGTCTCTTATCTGTCAGTTACTCTACATCCTATTCCTCTTTGTAAGCAACATCATATTGGGAAGCATGCACCATGCGACTCAAATTTAGAACATCAAACAGATTCACCATATACAGAATTACAAAAGTAGTCACATGCAATCATTACCTCTAATAGATTAAAATATCAATATTAAATATTTATTTTATGCTCTTGTATCATGAAGATATTTTGTTTTTGAGACTATAATACATAAAAATATAGTATGAGGTCTGACTTCTAACTTTCACTCCGTTCTAGTTCTCCCCAGAGTGTAAATTGAATGATAGGGTCACTGCTCATCTGAAGAATGACATGCAAATATGATTTACACGGGTACCACTCACCCTTATACATATTACTGCCTTTGTTTCAAAGTAATAAATTGTGGCCTCAACTGTAAAACTTCTATATTATTACACATTAAAAAGTAATGCTGAAAATCTGGACAGATTGCGAAACATTTAAGGAGCATACGCACTAGGTGATTTTGAGCTCAAAGTAGCTCACTTTTCCTGTTGTGAGCTCTTTTGAGATCAAAAACTCCAGGTGTGTATAGGCGGGCAATGAGCGGTGAGCACTGATGCTCACTCCCTCATCATCTCCCGCCGCTGCCTACTGTAGACCAGTATTACAGGCCACATGAAGCACTTTTCATATTCTCCTACCACGGGAAGTGGTTCAGCCCTGTGGAAATTGCTGGGCTGGGTAAAAATTGCTCAGTGTGTATGCACTGAGCGATTTATCGGCCAGCGATTTTCATAGCATCGCTCATAGGCAAACCCCCCCCCGCAACTAGCTTCCCTGCTGGCATTGGCAAGTGTCTATGCACTTACTGATGCCGGCGCCCGCCGGATCCCTGCCGCCGATATCGAGGTCATCGGGGAGTCAACTGTACTCTTGATTATTTGCCCTTCCATAGTATCACTCAGGAACGCATGTTGCAAGGATAAATGTAATAAATAATGCTGCTTATATAGAAGTGGACAATAAAAACAAGTGTTATTTTAAAGGGATGGTCTGCTTCATTTTACCTTTTAAAGGATTGCCCCTTTAAAAATTATTTTAACCGTTTGAGTGCCAATGTTACTGTGAGCGATCCTCAAAATATCTGCTAAAAATGTCACTTAGCCAAGTCAATTAATTTACATTTAGTTAAATATTGGCACTCAAAGGATTAATAAGCCACAATAAATCTATAGATTGTAAGCTTGCGAGCAGGGCCCTCCTACCTCAATGTCGGTTTGTATCTACGCAGTTTGTTTAATCACTGTTGTTTCCAATTGTAAAGTGCAATGGAATATGCTACGCTATATAAAAAAACTGTAAATACATAAATAAATAATAATTTTTAAAGGGGCAATCCTTTTAAAAGGTCAAATCAAGCAGATTTTGCCCTTTAAATGACCGCCCCTTTAAAATATCGGGCTTACTTGCTGGGAACTCGCCAATGCCTGCAAATTGCATACACAGACACGTACACCTAGGAATAGATTTATACGTATAACAAGCAGACATAATTTACTGTACATAGGCTATTTCTTTGGCAACTGAAAACGATATACTCTATCTAATTACCACCGCACTTGAATTATCCAAATATTGGGATAACGTCCCAAGTTTTGCATAAAACATATGCTGGCTTAATCGCAGGCTGTACTGTATGCCATCATTTTCTACATAGCGACTTTAGTCCAACCCGACCATTATGGCGTCTTGTAATAAAAGAAATGTGCGCTATACATTATGAAAGGTCATTGCCTCAGGGCTCATTGCAGACTGGCAACTGGCATTTAGAAAAAAAATATATTCAGATACAGTATCACAGGTAATCGAAATTGGAAAGATGTGGGCTGTGAAGCAAAAATTTGACTGTGGCAGGTTTTCATCAAAGTCACATCAAAAGTAAAATATGAGCCGCTGCAGGTGGAGATCAGGGTTGACACTTAACATATTTTACTGGAGTAACCAGTGCAGGATCTCTGTGGTGCCTGCTCAGGGCTAGATGACAAGTAAAATGTATGAGTCACTGTAACAATGTAACAGCAAGGATAAAATATTTCACATTTTAGTTAAGAAACTAGAGGAAAGGTTATATCATTGTCCACTTTTTTACAAATTTACATGAATATCTACTCATGTGGATTTAACTGAAAAGGAGAATGAAAAAAAAAACCCAACTACTTAGTAGGTGTAAATGCAATTTAATTTGTAATAGCAGTGCAGCGCACCTCAATGTCAAATACATAGCTACCATAGGAGCAGGGAGTGCAGCTTCTATGGGGCCCAGGGGGGCCCACTTCCCTGTTAGAGTACATGTTTCACCATTGGGTGACACACAGGGGTCCTTAAAAACTTTTGCCTGGGTGCCTGCAATGGAATCGGTACATCTATCAGAATGAACTTAGGTCTACAGTCATTAGGTCGACCCCACTAGGTCAACTGGCAGGAAGGTCGACCTGATTTAAGGTCGACATGGGCCAAGGTCGACATGACTTAAGGTCAAATTTGCATAAAGGTCGACATGAGGAAGGTCGACTGGTCATAAGGTCGACATGGGTTTTTCACTGTTTTTTTATCCGAATGTCGACACAGTCGACATAGACACAGTTGGCAATGAGAATCGGACCCTTGCATCGCTCGCAATGCTTCGGGCACGGTGGCTCGCTTCGCTTGCCACAGCTTTAATTACCTCCTCCACGCCCTAGTGGATGGTAGGGCATGAAATACCGCCTGTCGGCACATGTCGGCTCAAAAAACAGTGAAAACCCCCATGTCGACCTTATGACCAGTCGACCTTCCTCATGTCGACCTTTATGCAAATTCGACCTTAAGTCATGTCGACCTTGGCCCATGTCGACCTTAAGTCAGGTCGACCTTCCTGACCAAAACTGACCCACCCAGGCTTGCATCGCTCGCCACTGTTCAGGCACGGTGGCTCACACCGCTTTGCTCGCCACTGGTTACTTTAATGCAACCAGTGGTGGTGTGGATATTGAAGGAATAAGAGCTCTGTGCCTGAAGTGTGGGTCCGTTTGGGTCCCTTGTTCCAACCTTGCTCCTCCTAATTGATGCTTTCTGACATTGCTTTTTAGTGACTTTCCTTGCACATTCCTAATTACAGCCTTGGATCCACCACAGGGTGAACGTAACATGAATGAACTGCTGAAAACCTTTGTTCTAAGGGGTTATTTTTTTCTCAATGTTTCCCCTTAAATATAATTTATGTTTGCAAACCATCAAAATACCAGGACAAAGATGGCAAAGATCCCAATAAAGAGAGAATTGCAGCTATCGCTTTACTGCTGGGTACAAACCTGGCGTGACAAATGTGCACTCAACTATGCAAGAATGGACTGAGATCAGATCTCTGATAAACAAGGCAAAATTCAGTGTGTGGGGCTCGCAGTCTGCACTAGGTTTTGGTTCGGACCCCCTTCCCCTTTTTAGTCGGAGCCACTCAATGCCCACTGGGAACTAGACGGGGAATAAGGGATGTACACACGGTGAGATTTTGGCAGGAGATTTTGACTAGAGTGTCAAAATCTCCTAGAAGGTTAGCCAAAATCTCCCTATTTTCTCCCGCTTAGTCAATATTGTCTAGCATAGATTGCTTAGCATAGATTGACCGTGCAGGCAAGGCAAATTGTCCATTAGCCAATATCTCAGTGTGTTTACTGGGGCTTAAGGAGCCCACACACGCACCGTTGCCGGCGGTGCGATGCTGTACGATGGGGTGCGCGCTCCCACGGCACCTCATCGTACAGTACAAAAAGTATGTGCTGCACATACTTTTTGTACTAGCTTTTTCTAGCATAGCATCGCATCGCATGCACATCGTATGCACAAGGCATACGATGCAATGCTATGTGTGCTAGTTAAGCCCACAACGCACGCCGGGATCGGTGCGTGTGTGGGCTCCATTAGATGTTGGCTAATGGCCAATTTCGACTAGTCTAACAACTGATAATATAGAGAACGAGGGGTTTGTACCTGCGCACTGAATCTATCTTTTTGATATTCTTTAACTAGCAGCTGCACCTAAACGGGTGACTAATCCCGTTTAAGAAATGGGCAAGATATAAAGAATAGTTTTGTGGTGCTGCGCTCCGTTAATGAAAATTCTACAGGCTGTTTTAAAATAAATTGTTGTTCTTTATTTGTAAGTAGTAGTACTGGGTATACGGCAATAAACCTTTTCAATACAAACGCCTGACGCTAAGGACAGGAATATTATATTCCTTCAAGGTTTTTACAATTGCTCGTGGTGAATAAACATGCGACACATGCACTATGTACCTGGACCATGTGCGCTAATTTACAAGGCAAGTATATGGTACATTACAAAAAATGTAGATAAAGAACAAAACATAACGATACTGAACAAAGAAAAAAATGAAAAAAAAAAAAAATGAAAAAAATGAAAAATGAAAAAAATGCAGAAAAAATCAACACAAGCGTGTCATCAGTTATCTGTCCAATAGATTGGACGGTGTGTGCACAGTTGTCGCAATATTGTGCGATAATTGCAGTAAATTTAGGGTTCCTTGGTGAGAAAAAAATGTGTTCAAACTTAGTCTGTGCTTTAGAACAATGTCGAGCGGCGTCCCGCTAATTGTACTCCTCCTGTCAGTTAATTACCGGTGTAGGTTGGTGTTCGTGTTCGGTCGCGGTTTTTCTCGTTGGGAGGTGGCTTGGGATCACAGGGTCCTGGACTTGGGTGCTGCGCCCGTCTGCTACGTCGCACCGGCAGGTCCGTGCGTTACACGGCTGACCAGGCTGTAGTGAGGCAGACGCTACTCCCTGTCTGGAGATGGAGCGACTCACCGTTTCTGGATGGAGATCCTTCACGGTGACCGCTCGGTCTCCTGTACAAGACTCTGTATGACCAGCCTGGCTCGCCCTCCTCTAGATACTCACCACTGCCGGTACACTTGGTTTCCTTCAGTCTCGCTCAGGTCTCCGCTGCGTGGCGGTGTGTGCACCCACCGGCCGCTTCGACGTGAGATCCTTCCAGATGTTACTAGCTTGGTTGCTAGCAGGTATAAATATGGTAGTAGTGTGTACCCTCCAACGCGTTTCGGCTTCTGCCTTCTTCTAGGGAGATTGAGTTTTGAATCCGTGGTGTTCTTTAAATGTCCCTCCATTTCTCTCATCATGTCCCTGGTTGGTTCATATTTCTGAGTCTCTAATTGGTCTAGGTCCTGGACTGGTTCCTGATTGGTCTATGGCCTGCACATGTCCTTTGTTTACTTTCATCTAGGTCCTGGACTGGTTCCTGATTGGTCTATGTCCTGCACATGTCCTTTGTTTACTTTCTGCCTTGATTCTATAGTAGTTACAAATAATGTTGATGTTTATACACAATTATACGATGTTTCCTATCTGTTGCTGGTTCTGCTCCCGGGTTAAGTGTGTGATAAACTATTTTAGTTTGTTTGTTTCTTTTATCAAAGAAATACCATTATTATTTGTTAGGACAGTAGTTTCTATATTTAGTGTTTGTAGGGTATGGTCGGTATTGGGCAAGTGGTAATTAAGGTAATAATTATTTTGATGATTTAAACGGGTGGTTATTTGTCCTTACTAATAGTTTTTTGGTTTATTTGTTGCTTATTTATTTGTTTATCTTGTGGTTTGGGTGCGATGATAAAAGTGGTTTTTAACAGATATCTGTCCCTATTTCTTCCCAACTATGGCTTTCACTTCGTTATCTACGTTGAGTCCCCGAGGTTTCAGTGTTTTTAATTCGTACATGTACCTGAGTTCAAGTTTGTTTATTTTCTGTGTGAAGTCTCCTCCCCTCCAGTTGTTTTTGACCTCTTCTATTCCGATAAATCTAAGTGTACTCGGATTGCCATTGTGGTGGACATGGAAATGTTTTGATAGGTTATGTTCCTCGTTTTTTTTGTTGATATTTCGGATGTGTTCATTAATTCTTGTTTTAGGGGTCTTGTTGTTCTTCCTACATATTGCTTATTGCATCCACATTCTAGCAGGTAGATCACTCCTTTACTGTTACAGGTGATTCTGTTTTTTATTTTATAAGTTTCTTGGGTCGATGTGGATTTAAATGTTTTTATTGGTTGGGTGGTCTTTTGTTTTTGGTTTTTGCAGCCTATGCATGTTCCACAATAGTAGAAGCCTGTATTGGATTCACTTTTATTAATGGTTGACTGGATTTGACCCCTAAAAACAAGAATTAATGAACACATCCGAAATATCAACAAAAAAAACGAGGAACATAACCTATCAAAACATTTCCATGACCACCACAATGGCAATCCGAGTACACTTAGATTTATCGGAATAGAAGAGGTCAAAAACAACTGGAGGGGAGGAGACTTCACACAGAAAATAAACAAACTTGAACTCAGGTACATGTACGAATTAAAAACACTGAAACCTCGGGGACTCAACGTAGATAACGAAGTGAAAGCCATAGTTGGGAAGAAATAGGGACAGATATCTGTTAAAAACCACTTTTATCATCGCACCCAAACCACAAGATAAATAAATAAATAAGCAACAAATAAACCAAAAAACTATTAGTAAGGACAAATAACCACCCGTTTAAATCATCAAAATAATTATTACCTTAATTACCACTTGCCCAATACCGACCATACCCTACAAACACTAAATATAGAAACTACTGTCCTAACAAATAATAATGGTATTTCTTTGATAAAAGAAACAAACAAACTAAAATAGTTTATCACACACTTAACCCGGGAGCAGAACCAGCAACAGATAGGAAACATCGTATAATTGTGTATAAACATCAACATTATTTGTAACTACTATAGAATCAAGACAGAAAGTAAACAAAGGACATGTGCAGGACATAGACCAATCAGGAACCAGTCCAGGACCTAGACGAAAGTAAACAAAGGACATGTGCAGGACATAGACCAATCAGGAACCAGTCCAGGACCTAGACGAAAGTAAACAAAGGACATGTGCAGGACATAGACCAATCAGGAACCAGTCCAGGACCTAGACGAAAGTAAACAAAGGACATGTGCAGGCCATAGACCAATCAGGAACCAGTCCAGGACCTAGACCAATTAGAGACTCAGAAATATGAACCAACCAGGGACATGATGAGAGAAATGGAGGGACATTTAAAGAACACCACTGATTCAAAACTCAATCTCCCTAGAAGAAGGCAGAAGCCGAAACGCGTTGGAGGGTACACACTACTACCATATTTATACCTGCTAGCAACCAAGCTAGTAACATCTGGAAGGATCTCACGTCGAAGCGGCCGGTGGGTGCACACACCGCCACGCAGCGGAGACCTGAGCGAGACTGAAGGAAACCAAGTGTACCGGCAGTGGTGAGTATCTAGAGGAGGGCGAGCCAGGCTGGTCATACAGAGTCTTTTACAGGAGACCGAGCGGTCACCGTGAAGGATCTCCATCCAGAAACGGTGAGCCGCTCCATCTCCAGACAGGGAGTAGCGTCTGCCTCACTACAGCCTGGTCAGCCGTGTAACGCACGGACCTGCCGGTGCGACGTAGCAGACGGGCGCAGCACCCAAGTCCAGGACCCTGTGATCCCAAGCCACCTCCCAACGAGAAAAACCGCGACCGAACACGAACACCAACCTACAGGTACCAACAATAACCGGTAATTAACTGACAGGAGGAGTACAATTAGCGGGACGCCGCTCGACATTGTTCTAAAGCACAGACTAAGTTTGAACACATTTTTTTCTCACCAAGGAACCCTAAATTTACTGCAATTATCGCACAATATTGCGACAACTGTGCACACACCGTCCAATCTATTGGACAGATAACTGACGACACGCTTGTGTTGATTTTTTCTGCATTTTTTTCATTTTTCATTTTTTTTTTCTTTGTTCAGTATCGTTATGTTTTGTTCTTTATCTACATTTTTTGTAATGTACCATATACTTGCCTTGTAAATTAGCGCACATGGTCCAGGTACATAGTGCATGTGTCGCATGTTTATTCACCACGAGCAATTGTAAAAACCTTGAAGGAATATAATATTCCTGTCCTTAGCGTCAGGCGTTTGTATTGAAAAGGTTTATTGCCGTATACCCAGTACTACTACTTACAAATAAAGAACAACAATTTATTTTAAAACAGCCTGTAGAATTTTCATTAACGGAGCGCAGCACCACAAAACTATTCTTTATAACAACTGATAATAGACTATGACTGTGGCAGCCAACTCCAGTCCTCGAGAGCTACCAACAGTTCACATTTTCCAGACAACCTAGCTACCGCACAGGTGCACTCGTTACTCACTGACACATTTTAAAAGATCCAAAGGTGGAGCCAATTACTTCACTTGTGATTCTGTGAGGAGACATGGAAAACATGCACTGTTGGTAGCTCTCAAGGACTGGAGTTGGCTACCCCAGGTCTATGATCTAGTCAAAATTGCCTGGCCTGCACAGTCTATCTATGCTAGGAGATACAGACTTAGCATTGGTATCTAAGCAGGAGAAACACTGGGAGATTTTGGCTAACCTTTTAGGAGATTTTGACTGTTTAGTTAAAATCTCCTGCCAGAATCTCATTGTATGTGCACCCCTTTATTAGGTTGTATGTCCAGCGATCCAACGCATATGGTGATCAAGTCAATACATTGAGGGTCCAATTAAGAATGAGCCATAACCCTTTAGCACTCACTAAATAGGATATAAGATCTGTTCAGCATTAAGGAAACAACAAGAAGCTTAGCTCATCTCTGTGACAGTACCACTTACACCAGGCATGTCCAAACTAGGCCAGCTGTTGTAAAACTACACATCCCAGCATTCCTTGCCATAGTTTTAGCATTCCCTAATAGCAAAGCTTTGGGAAGGCATGATGGCACTTGTAGTTTCACAACAGCTGGAGACCATAGTTTGGACATGCCTGACACAGTCTACATATGGACCTTGCCAGAGAGGTAAGTCATCATCATACATATATTCATGAACATATACTGCCCACAATACATAACATTGTTAAATAAAACCCTGTATTTTGAGCTAATTCGACCAATTTCCGTGGCTGTACTGCCATAATTTCTAAATAGGCCAATAAATAAGTTAGAACTATTAGAAAAGTAGTAATGAAAGGGTTTTGTTTTTGTTGTCATTATGGTTAAGAAAAAAATGCATTGGTCAATAGAACGTTTGAGTAGTTTGCTGTGGCTTCTTGAAATGGAGAAATCATTTTCTGCTCTCCTTGGGTTAGGCTGTTAAATTGGTTTATGTGCGGAGAAGGCAGGGACTTTCCTCCCAGGCTATTTCACTTCCAGGATATTGAGAAAACAGATTCATTGGTTAATGCTTTCATCATCTTTTGCTCGGGAGACCAGGTTCAAACTGCATTCTAGTTTAGGTCAAATGTGGAATAAGTCTGTTCCATAAATCTACTTGTACATCAAGCAAAGTCATTGTGAGGAAAATACAGGTTGATGTTTATCCGCAGAGTTCAATTTTCGGTTTGTGATGGATTCTCTTTTAGTAAATTGTGACTATTCTTCACTATCATACATCCAAACTTTCCGACACTAATGCTTTTCCTACAATAAGACTGACATAGACGTATCGTAAGTTTATAGACACTGCACTCAATTTAGTGACCTCCTGGATGACAAGACCAACAGAAAGGCTGGAAGGCCAAACAAAATGCCCAGAAGATGTGCAACAGGCATTAAAGTTAGTATATGACATTCTGGGGTTTATTTACTAAGGAACCAGTTCTATTTCAGATGGGAAGTTGCTATGGGCAACCAGTCAGATTCAAACTATTACCTTCTAGAGCAGTGATTTTCAACCTTTTTACCTTGCGGCACACTAAATAAGATTTTAAAATTGCCAAGGCACACCGTGAGATCCCCACAGGGCAAAACACATTGGCCCCCACAGAAAAAAAAACTACTGGCCACCATATAAAAAACAATCACACTGGTCCCCACAGGTAACAAAAAAATAAAATACATTGGCCCTTTACATGAAAACAAGAGACCAGTAAATAACAGTTGAACTGGTGGTGGCTATAAACTGGTTTGGGCATCTCTAGATCTGGGGGCACACTTGAGAACAGCTCAAGGCGCATTAGTGTGCCACGGCACAGTGGTTGAAAAACACTGGTCTAGAGGGTTAGAAGGTGCTAATAGCAACATCCCATCTAAAATAGAAACTCTGTATTTCTACATCTGCTAAACACACACTTATTATATAGATGCACTCAGATATGCTGAAATCCCCCACTCAAGGGCGTAACTACCATAGGTGCAAGGGGTGCAGCTGCTATGTGACCCAGGGCTGAGGGGGGGGGGGGGGCATCTTTACTGTCTAAGTGATATGTTTTACATACATTTATCACCATCATTTAGTCAATGGGTGGCCCTTACATACTTTTGCTATGGGGCCTACTGATATCTAGTCATGCCTCTGCCCCACTCTTAATATGGAATCTTTATTGCTCCTGTACTTAGAGTATTATCTTCCGTTGCTGTCATTGACTCCCAATATCACAAGGCATCCAGCTCCTTCAAATGAGAAATATAAAAATATTTCAGTGCTAAGGTTTGTAGACTAAACAGGGCTTCCAATTGCTAGAAAATGAAATACTAAGAGCTGTGCGGAATGAAATCTTTGCCTTCCATACATCACTCATGCCGAGCTCTGATTGATAACCCTGGAGAAAAGTAAAGATACATTTTTATCCAAATTCAAGGTACTATTTCTTCAATATTTACTACAATGATGGTCCATTCTTAGACATTAAATAACCCTAGTAAAACTGAGGAAGCCGCCGAGTGTGACTGCAGGCAGAGAAACGCGTTTTTTGGAGTGAGCCCCACAGCACCTGATCCTGCAGCTGTGCTAATTATAGCCATCAGCGCTTTATGTGGATTACAAATACCCAAACTGGGTGCCTGTGAACAGGAACAAGCCTCCCATTGAAAGTACTTCCGGATATCCTTCTGGTAAATTGAGAGACTTATCCTGGTCTATTTATCTCACAAGCGACAGACCCATGCTAGGGTTCTGAAATCAAGTGCAGGACTGGTAACTATAAATGCCTCTTAGCCTCAAGTATTAAGAACTGCAAATATAGCCTCAAACAAATATTCATACAAAGCTGCAACCTTCTTAACTTTTATATGTTATGTGTTGTTTGTATTGTTTGTCTGTTGATACTATTGTGCACAATTCTTTATGAAATATTATATATGTGATTTTAATAAACATTTCCACATTACATAAATATCATTGTATTTGAATTACTGAACAGGACTGCGCTTCTTAAAGCAACATACACCTATTGGTGTCAGTTGCTTATCTTTACTTCTGACCCTAGTTAATGGCTGTCCCTTAAAGGTATAATAGAAGTACTGTATATACTGTACCATCATACTGTATATATAATTTACGTATACAGTATATAATTAACAATCTTTAGTGGGATCTTGGAGCAATTCTTTGACACACACAGATTGATACAGTAAGGATTGCAGGGCCCTACACTTACGTATCAAGCAATCATCCGAACATAATTTTCTACCTTATCTTGGTGCCAATGAGAATACATAGTGTCCTCTTCTTTGCTCTACAGCAACTGGTTCCGAACATGAATAGCAATGTGCCCAACCTAATGTTAGGTCCCTTACAAACACTTTAAAGACCATTTAAGTCATGTGGGCCTGATTGAGATGTGGTTGCTATATCAATATTTGTACCATTTAGCAGTGGACTGCGCATACATCTTAGCGGCAGTGTGCATGAACAGATACTGAACTGCATCAAATACTTGCAGTGAGGATTCATTGTTATACTCCTTTTACACTAGGCAAGCCGGGTCGCACCTGGAAATTTGTAACGGGTGCGACCCGGCTTGCTGACGCTTTTTGCATCGACCAGAGTTACCCATTTGCACTGCCGCTGGACCCGGGAGCGTTCTGTGTCCAACCCTAGTAACTATCTGGGTTAGATTTTCTACTGGAAAATGGGTATTAGGCAGTTGTATTAAGTTTGAAGAAGAGATAATATCAAAGGTGGTAATGCACCAGCCAATCAGCCCCTAACTGTCAACCACAGTTTGGAAATGGCAGTTAGGGCCTAAATGGATGGTGCATTATCACCTTTGATTTTATCTCTTCTTCAGGCATAATATATCTATCCCTTAGTCCTTGGCGTCTCCTACACAATGGCCTGGTATTAAAAAAAAACGCAGTTTTCAGGGCATATATTTGCCTGCAGCTGCAATCCCATACACAGAAAACATTGCACCAGTGACTTTAGTTCCGGGAGCCATTCTGCCTGACCATAGGGTTACTCAGACGGTTGATTATTAAAGGTTCTGTGACCACTGCTGAGTATTTGTATGCAGTTACTTGGATTTGCGATCCTGCTGATGGGCATCTCAATACATTTTTAGGCAGCTAAAGCTTTAGCATGTATTTGCACAGCATCTCCATAATAAAATAGCATTTGTGATTGCATTAGCGACCACATCTGAAAAGGCCCAGAGTTTCTATTCCTCATACTATACACTGTATGGAGCTCACAGAACTTAAACATTTTTACACCAGGTGCTACAATCATGTATATTATATACTAAACTAAAATCTATAAATGAGGCACCACTTTAAATATTAAGTTCTCCGCTTCTGCCGAATTGTTAATTAACAATTGCACATATATATATAGTTTTGTCCATTTGAGACGGAATTTGCCTTTTCGAGTGAACCAGAATAAGGCACAATGCCTCCAGTACTGCCCACGGTCTAGCAGGGCCTTCACCGGTGCTGTTGCCACCACTACGGTGGCACATCTGTCTATGTAGGGAGGAGAGCGGAGAGTGCCTCCTGCTCCCCTCCCTCTAAGTTCTGTGGACATTTCAAATATGGTTGATGAGCTAATAGCAGCTTGTGGTCCAGCAGCAAATCGCTAATAGAGGCTCACAGTCCACGACCTTTGATTGGCTGGAAACCGGCCTTACATTTTCAAATGCCTGCCAGTCCTGATGTGAGCGACACCCAAGGCCCCAAATCACTGCATGGGCAGTGAGGATTATTGCTATGCCAGTGTTTGAACACAAGCTAAGTACTTAAGCATACAGTATGTGGGACACAAACATAATGCTAACAAATGCTAGTAACAGTGCAATGAGGACACTAGCAATGTTTTCAGCTAAATCACCAATAACTTGCATCATACTGCTGTAGCTTTAAAAATGTTAGAATAAATGATATAACTGATGCCAGACCCAAAATACTTATCATTTCCTCGACATACTGCACTGTATGTAGCACAAACTCCAAGTTTATTCTTTTTTAGTTAATTTACATCAGAGGTTTACTCCAACATACTGTTTTAAGCACTTTAATACTGTAAAAGGCATTATAAGTACTTAGAGCCTAATTAAGAACCTCATTCAGATCTGATCACAGAACAAATTTCTCAAAATGGGCAAAACCATGTGCACTGCAGGTGGGGCAGATGTAACATGTGCAGAGAGTGTTAAATTTGGGTGAGGTGTGTTGAAACGGAAATCATTATGTAAAAATAATGCAGCCAGTATTTACCCTGCACAGAAACAAAATAACTCACACAAATCTAACTCTCTCTGGGTGCTGGATGATGGTCCGACAGTGGGGATCCTGACTGCCGGAGCTCCGACAAGGGGGATCCCGACAAGGGGGATCCCGACAAACAGGGGCTATTCTCCCTTGTGGGGGTCCACAACCCCCACAGAGGGAGAATATAACTTGTGGGAGCGTAGTGAGCCACCTCCCTGCAGCGTGGGAGCATAGCGAGCCTGCAAGGGGCTTGTTTGCGCTCGCCCCCTCTGTCGGAGCATTGGCAGTCGGGATCCCGACGTCGAGATACTGACTGTCTGGATCCCCACTGTGGGAGCCCTATACCACACCCCTCTCTCTATACATGTTTCATCTGCCCCACCTGCAGTGCACATGGTTTTGCCCATTTTGAGAACAAATTTGTACTGCGATCAGATCTGAATAAGGGTATAAGACCTGGTCGGCTGTGAATTTGCAGGTGGAGCGATTATCTGCAGACTGCGCGTGCATCCGGTTCGTAGTACACATGCGTGCGGCTGTCCGATAAAATCCTGCACATTTTTTTTATTGTTGGTCCTCACAGCTTGATTGACAGAAAGCCGACGTTTGTGGGTGGTATGGTAACCGGACGTTTTCTGTGAGCATCAGGGAAAATGCCAGTGTTTTAGGGAAAGGCGGCCCCCGAGTAAGTCCTGTGCTATGCACAGACTGCACACACCGAAAAAGTAATTTGATGGCAGACGTGCACAGGGCAGCATATACCTGGTCGCAGAAATTAGCAGTCCAGCAATCTGGTCTGAATTAGAACATTAGAGACAATGGGCCTATTAGGGTGGCCAATTCCGGGATCGGCGGGATCCCGGGATTTGGCCCCTAAATGGCCGGGATTTCAATCCCGGGAATGGAGTTTCCAATCCTGGGATTTCGGGATTAGACCACACAACAGCAGCCTCATCCGACATCCTGTGCGCATCGCGCTGCCGCTGACCTTCCACCGCCTGCCCTACCACCCAGCATTCGCCTCTACCCGTCCCGGACCCCCGTACCATCGCCCGACAACCAAAGGCCGCATCCTCCCACAAACACGCACCAGCTGTATCCGCCCAGCTCCATCACCGGGCCACACCGCACCTGTAAGTAAATATGCGGGTGACCGGGGTGGCGGGTTTTTGTATTAGGGAAGCCAATCCCGGGATTCGGCATTTTTCAATCCCGAATTCCGGGATTGAAAAAATGCCCCGGGATTTACATCCCTAGTGCCTATAGTAGCCCATTAAGAACTATCCACATTATTTTTCCTGAAGTAGCGTGCAAATAAGTATTATTATGGGGCGTATTGAGTATAATTGCACTAATTGTCCCTTGCTCTTAGCAGAAGACATAGCTAAAACATTAATATTTCTCCGAATAGCTCATTTGTCACTCTCCGATCACACATTTCTGAATATAATATAGGGAAAACAGCTTGCTGTATTGTCAAGTTCAGTGGTGACTCAGGAGTTAAGATAAGTCTATTATTGCATTTTGTCACTTTGTCAACGATCTAATGACCATCAATAATAGTTGAATAAGAATTGATGGAGAGAGAGATTTAATTAACCCTTGTGTCAGCAGCTCGGCATAGCTGCCAGTTTTTGTGTTAATGGACCGGCTCTGTAAAACGTCTCCTGAGCATAAGCTGTCTCAGCCAGCGGCAAGACGAAAAAACTGTTTTATTCATTAGAAAGCCCTTCTGGTGCCATTCAAATAACTTCGTGTGAAAGCAACCAAATCTCTGGTCCAAAGCTATCACACACCAAATCAACCAGCGCGAAGATTTATATGTTGTGCCACTGTGTAATTTACGACACTGTGCCAGGGTCCGTTTGTGAATTATACACAGTTTATCCATAAAACGTTCTCTCAAATTAACTTTATACAGTGGCCTCTGTCTAGCGCTATTGGATCTTTGCAAACTCAAAAAACCCCAAAACAATATATGGTCCTAATGGTGTTTTCAGCAGCAACAAAATAAATTGCTGTAAAAATTATAATTGATCTTGTAATATTACAATACAAAAAGGAACCCTATGGAAATAAAATGATGCATTGTGCAACGAACATGTCTAGCTTGGCCATATTGCTTATAGCTAGTTTATAAAATATATTTTTTGTAGTTCCCTGGAAGCCTACAAACTGCTACAGGTCAAAGATTGTAACGAGCGCACATTCAGGTCTCCCTTATGTGTATATTCCAAAAAACTGAAATATGCTGAAAACCGTGGTTCTTCAGAATATTTCGGGGTTATTTTTGTTTGTTTGTCCCCCCCACCCCTTTTTTCATACTTATCGCATCCCCCAATGTCCATGGAGGGCTCCAGGATCCTCTTCAGCTGCATCTCCGGTCCTAGGGGTGCATTCCGCGAGTGTGCAGTCACGCCCGTGATAGTGCACTCGCGCAATGCACCCCTGAGACCAAAGATGCCGCTGAAGAGGATCCCGGAGGCATGGACATTGGGGGACCATCGGGGCACCACCTGGGGACCAGGTAAGTATGAAAAAAAAAGTGCAAAGGTATTCACCCTGACATGTTAGGCCGGCTAAACATCAAACCCGGCCGATCCGACATGGGATGGGACCCTGCATTGTGCAGTGTTTGCACACTTTCACCATGCAGGGGATCATGGCTGCATTTGGTAGCATGGCATTGTACATGGCATAGTTCTGGTTGGGGAAGAAGAAGAAGAAGATGTCCCCTTTGGCCTTGTGATCACGCAATAGAGCATCCTACACACGTAACAATATGCTTAATTTGTCATTCTAGTTTGCTTGGAAATGACAAATTTTGCCAATATAATTTAAGTGTGTATCCGCCCTTAGGGCCTGATTTGTTGTTTCCAAGCAACCTGACACCCCCACTCCAAACACAAACGGGCACAAATAGAATATATTCTCACATCAAATAAAGCCATGAATTGTTTGCGCGTGCAGTGTGTCCAATCCTACCAACTTCATAGCACAAATGGATTCAAATCCAGCTACTGCATAAATCAGGTTCATAGCCTCAATTAACCATTCTTAATTATTATTCCTTCATGGAAAGAAGGTTCAACAGCAAGGCGAGCTCAGGGAGGACAGAAACCTCCTGTGGAGCAGAAGGGCAACCCGCTCCGGTGACAGTGGAGAGTGGGGAGTTTGACTGGGGCGGTACACCTGTCAAACCATAATGCAGGTGTCCTAAGGTGAGCTCAGGGAGGACAGAAACCTCCTGTGGAGCAAATGGTGCCCTTCTGCTCCACGGGAGGTATCTGTCCTCCCTGAGCTCACCTTAGGACACCTGCATTACGGTTTGACAGGTGTACCGCCCCAGTCAAACACCCCACTTGCCACTGTCCCCAGAGTGGGTCGTTTGACGGGCCGGGCACTAGGAGCCAGAAGCGAGTACCCGCTCAGGGCTCAACCCCCTCACCTCTCCGGGTAAATAAAAAAATGATAAGGGTCAGACTGGCCCACAGGATTAAAGGGGAAATCCCTGGTGAGATGAAGACCCCATCCCCTCCTTTAGGGGTCAGATTCCAGACCAACCAAGTTATGTCTTTGGCTTAGGTCTCGTGATCTTTGAACATTGCAATAGTACCGTTATTTTGACTGGTCTATCTGTGTATGACAATCAAAAGGACAGATTTCCAATTTTGAAACAGATATTGACGAGTGGTTGAATCAGTGTTTGTGAGAAATAGAGATCTTGATTCCCAGACCGATCCATCACTGTTCAATCTTCTTACATTTGTTTTATGGAAATTAAAGTGCCACAAACTGAACTTGTTATAAAGAACCCTTTATACTGAACTGCAGATGGCAAATACAGCCCTTAATGTTCTCATTTATAAGATTACCACACATAAATAACCAAGTGAAGATGTCCAATGTGAACATGAATAAACATCTTTTAAACATTTTAAACAATTACCAATAATCATGTCTCTATCTTTTAACTTAAAATCAATCCACTTAGTGGTGATGGATTTGCTTCATGCACAACCGTATGAAAATGCCAGTTTGGGTCATTGATTGCAAAGAAAGAACTGAGGCAGAGATGTATGAACATATACATTAAGGAGATATTCTGCATTGTAATTTAGCGCAGTGTTGCGTAATATTTTAGCATAGCAATGTATTAAAAACTAGAGCCCCTGGGAAGTTATCATGGTATCCCACCCCTCTGGTGATCCTTGAAGGGCTACATTGTATCTACATAGCTGATGATAATACAAAATTGCTACTGGATGGTCCTAATGCACTTACTGCGAAAGACCTCAATGAGTACAGGCCGATTGCACTAACATCGGTGGTCATGAAAGTGCTTGAACGTATGGTGCTGAACCACCTGAGAGTTGTGACAAATGCTCACCTCAACCCCCTGCAATTTGCCTACCGCGCAAACAGAAGTGTCGAGGATGCAGTCACATTGTACAGCACTGTCCAGGTGCTGTAGAATGTGGTGCAGCCCTGCACCACATTCTACAGCACCTGGACAGTCCAGGCACCTATGCATGGATACTATTTGTTGATTTCAGCTCGGCATTCAACACTATCATCCCTCACATCCTGGAGCCAAAACTTCGTTCACTAGGAGTCCCAGAACCTACATGCTCCTGGATCACTGACTTCCTGACTGAAAGGAAACAGGCAGTAAAAGCAGGCGCTTTCATGTCAAACACATGCACAATTTGCACTGGTGCCCCTCAAGGATGTGTCCTCTCCCCCCTGCTCTTCTCCCTCTACACAAACGACTGCACCTCAGCAGAACAGTCAGTAAAAATTATAAAATTTGCAGACGACACAACGGTTATCGGCCTAATCATGGATGGAAACGAATCAGCATACAGACCGGAGGTGGATCGGCTAACTAAATGGTGTAGCGGAAACAACCTTGACCTCAACCCCCTCAAAACAGTGGAGATGTTGGTGGACTTCAAAAGGAAACCAAATGCCATGCACCCACTCATAATATCTGACAGAGTAGTGTTGAGGGTTGACTCCTTCAAATTCCTAGAAACAAAGATTTCCTGCGAATAGGGGTCCCAACATCATTACAACTGTCAAGGCGGCTCAGCAGCGGTTGTTCTTCCTGAGGCAACTCAAGAAATTCAACATCCCGCAGGAGCTGCTGCTCATCTTCTACACTGCCATAGTAGAGTCTGTCCTTTGCTCCTCGATCACAATCTGGTTCGGAGGAGCAAACGAGAATGACAGACGAAGGTTGCAAAGAGTGGTGAGGATGGCAGAAAAGATCATGGGGCGGAGCTCCCCACTGTCCAAGAACTATACCAAGCCAGGGTCAATAAGCGTGCAGGAAAGATCTTGGCGGACAAGCTACACCCTGGCCACAACCTGTTTGAACCCCTTCCGTCAAGCAGACGTTTTAGGTCCATCCCAGCAAAGACGACAAGAACTACAAAAGGCTTCTTCGCAATAGCTGTCCACCAACTAAACAGTATTGAACGTACCAAATACTAACTCGAACTGTTCCAGATATATGTGAAAAGTATGTGATGTATGTTTATGCCTCTCTTCCCACCCCCCTTGTGTTCCCTGCTTGATGCTTCACTGTTACCACAAAAAAATTCCAAGCATACGCAAGTATACCTGGCCAATAAAGATGATTCTGATTCTGATAAGATCATGAATAAAACACAAGATTTCAATGTGACCAAATCAAGATGTGCAAATGCAAGGAGCATCTGGATCTGTAAGTACAGTAAGCAAAGAAAAGTTTTATAAATATTTATTTTCAGGGCTTGAAGACCAGTAGCTTATGCAAGGTTATACACATGAACATTAACGATTCTGCAATATCTATTATTCTTTATAAAGGATCATACTATAGCACATGCTAAACTGAATTACAAGCGCACTCAAAACTCTACAGCTGGCACTATACTAAGTACCATAGGCTAACACAGGGGGGTTTCTGGTGGCCCAGATAGCCCCCTCCTCTTGGCAAGTGACTTAACTTATGACAATATCACATATACTGTATATATTGTTGCTTAGCAACTGGGTGCTTGTCAGCGGACGGAAGCTGGCGCTGACAACTTCCGATTCTGACAGGGGAGGCGGATGGCGAGTCCCGGGCGTCAGGCGGTGATTGTTGTAAGTATAAATGTTTGCACTTATGTATTGTATATTGCTGTAGGTTTGGAGCTGAAGAAGGGGCTCATACCCCGAAACGTCCTCCTAAATACACCTGTTTGTTAAGCTGGTCGTCTCCTTGAGTGCCGTTATTGTCCCTGTGGGGATTGGATCCATATATACGTATATCTGGCACCTGGAGCAAGTTGTATGGTATTGGTTAATGCCGGCAGTATTGGAACTATATACATTGTTCTGCAGATTCTTTGTCTGCATAACCGGTTGCAAGGCACCTGAACTTTCTTTGCACTAGTATTATTTGGTGCACACTTTCTCACCTATTTCAGTCACCTGGTTGGAACTTAAAGTTAACAGTGTAGTTTCCGGCTAAATGGATAATATGGCTGGAAATACAGTTGATGACATGGCTGGATGCCCTATACCATCTGTTCCTTCGTGTGAAACGTTTGTATACACGCCAGCAGAGATTGAAAATATTTTGTTTGATGTCAGTGATGCCCCTGACTCTTCCGATTTATCGATTGAAGAAGTTTACCACCAGCTATTTCGATTACGGAGAAGAGAGACCGACTTCCTATTACATGGGACCTCATTGTCAGAATATTTCAGGGCCAAACATATCCCGAGAGGATTTAGGGTAAGGAATACCCCCACTATCGGGCGTCACAACCCCGATTTTGTGAGAAAGTGGGTGGGTATACTAAACCACTGTGCCCTGGATCTTATGGTCCTAGTTATAGAGGAGGCGGGCCGCAAACTACAATTGACAAGGACTAAGATCAGTACCTTTGTGACAGAGCATAACACCTTGCTCAATGATCAAGAGAATTCAAGTTGGCTAGAGAAACTTGAACAACAATGTGAGGCATATAAACTTGAGTTGGTCAAGTTTAAATGCAACAAAAAGCGTACAGTAGACTCTGACTATGAGGAAAACCGAGTTTATGGATGGCTGGCCGGTACTAACCAGAGACAAACCAATACCAATACCGATAGGAGACGTCGCCCGTGGCAACCTAGAGCTCAGAGAGATCGGGTACACCGTGAGATCGCTGCAACTAACAACGACAGCGACTTTATAATATCAGATTCCGATGATACCAATAGCTCTCAGGCAATCCCTTTAGGGGAAGCTCCAGTGATTACAGCTCCAAGAGGCAGAGGCCGCCCACCCGTCGGGGTGGACAAAACCAGAGAGCCAAGACGAAATCCTATACGAGTAATCAAGAAACGGCCGTTATAAATCTGTCACAGCGCATACGATCAGTTGATGAACATAGGGTCTTGAATAAAGGCTTATCCTATGTGCCCACGAATGGACATGATCCGTTCCGTTGGAAATGTGAACAACACAAACTGATGCGAAAAATACGCTTGAAAGAACATTTTCAGTCTCGACCTGAATCCGGCCCCCCAGATCCATTAGAAGGCTTTCTACAATCAAAATCTAAATCGGTGTTTGATCCCATTTCTACGAATGCCTCCATTCGAACTTTTGGACGATTACTAGATCAGTCTGTGTCTAAATTTGTGGCCGCTCCGGCTAAAATTAATAAAAACCTCACCCCTGCTGAATCGGCAGCTCTATCCAATCTGTCAAAATACGAGGATATAGTAATTAGGCACGTCCTTTTTGAAAGACACTACCACGTTTTTGAAAATATTGTACCAGATTGACATAGTGCCTATGGGTACTATAATGGTATGTTTAGATGTGTGTAGCCTCTACACTTCCATCCCACATGATGGGGGTGTTGAGGCTATGCGCATCTTCATCTATGATTACTTGGATCCAGCTCTACTGGACCATGATTTATTCCTGAGATTGTTGACCTTGACACTGAAACGTAATTTCTTTTTATTTGACGGGGCATATTACCTCCAACGCAGGGGGTGTGCTATGGGGTCCGCTGTGGCCCCGTCATTTGCGAACATTTTTATGTTCAGGGAGGAGGAGCGCTTGTTTCTTGATAAACCAGAGATCAAAGAACATCTTTTAATGTACACCCGGTACATAGATGATATTTTTATCCTATGGACGGGTGGACAAACATTGCTCTCTGATTTACTAACTAACATTAATTCTGGAGACTCCACAATAAAATTCACCGCTACATGCAGTGATACCATTTCGCATTTCTTGGATGTTGAGATTAGTATCAAGGAGGGTAGAATTTCCACTGATGTGTTTTTTAAAGATGTGGATAGGAATACGTTTTTGATGGCATCAAGCCATCACCCACCTGCTTTAAAACGAGGTCTCCCCCTTTCACAAATTATGCGGGTCTCCAGAATAATGAGTGATGGTGTTGGCACTGAGAAGCGGCTGGATAACCTGATTGAAAAATTTGTACAGAGGGGTTATAGCCGCAGAGAGCTAGAGAAACAGAAAGCGCAAGTTCTGGGTATGCCACGCTCTCAATTATTTGTGGCTAAAGAGCGGAGTAGCTCCTCCATTCTCCCTTGGGTTAGTGTGTTCTCCACCAGTAGCCCGGTCATTAGGCATGCTACGAATGCCCTTTGGCCTATAATTAAAACTGACACGGAATTACCTGGGTTAAATACACTCAGACCCTTGGCAGCTTTCAAGCGGGGTGCTAACCTACGAGACCGCTTGGTAAAAACCGATATAACGGGATTGGGTGTTCCTAGACCTGTTAATACCCATTTTAAACCCCCTGGGTGTTATAGCTGCCATTCGTGTGCTACGTGTAGACACATGGTGTCATGTCGACAGTTCAAACATCCACACTCAGATCAGATGTTTGACATACGATTTGTTCTCACTTGTAAAACTGCATTCGTGGTATATGTAATTGTTTGTCCTTGTAGACTATACTACATTGGCCAGACCACCCGGCCTTTCCGTGACCGCATGGCAATGCACCGATCTGATATCGGTCTTTCTATGTCAGGAAGGCCGATTGACAGGCCGGTGCCACGTAATTTTAAAGAAAAGGGTCATACCATTTCTATGCTTAAATATTTTGCCATAGACCACGTTAAGGAGTCTATGAGAGGCGGCGATAGGGCCAAGAAATTGTTGGTCCTGGAGTCTAAATGGATCTTTAAATTAAAAGCTATGCGCCCCAATGGACTGAATGACAAACTAAATTGGAATAGTTTGATGTAATGCTATGTTACATTGCTGGTTTCTAATTTACATCAGGCATATGTTTTCTATAACTTCTGCTTTATGCGTGTTTTTTATATTCTTATTCATGTATGTATGTATATATTTTTCTCATGAGTATTAAAGTGCCCATTAATGTGGTGTGTTGTGCTGGCAATCCACTAGCATTGTGTATCATGGCAGGCAGGATAGGGTGTAAAACCTGTAGTCATGGTATATGTTGCGGTGGGTAGCGGCACTGGACTGCCATACTTCATATGGTGCCAATTACCCATGTTATTTGCAGTTATTATATGTTACTGGCGCCAGGGGTGAGCGCATCGGCTCTATGTGGAGAGTTGGTGTTGTGAGGCGGGCGGCTTCCTGTATCGCGAGACGCACGCTCATTGTTGCTTAGCAACTGGGTGCGTGTCAGCGGACGGAAGCTGGCGCTGACTTCCGATTCTGATAGGGGAGGCGGATGGCGAGTCCCGGGCGTCAGGCAGTGATTGTTGTAAGTATAAATGTTTGCACTTATGTATTGTATATTGCTGTAGGTTTGGAGCTGAAGAAGGGGCTCATACCCCGAAACGTCCTCCTAAATACACCTGTTTATTAAGCTGGTCGTCTCCTTGAGTGCCGTTATTGTTCCTGTGGGGATTGGATCAATATATACGTATATCTGGCACCTGGAGCAAGTTGTATGGTATTGGTGAGTGCCGGCAGTATTGGAACTATATATATATATATATATATATATATATATATATATATATATATATATATATATATATATAATATGATCATTTGAGCTGCCACCACACTATGCAGTGTAAGGGACAGAGCAGAGCTGCTGCACATGCCCAGTGTACCAGCTTCTTCTACCACATTTATTGTATGTGTGGATCTGAGTCCTCAAACATTGCACTGGACCAAAGAGCAGCTGCCAGGAGGAAAAGACAGGAGCCTTACCATGAAGTGGGAGATTGTGAGCTTAGAAAGTGCAGCAATGGTTGTATTCTGTTTGTGTATTTATTTATTAAAATGATTAACCTTTACCTGACAACTTATCCACTTTTTGAAACAGCCTATACTATAGACCATCTGTACTGTTAAATATTAATACTGTATTCCATACAGTATCCAGTGTATAAAAAGACCAATTTTCAGGGCTGTTACCATCCCCAGGTTCCCATACTTACTCCAATGCACTGCAGAGTGGGAGATTTTGTATTACATTTGGAAACCACCCTTGAAAAAACCTGTGTTTGCCACTGAGTACACTATCAATTAAATAGAAAAACAATGCTACACTAAATAGTGCAGTATATGAGCAGTAATTACGCAAAAAATAAAATCTCCATATAAACCATTGAAGCATTCCTTGTGGGCCATTTGTTGCACAATAAGCATTGGCTACTATAAGCCAGGAGCATATCTGATGACACAACCAGTAGAACCATCAGTGTCCTGAGTACAATCCAGGAAGTGACCTCCTTTTTGAAGCTGCTGTCCCCTACTCCTCTTTGAGACATCTTGGCCAGTGGCAGATTTTACCTATGGAATGCAGACTGCAGCCCCCAGTAAAATCTGACACCCTGCTCAGCATCAGTGAAGCCAGATGTAGTCCATGAGACTGCACTGGCTTCATTCTAACTGGCAGTCCAAGCTGCAATAAGCAGAGAGCTAAACAACCAATCAGCTCCTCTCAAACACAGCCTGTGACATGGCAGGTAGGAGCTGATTGGCTGGCTGTTTATCACTCTCCATTTTATCACTTTTGCATCTTAGTGCATCTGGCCCTATATCTGCTGACTTTCCGGATATCTCTAAAGGGGTGTACAGAGGGGAATCAGTCCTGGCGATTTTGACTAAGCCCAGCATGTAATCAAGAAGTAGTTAGCCTGCAGAGATTAGATAGCAAACTTCATCCTGCCTTCCCCAGCCGCTGCCAAATACACTCTGCAGGTGGCGTCTAG
This sequence comes from Crinia signifera, assembly GCF_055691185.1. Classification (NCBI taxonomy): domain Eukaryota; kingdom Metazoa; phylum Chordata; class Amphibia; order Anura; family Myobatrachidae; genus Crinia; species Crinia signifera. The sequence continues at coordinate 74,294,676 of NC_139222.1, read as the reverse complement.
TGAAAATTTTCTTGCCTGCACAGTGTATTTGGCCGGGCGATAGAGACGCTGCAGGACTATGCATCACTATCGCCTGCTGTGTACACATGGGGCGATTCTGGCTAACCTTCTAGGAGATTTTGATGATCTAGTTAAAAATCGGCTGGAAGAATCGCCCCATGCGGACACACCTTAAGCATGTTTCTCAGACTATAGCTCTATCTCTTAGTCCATGACAAATATCTCTCTCTCTCTTTAGGATGAATCTGTATCATAGCTAGGAGAGTGATAAATCAGCAGCCAATCAGCTTCTAATTTATGTTTCAAACACATGGAGGTGGGCAGAGGCGTAGGGAGGGCGGAGCCACCGGAGCTCATGCTCCGGGCGCAGATTGGTGGAATGGCGCCGCCGGCCCGCCCCCCCCTCTGCAAATGATCCATTCCCTGCACAAGTTACTTTTCAAGTATAATAACGGGCAGCGCGCGCCGGCGTCTGCCCTACCCGGCGCCTGCCTCCGTCCTGCCATTATCGCCCGGTCCCTGCCGCCAAGCGTCACTGATGGTGTGGCCGGGCGGCGGGCGGACAATCTTCTCCTGTCTTCTCTAAATTGCTGCTGCTGCTGCTCAGTCCGGCTTCCGGGCAGCGCAGCGTAGTAGCAGAACTAAAGACTCCTCCCAGACTCACCTGACTCACTCCCTTCTCCGTGGCTACAGCAGCGTTATCAGCCATCCCAAGCGCTGGCTGTAGCCTGGAGGAGGACAAGATGTTCTGCTGCCGCCCTGTAATTCAAGGTGAATTGTTATGTTATTTATTTATACAGCTAATTAATGTTAATAATAAACTTGGGGTGGTGGTGGTGGGGGGTGAATATCTCTGGCTTCTGCTGCCGCCCCGACCCTGCTGTGCTGTATATGTCTTTATTCTTTATCTGCATATATATTTATTTACAGCTGTCAGCATCTTATATAGATTCCGTTACAGTGTCTTATATAGCGCAGCAGATTCCGTTACAGTGTCTTATATAGCGCAGCAGAATCTGTTACAGTGTCTTATATAGCGCAGCAGATTCCGTTAGTGTCTTATATAGCGCAGCAGATTCCGTTACAGTGTCTTATATAGCGCAGCAGATTCCGTTACAGTGTCTTATATAGCGCAGCAGATTCCGTTACAGTGTCTTATATAGCGCAGCAGATTCCGTTACAGCGTCTTATTTAGTGCAGCAGATTCCGTTACAGTGTCTTATATAGCGCAGCAGATGCCGTTACAGTGTCTTATATAGCGCAGCATATTCCGTTACAGTGTCTTATATAGCGCAGCAGATTCCGTTACAACGTCTTATATAGCGCAGCAGATTCCGTTACAGTGTCTTATATAGCGCAGCAGATTCCGTTACAGTGTCTTATATAGCGCAGCAGATTCCGTTACAGTGTCTTATATATATAGCGCAGCAGATTCCGTTACAGTGTCTAATATAGCGCAGCAGATTCCGTTACAGTGTCTTATATAGCGCAGCAGATTCCGTTACAGTGTCTAATATAGCGCAGCAGATTCCGTTACAGTGTCTAATATAGCGCAGCAGATTCCGTTACAGTGTCTTATATAGCGCAGCAGATTCCGTTACAGTGTCTTATATAGCGCAGCAGATTCCGTAACAGTGTCTTATATAGCGCAGCAGATTCTGTTACAGAGTGTTTTATAGCGCAGCAGATTCCGTTACAGAGTGTTATATAGCGCAGCAGATTCTGTTACAGAGTGTTATATAGCGCAGCAGATTCCGTTACAGAGTGTTATATAGCGCAGCAGATTCCGTTACAGAGTGTTATATAGCACAGCAGATTCTGTTACAGTGTCTTATATAGCGCAGCAGATTCCGTTACAGTGTCTTATATAGCGCAGCAGATTCCGTTACAGAGTGTTATATAGCGCAGCAGATTCCGTTACAGTGTCTTATATAGCGCAGCAGATTCCGTTACAGTGTCTTATATAGCGCAGCAGATTCCGTTGCAATGTCTTATATAGTGTCTTATTTTTTACGTTTTTTATTTTCAAATGCCAACACATGTTAGCCACGCCCCCAATTCATTACAGGGGGTGGGTGGGGCGCGAAATATGCCCTTGCTCCGGGCACCATGGCACCTAGCTACACCGCTGGGGGGGGGGGGGTGCAATTATCTGCATTGGTGGTTGTCACAGTGCCGGTGCCAGACAAAGCAATTCAATTGTTGCTTGGTTTCTGCTTGTAGCCCCCATATTGGCGAGCAGAAATGTGCACAGAGAGACCCGTTTGGGTGCCCATTCAGCTCTTTTCATGTTATTGGATTTAGCAATTTTACATGGTTAAACACCGGCACTGCAGAGCGCTATCAGCACTTGATTTTTAACTGAATAGCACCCCCTGATCTCCCATATCTTTATGCAAAAGATAGGGCATACTGTACATAATTGAATTCCCCGCAGCCTGTAAACTGACAGGAGCTATTGAGTAGTCCTTTCTCTCTCTCCTAGGCTTGATACATGTCACCATAATCCGCGGACTCTCTTGGTCTCTCTATGAATGTGTCTCAGTCTCTAGCACTATATCTCAGTGTGTGACTTCTATGCCCTTTTCCAAAATGGCCCCATTTTAGTGGGATTTCACAAGTCTTAAATAAGCTGTCACTATAGCCACCCGTAAAGTAAGTTTTCACTACGGCTGGGTAGTATTTACGGCTAGGATAGGCTTTTAAGTGATACCTGACTATATTTAAATTTGCAATTTAAATTTACTAGCGGTGGTAAGAATAATTGTGTGCACATTTCTTTAGAATACAAATGGGGAAATTGAATAGGATGAGAGAATCAGAAAGTGAGAGATTTGGTAAGACATTTCCAGTTTTTTTTTTTAAGCGGCAATCATTTACACTGCAAAACCAGTTTGATTTTTAAGTGTAAATGATTGCCGCTTTAAAAAACCAGGAGATTTCTTACCAAATTTCTCACTTTCTGAATCTTTCATCCTATTAAATTTCACCCAGTGTATCATGCATTCATAACCCCGGTGAATTTACCAAACAGAGGGGATACCATCAAAATGTATAAAAAGTCGGTCTGCAAAACCCTTTTGGAGCATCAAATTCTGTTTAACCAATTTTTTTTAAATTTAGCAGTTAAAATATTTTTGTTCGTTATATGATGGAATATAAATTTAGAAGATAAGCTTTTGGCAATTATCCCCTAGAGCTTGCAATCTTTTTTAGTGGCAAAGTGATTTGTGAGCGGTTTATAATGAGAAGAAACACGGGATCTTGAAGACTGCTCCCCCACTTTGCATTATGACTGAGCTGTTCCATCAGCCGTCAGGTCTATAAAAGAATTTGAAAATTAATGCGGGTCTTAAGAAGCAGATGACTTTTCATTTCCTTCCCCTTTCCTGCATGATCAATTTTCCTCACCTCGCTTGGCATTTGTAAAGGTTTAGAAGTGTCATTGTGATGAAGATGAGCTGGTAATGTAGTCTGATTAAATATAGGCGTGTTTCACTTGTTCAAGGACACTGAATAGGACAATATTGATGTTCTACATAAACATATTATTGAGGGGTTTCTTCAATATCTATTACACATAAAAATGACAATAAAAATCTGGGTTGTCATTTTGGGAAAGATTACCTAAAAGTTCACATAACAAAAAAATCATTTGTACAATTACTATGCCGTTAATTACCAGTCCTGGAATGTCATATTGCGCTGGGGAGATCAGACATTTAAATCATGTGTGACCACTGACCTGACAATAAGTCTGCTTCCTGGTTCAGACACAGCATGGCTACTGGTCATCTGGCTACTGGTCAAGCAAGCCGTCACTTTGTGAATATAATCATACATATCATATTTACTACATATAGCATTGCAAGTTGACCACATGGATGGACTTAATGCATTGCTCTGGAGAAGCTACAGAGACCAAGTGGACTATCTAGAAACAAGCTGCAAGGTAATAACTAAATATGTCAAGAATTGGGGTCTTAAGACCCCCATCCACTTGTCACCTGTGTCCTGCTGAGTGGACTCCTCTTATCTACCAGTATCCTGTGTCTGCAGTACTGAGCCATCTGCTGCGATGCTGCATTCCTGACTTGCACCTTCTGTACTTCCCGCTGTGGTTGTTCTAGGCATTTTCCCGGCATTAAGCACATACTGTATCTGGACTCTTGCTCCGTCCATCTGGATAAGTTCCATAGGTTGATACTAGGGTCTGATCCCAGTTTTCGCACTGGGGCTGGTCCTGGGTCAGATTACAGGATTGGGTCAGAGCAGTTCTGGGTGGATAGCTGAAGAAGCTACAATCTTGGAGATATTAGATTCTGATTTCTTATTTGCGCTTCTAGGCTCCAAATGCCTGATTCAGACCTGTTCACTGGGCTGTGTATATTTGCAGCCTAGTGGGCAGGTAACGGCGCCTGCCACTCCGCCAGACGCTTCCACTAGCATGCGAGGAGACGTGTACGCTAACACATCCCCTCGCATGCGTCTGCATGAAGGAAAAATCATTCGATGGTCCCTCACCAGCAAATGACTTTTCCGCTGTTCGCTAAGAAAAGTCAGCCTGGACTGACTTTCCCAGCACCCGCTATCTACCGAATTTGGGGTGAGCACTGACGTCATGTGACACCATGTATGAGCGATACAGTGGAAGACAATCTTTCTCCCTTAGCTCCAAAAAACACTAGGCTGCTCCATCACATGACCACTGTTACATCACGGCACTATAACTGCAATACCAGCTGGTGATCTGCCTAGACCCAGTCTGCTACATCTCCGCCTCATGCTCGGGTATGAAGTGTAACAGTGAGTACACTATACACTACTCCTATTTAATAAACCACACAATTTGATCAAGGTTCTCTTTACTTGTTCTCTGTATTACTTACAGTACATATCTATTGGTGTGTACATATATCTGCTAAACCACAAAGTTCTACACATATTTCCTACAAGATTATCGATGATGTGCTAGTTAGGAGATATGTCTTTTGTACCTAATGTAAACTTTACAACTACATGCTGATGCAAACTAGGCTCATATGCTCTACCTCAGTGGATGAAGTGGAAATGTATAAGTGGGAGTATGGAAAAGATAGGTCTTCTCTGTTCAGCGCATGCTCCAGAGAATGGGGTGTGGCCACTAAAAAGGGTGTGTGTCATTAAGTGTAAAGTACCACACCACATACCCCTCATACACCACAAGTAGGATACCTTATACTATTTAGTACTAGTGCCCCATACTATTTAGTACTAGTGCCCCTTACACATTATGTCACATCGAATGAGCCAAAATTCAACATTGTGCCACACAAAATGCGCCAAAATTCCCCATATGCCACACAGAATGATGCATAAATCCCGCAGAATGAGCCAAAATTCACATAATGCCACACAGTATGTTCCAAAATTCAGGGACAACGAGTGACAGCAGGGACATATGGACAAAGAGAGTGACAGCAGGGATATATGGATAGAGAAAGGGACAGCATATGGAAAGAGAGCAGGACAGGGACAGCAGAGAGAGAGAGGAAAAACAGGGATAGGGAGAGTGTGTGACAGTAGGGACAGAGAGACATGGAGAGTGACAGACATATAGGGAGAGTAAGAGATGGCATGGACAGGGCTCTGCGGGCAGCAGGCAGGATAGCTGGGGTCAGCAAGGAACAGAGCCAGGCCCCGGCAGGCTCAATGACAAGGGATGGAATGGGGCGCAGTGTCCTGTGAATACTTCTTAGGAAACCGGCTATAACCATTTTTATTCAGCCAGTGCTGGTAAATGTAGTTTTTTTTTTTTTTTTTACATAAGACTGCCAGCTGTTTTAAACACTGAGACCTACTTGATGAGCATGTTGCTTGGATTCTGCAGCAAGGAGGAGAGCTGGGGATCCCACACATAGCCGCTCAGCGTGGATTCAGGTTCGGTCAGGTGCAGAGCCATGCGTACCACATGTGCCTGGCACGCATCTGGTAGGGGCAAGGAGGATAGTCGGCCAGCCCAGCGGATCCAGCGGTGAAAGGCAGGAGAGCCGCAGGAATTCGGGGCAGCAGGCAGGAGAGCCTGGCACACTGCACAATGATGTAAGGGATGGATCCAGCGGCGGTAGGGACAGGACAAGTGGGGACTGCAGGTGACCAAGGGCAGTGGCAGCAGTGACAATACAGGGCGGGAACAGCAGCATCCCCAATGCCAAGCAATGTCCTAAAGACAAGCTCTTGTAAGTGCTGCAGGCCAATGGGATGGAGTGCCGGTATGCCATACAGCTGCATACCTACCCACTCTGACCACTGCTCTACATATAAACCCAGACCCATTATGAAATGTGTTCGGATCTGCATGTGCAGAAATACAGTGCGCCATTTTTGCATACACAATCTTTTTTTTTTTTGGAGCAAGCTGCACTCTTATTGCTGCTGGCTCATCAGCCCCTCTGTGTTATTCACCATTGGTGCAAAGCAGAAATCACAGAAAAAAAATCTTAAAATATATTTTATGGGTGGCTCAGGTACGGATGATAAAATAAGAAAACGTTCTCTATATACCAATGTTTGGTATCTTGAGCATGTGCAGGACATTTCAGCAAAATAAGCTACATTGCAACATTCCCGTGCTACATTTGTGGTTATGGTGTACTTGCCTATAGCATAACAATGCTCAGTTTCAACAAAAGGTCACTTTAATAATAAGATCACAGAGCACCTTGATTTAACAGACTCCGAAACAGCCTCGTATCAACCTTTCCACCGTGGCCGGACTACAAGAAACGATTGCTCAGACCATCTTGTTTAATTGACAGGGTTCGCACACACTGATGATGAGGAAGGAGTAAATATCTCCTCAGCAACTTGTTATGATCTGAAATAATTTGCCTGGTCTGACACCATCCGCTTCCTCTTCACACTTCGGCTTTCTTTCATTTTCGGATGTGATTGGTTTTCATGTTCTAACACTTACCTGTCATTCAGCTCTCGGAGGGCAACACACATTCCAGACACTCTGCAGGAGCCAAACTAACACAATTTCATGGAGTGGAAGCTATTGTGCTGAATGGGCTTGGAGATTATTATATTGAATGAAAAATATATGTATTACCGATGCTGTGTTTTACATTTTTCTCATTGCAAGTGTATTGTCTGCAAATGAGAACTGCTTGAGGAGATGATGGGATTTTCTGCTGCAGTGTTGTCTAACCTCAGATCTTCAGAAACGGATGGATTTCATTGCAACAATCAACCGTCAGCTTCTGCTGTAGTGATGGGGGGTTTGTAATGCAACCAGGTTTTAGGCTTAGATTGCAAATAAATGTCAATATGTCCATTAGAGATTAATTACCTTATGAGGACAGATGTACCAAGCCTTGGAAAGTCTTAAGAGATAAACCACCAACCAATCAGCTCCTTTCATTTTCAAACACAGCCTGTAACATGACAGCATTGGTGAAACCAAGATCACGTCCACCGACCAAACGCGCTGCCTCGGTGTCATCATTGACTCCTCCCTCTCTTTCACCCCCCACATTCGTGCTCTCTCACAGTCTTGCTGCTTTCACCTACGCAACATCTCACGCATCAGACCATTCCTCTCCACTGACGCGACCAAAATTCTCATTCACTCTCTTGTCATCTCCCGCCTTGACTACTGCAACATCCTTCTCTCTGGGCTACCTCTCACCCGCCTCGCACCTCTCCAATCCATTCTTAACGCTGCTGCTAGGCTCATCTTCCTCTCCCGCCGCTCTACCTCCACCTCCCCCCTCTGTTTATCGCTTCACTGGCTCCCCATTCCTTTCCGAGTTCTCTTTAAACTCCTCACCACCACCTACAAGGCTCTCTCCTCCTCCACAGCTCCCTACCTCTCTTCACTGATCTCTATCCACACTCCCTCCCGTCCTCTTCGCTCCATCGCAGACCGCCGACTGACCTCTCACCTAATCACCTCCTCCCACTCCCGTGTCCAAGATTTCTCTCGCGCTGCCCCCCTGCACTGGAACAACCTCCCGCCACCCATCAGGCTATCTGATTCCCTTACCTCCTTCAAGCGCTCCCTCAAAACCCACTTTTTTCGACTAGCCTATCCCTCCTCCTAACCTATTTTGATCCTCCTATCCTGCCTCCGTTCCCCTCCGTTCCTACTTATCCTATTGTATTTCGTTCGTCCACCCACCTATTTTTAGTATGTTAACTCTTATGAGCAGGGCCCTCCTTCCTCACGTACTCACCCTACCTCATTACCTCACCTGTGCTCCTGTCCTGTTCTTCCCTTCCTCTACTTCATCTTCAGTCTCCTTGACAATTTTGACACCTACTTCTGAACTGATGCTGATTTTAGTTCTACCAGCTATACCCCTATTTATACTGTATCTTTCAACACACCCTGTACGTTACCTTGTAATTTTTTTTTTTGTTTGCTATGTACGGCGCTGCAGACACTTTGCGGCGCCTAATAAATAAACGTACTACTACTACTAGTTAGGAGCTCATTAGTTTGTACATTATCTCTTTCCACTTCATCTCTACCCTGGGCTTAGTACATCTCCCACATGCCACCATAGGACCGATCTGCAGCATCTGGTACCTGTTCTTCACTTTCCAGCATCCTTTTATGCTCAGCCATTGGGCCATAGGCTGATAAGGAAGCACAAGTAGACTAATTAGCATGAATTCTTAATGGAATGAGAACAGTGACATTATATGACAATAGAAGTAGAGGGGGGACTAGAGAAGGAGCATGATCTTTCCTCCTTCAATAGTTGTCCTAGCACATTTCTCATACAGCATTTATGTAGTCATCTAGGCATGCAGTTATAATCCTGGTGGTTGGGATGCCAGCTGCTGGAATCACGACAATGTAATCCTGACTGCCATCAGATCACAGACACCGGAATTTAAAATGGATCAGGGTGCTGGCGCTGGAATCCCGACAGCTGGCATTCTGAAAGTAATTATGCCTAGGCAGGTAAGGGTCAGGATGGAAAAAGGATGGAGGTTTAGGTTAAGGCACTAGGTGGGGACTTATGGTTAGGAACCTACAAGAAAGCTTAGGGTTATGCTTTAGGGTAGGGTTAGATTTTCATGGCAGGGTATTGGACTTCGTGTTAGGCACTAGTGGGGAAGGCTAGGGTCAGGCTGCATGTGTGTGTGTGTTAGGGATAGGCTTCACACAGGGAGGCATAGGGTGGTCAGGGGAGAGGCTTAGCTCCTGTTGGTAAACTCCATATAAGAATTCCGCGGTTGGTATTTTGACTGCCAGCATTGCCACCAATGGTATATGAAATGTATCCCTCATCTGGTACCTTATTCAATGTGTAAAGGAAAAACTATCGTGATGATAGTCATACTAGGTAGACATACAAGCATGCTGTCATTCCTTCACTGAGAGTCTGAGCAGTGGCGTAACTATTTTTTGTGCGCTCCCCCACTGGAAATTTTGGCCACCCCCCTTAAAATAAAGCCCGCCTCCAACCCCACTACTTACCACCTGAACCGCCGCTGCCGCGGGGACCCACAGATCTACTTGTCTCTTATCTGTGGTCCTGGGCGGCTCTCCTCCTGGCAGGCTTAATGAAAATGATCCACAAAAAATGTCCGCCCCCTAACAGCTGACGACGCCTCCTCTAGCATCCTCAAAAAGTGTCTGCTGGAAGGGGGAGGCCATTTTTTGAGGGTCATTTTCATTAACAAGCCTGCCAGGAAGGGAGTCGCCCAGGACCGCAGACAAGAGATAAGTAGATCTGCGGGTCCCGGCGGCGAACAGAGGGGCCCCAGCAGCAGATTAGCACTTGATAGCCCCGCAGACCCCCGGCACCCACACTTAATCAGCTCCTCCCCATGACTGCGGGGCTATTGTTACGCCACTGAGTCTGAGCTTACTGCAGCTGATTTGCACACCTGTAAAGCTCCAGTCTCTTGCAAACTAACTCCACAGGTGCAGAATCGTGATTACTGCATATTCTAAGACCAGTATTTAACTATTCACATGCTTGAGGCTATGCATAGCTCCTGTTTGCAAAGTATGATGTTTCCTGATAGTGTTGCATTCCATATTTTCCAGCATCGGTATGTCTCAGTCCAGCCTGCCAGTTACCCTGCAGCCAATCAGCACAAGGCATGGGGTTTATGTACATACCTCCCAACTTCCCATTTTTCACGGGACTGCCCAAGTTTTTTGGGATGGTCCCGCCCATGAGTGTCCCGCAAGGGGGGGGGGGGGGCAGTTGGGAGTAACCCCAGCCTGAAGGGAGTCTATTCAGCCGAACAGAGTGTGAAAAATGGGGGCGTGCCCAGATTACGCCCAATTTGCACATGCCACGCCCCCCTTTGGCGGCCCACGTGTGTCCCTCATCAGGGAATTAAAAAAAAGATGTGAGGTATGCAGTGGCAAATGCAGGATTTTCAGAAGGGGGTTTCCAGAGGTGTGGAGCAAAGCACGGAGATGGACACTTAGGTGACCCAGTATATGCCGGGTCAGTTAAAGTATTATAGATAGACCAAATGTATATAAATAATAATAATAATAATAATAATAATAAATTATTATTATTATTATTATTATTTTATATATACATACAGGGGCGTCAACAGCAGTGTAAGACCCCTGGGCATAGCAATGTATTGGGGCCCCTACCAATCCTCCAGCGGTAGGGGTGGGCGAAGCTTTGATGTCCCGCAGGTGGTAGGGGGTATTATATCAACCGCTCTGTATGTAGGGCCTGGATCAGTAATTTCCACTAATTACCCCTTTACTGCACAGATGGTAGGAGATGGAGTGGGAGAAGGGGGCATTGGGCTGAATGAAGGGGCCCTGATACATAACTTCCAGGGTGGTAGAGGATGTTTAATATGCAGATGAAGGGTGTATAGTGCAGTGGGCTCATTATTCATAATTTTCTGGTGGGAGGACAGCTTGCTTGACTGCAGATATCTCCAGTTCCCAGAAATAGATTTCTTAGATTTTAATGGAATTCAAAGCTAGAGAATCCCACCTACCAAATGATATTGGGGACTAGGGGATCAGAGTTCAGGAGGCAGAGCAATCTGCCAACGAGTATATAAATCTACATACCAGGTGTGTGAGACAAGCTACTAGTGTCCCTCAAAAAGGAAGAGTCCCAGCTTTTGGAATATACTCTCAGAAAAACTCCAAGTCAGACAGAACCTGAAATATCTGACTGGGATTAAACAATTAACAGGCTTGGATGGGGACCACTGCTTTGAAGTCAAATATCTCTGGTTCCCAAGGGCCGATTTTTACAATTCCTATACCCATGGAAAGAGGGGACCCTCAGCTTTCAGATTAGACCCCATGGGGGGGGGGTTTCTGGGTACTCAGAACACCCCCCCCCCTGCGTGTGCTACTGGTATGTAAGTATCATGCTCAAACTTAAAGCCACGGCCTTGAGCAACGTCACTTATCTACTCCGGTGCTGTACATGCTGACTCTGGGTTCATTCTAGTTTCCTGCTGTTGTTACCTGCATCTTGAAAACAGCCTGCAGAGACCTTCTATACTACAGACTGCTGTTCCTTGCCTTACTACAAACCTGCATTTCTTCAGCCGTTCCACCCGGTCCAGTGTGTCTGGTAAAGTCTCCTGCAATACAAGCCTGCCTCTGATCCGGTGATTCCACAGCCTGCAGTCTTTTGTGTCATTAGCCTGCCTCTTCAGTTACCACAGCCAGAGCCAGATTAAGTTCTAAATGGGCCTGGAGCTGAAAGTTATCAAGGGCCTATTATGCGCAATAATAGGGGTTGTGGCCAGCACCTAATAATGTGGGGGGGCGTGACCAGTGTTCTGGTTGGGTGGTCTGCTCATGGGTGTGTCTGTATTTGTGTAAATACTTTCAACTAATTATATATGCCTGGAAAAGGCAGGGGGCTGGCATAAGAAAAAAGCAGGGATATATATTGGCGGGTGCCCTCCAAAGGTGCACTCGCATGACACCGATGTCCTAAGATACTTGCGGAGTGAGGCGACATTCCAGTCATAAAAAAATACTGAAAGCCGAAACTTGGTAGACAACATTTCAGCCCCTTTTATGTGGTCACCTAAGTTTACCACACCATATACCCCTTATACAAATCATGCAGTAACCCCATTATACTGTACTTGCCTCTTACACATTATGCCACATGGAATGAGCCAAAATTCACACCGATTGAGCCAAAATTCACACTATGGCACATGGATTAAGGCAAAATTCACATTTTTGCCACATGGATTTAGCCCAAATACACACTATACCAGGCATGTCCAAACAGTGGCCCTCCAGCTGTTGTGAAACTACACATCCCAGCATGCCTTGACTTAGTTTTAGCATTCCCTAATAGCAAAACTGTGGCAATGCATGATGGGCCATAGTTTGGACATGTCTGCAGTATACCAGATTGAGCAATAATGCACAATATGCTTCATAAATAGGGGCATTTTACACCATAATGCCCATTACATAATAAGCCACACACCATAATCTCCATTACGTATTATGCCAAACACCATAATGCCTATTAAAAATTATGTTACATAAGTGTTGCTTACCTACATGTTCATTGCCAGGGGTTCCATGCTCGTTGCCATGTGGGATTACATGCTCATTACCAAGGGGGAATACATGCTCGTGGTAACTGGTGGGCAGCCACCGCTGGGCAGAAATGACAGCCATTGACAGCCGGACAGAGAGCAGGGGGCTGCCCGGCTGTATTCAGAGCACTGCATGTCCCAGCTATTTGAAAGAATACCCCTTTCACACCAGAAAATGCAGGGACTTACCCAGGAATATGGTTCCATGATCATGCAGGGACATTCCCGGACTGGCCCCTTTTACACCAGCCTAGTCCCTGCATTTTCTGGTGTGAGGGGGAGAGAAAACCACCCCGCCCCCCTTTAAACAACCAGCTATATCTTCGGAACCAACTGACCCATTTACATGTAGGCTTTGAAAGATTTTGGTCCCTTGAAACTGGGCCGTTTGGTTCCAGAGAAATCTGTCCTCAAACAACATGAACAGCCATGAAATTACATTTCAGAAATTGGTTTACCTGCAATATCTCTAGAACCAATGAACCCATATGGACCAGGTATCAGATTGAAGGCCCAGCGATTTGGGTTCGAATGAGATCAACCTCCAGCTTCTGTGATGCCGGAGGGGAAACTGGCAGTCGTTGGAACCAGGTGGGGGTTGGAATTAGCGGGTCCCATGTTATCCTATGGGGAAAACGTTCCAGGTTTGCCTGGCGGTATCTTCGGTTCCCGTGGGGCTAGCGACGCGGGGCTGGGCTCTTTGGAAAGCCCTGGCCCTCAGCTACAAAATGGGCTTATTTGGTGAGTGGGCCTGGAGCTATAGCTCCATCAAGCCCATTGTTAATCCGGCCCTGACCACAGCCTGCATTCGCCTGTGGTACAATCCTCTGTCGAATCAGGTCCAGTAAGTCTATCAAGGTCACCACTGGGCCCTCAAACTTCAGATCATGACATTAATGGGGTTACTCTGGTTTGTTTGGATCCTCCTTGCGCACCCACTGAGGACCAATGTTTTGGTTGTACGCATGCGTGTTTGCCGGGCGCATGTACCCGAGACCTGAGAGTCACTGTTATTTTCGTGCACCTTGCTGACCATCGAATGATGTGGGTGTTTCCATATAAGCTGCGAATGGATATTTGCAATCCGGTGTGCGAGGGGCGGGCAGACGGCATTTAGCCCACACGCAATACTTCAATATTTTTAACATTGCGTGTGGACCAGAATAAGGTCCTAAGTGTGTTGGTAGAACAGTGGTAATCCCATGGTGTCAGTCATTTAATCTTTCCTGACATCACAACACAGTAAAGTTAGAAACGACCTTGGATGTCGAATCTGTGGCCATATTCCGACAATCCACTTCCCTTTTTTGCCAATTCGCAGACTTTCCGACTCAGAAGCTGACGAAATCAGCCAGAATCCTGGATTGAATACCCGCCACGATCTCAGGTAAACCGAGTAAGCACTAAGATTTTGATAAGGCTTTGTAACCTAGATTAGGGGGGTATTTAATGTCAAGATCTATTTCCGACATAGGAAATGGCACCCGCCGCCTATTCAATGCTACAGTTTGAGACACCATTAAAGGCGGATTTCTACAAAACAGATCTACTGTAACTTTAAAACAAGTTGGATCCTTTTTGTCAGAAATGGATTGCCGAATGCATTTCTCAACAATCCACGGCCGTTTTCGCTGACACGCCCCCTTTAACACCACTCGATAGGCGGAACATTGAATTCCTCCTGTCGTGCACAGCAAAAACGGGACAGGATTCCAACTCTCGGAATCCAAGAATGAATACCCCCCCCCAATCTCTGATGCAGTAGAAAAGGAGCACAGTAATGTAAACACAAGATGGTAAATGTATAATTACAAGATGCGATCAATTCTGAACACAATAAGAAAATGGCCAATACATCTGCTAGATTCAAAGCAGCAATATGGTTTAGGAAAGCCAGGGTTATTGCATTGGGGACAATGCCAGATTGCAGCTGACATGAGCATTCAGTGCAATGAATGAACACTAGAATGGGATAAAGACTACTCCCTTACATGCGTTACCTAAATGTTGTCTAAGACAGTTTGAATGAATTTATCAGAGTAATATAATATATATTTTAATAAAAAGAAAGAGCCAGTATATAATTATGACATTATTGATGTACTCTGCTTAAATCACAAAGATAATATGGTAATAAATGTATGCGGTTTTGCCTGATTTACATCCGATTCCGATGCATCGGGCCGAGATATCGGATGAAAAGTAACAAATCACATGTGTTTTAGCCCCTAGATCACAAGTGCTGCACTAAGAATCAGTAGCGTAACAATAGCGCCGCAGAACCAGCGGTGGTGAGCAGGCGCCAAGTAAGTGTGGGTGCCGGGGTCTGCCGGGCTATTGTTACGCTGCCACTACCTGCAGGGTACCTGTCCCGGCCGTCACTCTGTGGCCGCCGGCCAGGAGCCGCAGATCCACTAGTCCGACGCTCCTCCTGGCTCCTAATGACAAAATGTCTATCACAAAATGGCTGCCCCCTTAGAGCAGACAGTTTTTTAAGATGCTAGAGGAGACAGTGGCGGCCTCCTCTAGCATTCTTAAAAACGGTCTGCTGTAGGGGGCGGCCATTTTGTTATAGACATTTTGTCATAGGGAGCCAGGAGGAGCGCTGGTCTGCTAGTATTGCAGGTACTATAAGACAGGGTGGGGGATGCAGGGTTAAAATTAGGGGGAGGGGGGGCGCCGATATTTTCCAGCGGGGGGGGGGGGGGGGGGCAGGGGTGTGTGTGTGTGTGTGTGTGCAAAAATTGGCGCTACGCCACTGCTAAGTATAAAATGCTGGGGTGCATACAATACTTTGGATGCAAAAGGACTGCATACAGTGTATCATATGCAATCCTGTTAGGTGGTTCAAAGGGGATCGGCTGGGACTACTCTCCTCTGGAGAAGTGTATGGGGGCCTTAACATGGCATTATAAAAGGGTATTGCTCTTAGTCTACATATGGGCACACAATGACATGGATACAATTGAATATAGGACACATGTATAAAATGAAGCAATAAATACCTATGGAATTAATTTATCAGGAACTTGAACCTGACAGTCTATAGATTGTGTTGCCTATAAAAGCCTATAGACTTCTTTCTGTATATATGCTGGAAAGTGATCCAAAAGCATCCATCTCTATCATCTCCTACTCAATGGCTGTGCGTCTGCAATGGGACTTCCAGGTCATAAACTCAGAAGTGCTATCATTGCAAGGAACAGCTCTTATCAGTACAGCTGTGTCAAGCCTGCATATTACTTCATACAGTGTAACACTGGTATGCGTGCAATAAGGGTCAGGATGCATCCCACAAACTATGTGATACGTGACACATCACATCCAATTTGTGGTCATGAATCTGATCATAATGTAGCAACAAACTTTTTATTTAGAAGTGGATAAGAGAGCTGATTGAAAAGACATTTAATCTGTCCGATGTTAAGGTGCGTACAAAGTATTTGGCAGAGGATTCAATCACGTTAACGATTTCCTCTGGACTCCTGCACAAACGATTTGGTTACAAATGTTAAACGATTAAGCAAACGATTACTAGTTAACAACCGGTCTTTCAGGCCTCTGGCACATGCTATGGGGACATATAGTGTGCAGACACATGGGCGACACTACATAATAGATGGTGGCCAGTGTCTGTTGCAAAGCTTTCAGGCCTCTGGCACATGCTATGGGGACATATAGTGTGCAGACACATGGGCGACACTACATAATAGATGGTGGCCAGTGTCTGTTGCAAAGCTTTCAGGCCGCTGGCACATGCTATAGGGGACATTTGCAGACACATGGGAAACACTCACAGAGTGTCTGTTGTAAGGTTATACATTGGTGGACATCAGCAATAGAAGCAAAATGTACTTACATGCTGCTTTTTATACAGGATCACTGTTTCATGCTTCTTCTGTTTTCCTCTCCAGGCAGCCTGGGACAGAATGAGGAAATGTTGGAGGGGAGTGGTTAGCCAGTCGTCAGCTAATCCAAAACGTTCCCTATGAAAACGATATACAAACGATTGGTACACATCGCTAAAGATTGGTCTATGATCTTTCTGCTTGCAGGAAAGATCATCGGCCTCTACCAACGACCGGCGGATACGCGCATCAGCATCTAGATCACTCATACACATGGAACAATTTGAGTGATTGGTTGTTTCAATTGGTCAGAAACGCCCAGATCTTTTTCCAAATCTATCCGTGTATATGCACCATATGAGGGGAATCCCTGATATCTTTGAGTTGTGACTTTCAGGTATGACTTTTATACCTTTGGAAAGGCTTATATACGGTCACTCTAGTTGTTACATTAAGACAGGATACCCAAACTCTGCCATTACAGTACAAGTGTATGGACATCCGTACTTAATTTGTGTCTTTTAAATAATCACCCGGACTCAAGCGTATTAATATTGAGTTCAGGAAACTAAAAGAAACAAACTTTTCCCACACATTGATGGCCACCATATCGTTAAGTAGAGTGCTGTTTGGCCTCTTCTCTTTTTCTTAATTTTGAATATAACAACTTTAATACTAATAACAATCACGGCAATTGTGAAGCATGAGACTAATAATTACAGTTGTACTCTCAGCATTAGAAATTATATGAATGCTTAGTAATATGCCTAGGCCTATGGGAACTGGTAGGGTACGATCATTAGGTTGACCCTATTTAGGTCGACATGCATTGGGTCAATCATTGGAGGTCAACATTGCTTAGGTCGACAAATAAAATAGGTTGACATTGCTAAGGTCGACAGGGTCGGAAGGTCACACAAGCATTAGGTTGACTATGGGAAGGTCAACAGTCATAAGGATGACATGAGTTTTCTTTGAGCCAACATGTGCTGACAGGTGGTATTTAATGCCCTACCATCCACTACGTCGTGGTGGGAGAATATAACAGTGTGCTGAGCGCAGCTGTGTGGACAAAACAAGTGCAACTCCCATCTGCAATGTTAAAAACATCTGTCCTATGTATACAACACCCCCATATACCGGTTCTACATTTTTAAACACATCATTCTACACTTAATTAAATTGCACCCCAATAGTGTCCTGTAATTATTATCCAAATTAAGCTAATTAAAAAATTGCAATTGTCTATCTAGATGGGGTATCACATTGGGGTTCTGAACCAAGTCCCAACAATTCGACCTTAAAAAAAGGGTTTCCCCCAAACCCACGTGTCCAAATCTGCTCTGAAGCTGGGAGAGATATCTGTCATCTAGGGATTGATGGTAGATTAAAGAAAGTGAGGACTGATGGGGATAGTTATTTAAATATTAACACCTATAGATGATTTCATCCATTGGTCCATTGGTGGACATCCCTCTTTGTGCTTCACAGTGGGCAAATCAAGTACATTACATACTAAATATAAATGCAGTTTGTTTGGGAAGAGAAGATGTGTTACAGAGATCACTTGATAATTATTGGTATCATATATAGGTTACTTTAATGCTCTTTGCACTGTATTGTATAGAGGTCACTAGAAAGTTGTTTGCATTGTACAATGTTTGTTGATGGGCTGGTAGCAGAGCTTGGTTAACACTGCCCCCCAGTCTAAAGTTTCTAGACCTCCACTGACCTTCTGTATTGCCCAGTGAAAAGAGTTTATAATTCCGTTTATATATATTTTTAGCTGATAGCATCATTGCTCTGACAAAGCAGGCATTAAAATCTTTCAGGCTCAGGTTTATTTTTCAGTGTAAGCACAATACGTTTGGCCAGTCAGTCATTGAATAAATCAGATCATCCATACTATAGCATGGTATCCTATCGTTCAGTGGCCTCTAATGTTTACTGTGCCTACTTCTTTATTGTCTGTGTCGGTACACTTGGCTGGTTTTTAGTGCAGACCATTGAAATGTGACTTTGAGATGGAGCCGGCATCATTTCATACCCAGCATGTGCTCTGTGGGTTCTCGGCTCTGTAATAATAATGCAGCTTTCCAGGCTTTCCAGCATTTTAAGGAGCGCGTTCATACTGCATATGCTCTGCTGAAACATGTCTGCTCATTTCTAATTACAATGGCAAAGCAAATACCGGCTTAGGGCCTTATTTTGGTTCATTCTTTCTGACAAAATCCTTCTTAGATGGACAAAACCATGTGCACTGCAGGGGGGGGCAGTTGTAACATGTGCAGAGAGAATTAGATTTGGGTGTTATTTTGTTTCTGTGCAGGGAAAATACTGACTGCTTTATTTTTACACTGCAATATAGATCTCACTTTGAAGTAAAACCCCACCCAAATCTAATTCTATCTGCACAAGTAACACCTGCCCCACCTGCAGTGCACATGGTTTTGTCCATCTAAGAAGGATTTTGTCAGAAAGAATGAACCAAAATAAGGCCCTTAAAGAGCATACTCAACACAGGCACAGAACTCTTAGGGAAAGTTTGAAGTGTTTTCTTGAGAACGGCTGTGAGAAACAAAATCTATGTAATTTTGTGCCACAACTCTATGGGAGCCTGATAGCATTGGGTGTTTTGTACATTTCTGTGTGTGAGATGCAGGTTTAAAACCATCATTTTTTATGTTAAATGGGCATACTCTCAAGTTTCCAACTGCCTCTCTGCCATCTCTACCTGGATGTCTGAGCGATTTCTGAAGCTGAATATGGACAAAACCGAACTTATTATCTTTCCCCCACCCAGAGCTATGCCCCCTACTAATATCTCTATCACTGTTAACAACACCATCATCTCCCCTGTTCCCCAACTCCGCTGCCTGGGTGTCACTCGACTCCTCCCTCTCCTTTGCACCCCACATCCAAGCCCTGGCCCATTCTTGCCGGTTCCAGTTACGCAACATTGCTCGCATCAGGCCCTTTCTCTCACAGAGTGCAACTAAGCTGATCATCCACTCATTGGTCATCTCACGGCTTGACTACTGTAATGCTCTTCTCACCGGCCTCGCTCAATCCCAACTAGCTCCTCTCAGGCTTATCTTCCTCTCCCGCCGCTCTAATTCTGCTACTCCCCTTCAACAAAATCTGCACTGGCTTCCATTCCCCTACAGAATCCTCTTCAAACACCTCACACTCACATACAGGGCCATCTCTAATTCCATTGCTCCATATATCTCTAACCTCATCTCCATTCATACACCCTCCCGCCCTCTACGGTCAGCTGACGACTGTCGTCTCTCCTCCACCCTGATCACTGCTTCCCATGCTAGAGTACAGGACTTTGCCCGTGCTGCACCCCTTCAGTGGAACGCACTCCCTCGCTCCATTAGACTCTCCCCGACCTTACAAAGCTTCAAACGGGCACTGAAAACTCACCTATTCATCAAAGCGTACCCTTCCACTGCATAAACCAGCTGGTTCTCTGACACCTTGCCTGTTTACATCCTGCTATCTAACCACCACCCCCTCGCTTGCACCTCTTGTAATCTGTCTGTCTCCCCTTCCTACTAGATTGTAAGATCCTCCGAGTAGGGCCCTCTTCCCTCCTGTTGTCAAAGCCCACTTCTCTTCACATTTCACTCATAGCTCTGCTTTACTCCAACACTCAGTGACCATCTTCGTCTGCATACTCATCTCCATCATTGGCCTCAAGCCTCTAGTTGTATGTTGATTGAGTCCTCACTACTTACATTTAAGCTGAAATGTGTATTGATCTGTGGCGCTCTTTATTTGTACTGTATTTCTGTTATTTATTCAATGTTATGCCAAGTTTTGTCTCCCTGTATTGTTCCTTTGTACGGCGCTGCAAAACACTTGTGGCGCCTTATAAATAAAATTATAATAATAATAATAATAATACCTAGGGCTAGAGTCCAAACAAAGGGACTTTCAGATTGATTTAGTAATATCTTGCTTTCCTTGTTTTGAGCAACTGTTTATATGGACTGTGAATGTGCACGCTAAGGACCTTATACTGATTGACTCGCAAGGCTGCCAATTTAAGATGCTGCCTGCTGCCCGCCTCCCCCCCACCTCACTCACACGAACCCGCGCACGCCTGCGAATTGATTTTTTTTACCTATGGGCTGCAGCCCCCCAGATAAAATATCCGCCACTGTTCTCTGCCTAAGTGAAGCCAGATGCAGTCTGTGAGATTGTACTGGCGTCACTGTGACTGGCAGTGACTTCCGACTGGAATTTTGAACTGCTATTCACCCAAGTCAGTCCCATTGAGAGGTAAGACCTCCCTCCGAGATGCCTCTTTATGCGTAGCAGCCCCAAAAATAGGTTCTGGGATCCTGAATATGCCTCCGGAGGCTGCTGCAAAAGCAGCCCATAGAGGCTGGGGCCAGTACATGCGCAGTATGTAAGATGCTACTGAGCATGTGCTGGCCCCGTGCAGTGGACCGTCGACCGAGATTCATTTGCGGCAGCAGAGCAGTGGCGGCAGCAAAGGGGGGGCCACATCATAACAGACCCCCTCTTCTGCAAAGGTAAGAGCCACCACTGCATGCCTCCCAACTTTTTTTTTTTTGGGGGGGGGGGGGGGGAGGTGGGGGGTATACAGGATCTGCAGTGCCAGAGGTGCGTCCTCCTTTGAAAAAAGGATGGGACCTCAAGTTGAAGAGGCGGCATCTATTCAGTGATCAGCAGCTGCTTTACAGAGCAGCTGTTATCACTAGCTATTGCCCACCACCACCTCCCAGGCACTGTGGCCTATGGGTGGGACAATGTCAAATTACCGGGACTGTCCTGCTTTAATTAGGACAGTTAAGAGGTATGCTTTACAGCAGGGATGGGGAACCTCCAGCCCTCCAGCTGTTGTTGAACTACACAACTCAGCATGCCCTGCTACAGTATCGCTATTTGGCCATGCTAAAACTGTTTCAGGGCATGTTGGGATGTGTAAATCAACAACAGCTGGAGGGCCGAAGGTTCCACATCCCTGCTTTACAGAGAGAAGCAGCAGTAGACTCAGTGGACAAGATGTACTAACCCTTGACAAGTGATAAAATGGAGAGCAATCAACCAATAACCAATCAGCTCCTAACTGCCATTTTTCAAACATAGCCTCTCCATTTATCACTTTTCAAGCTTAGTACATCTAACCCAGTGATTGAAATAATGCTGCACAGATTACTGCATTGAGCACTTATGTTAGCTGGGAGGACACGTTTTATATAATACCACAACAGCAGCTGGAGAGAGCATGGTCATTGTTTCCAAAAGGAGTAATAAAGACAGGCGGAAGCAGAGTAGAAAAGTGGAACAGAACACAGTAAATAGAAATGCGCTAGACTAATTCATTCCTTAAGGAATTTCTGCTCTGTTATGCATTATTATACCAGAAATATGTAAACCTAACAGTTCTCTTCCTTCATTAGGGACTCAACAACATTTGCATTTAGCTTCTCCTGCATTTTCGATAACTCAGTTTATGACTAGTATAATGAAGGATAATAAATAGTTGGTTTGAACCTCGTTTCAGATTCAAGACAACGTCTTTATTCAGATATTGCATCTGATTATTTTCTTTGGAAATGCTCTCTTTTATGCCCATTGCCCACAATAATCCTCCACAGTTCAGACTATAATAGCATCAGCCGATTTCATGCCACCCGCAATAATAAATGACGCAGAGAAACATAAGCTAAACAGGCATATAAAGAGGCTTGATTTTTTGGGCTAACATAATCTTGAATAAAGTACATGCAAACAGAATTAAAAGTGATCTCCTTTGAAGAACGCTGTAAATGAATTTGAGATTTTATTCCAAAAATGTAATCTATCGAGAACACTCCAACAAATAATTTTCAACATACAGTACTTTTAAAGGAATAAGCAATAAATTAAAGGTCATCCATTAAGAAATGTCAGTTTGTAACATTTTGAACTACAGTATATATAAAAAATGTTCTTCTTAGACAAAATATAAAAAAAATTATTTTGACATTTTGTTCAACCTTTTTAAAGAGGTAACCAAGAGAGAGGAGTAAAATTTTGTACTCAGGAATATTATCGTGATGTTTTCCTTCATTTAAATTACGATTGTTACATTAAAGTTATGAACCCCCCCCCAAGCATAAAAGCCAATTGTCAAATATATATCTTGCGGGGGATGGTCCGGCACTCCGCTCGTTAGAGGGTATGTGCTCTGGTGCCTGCAGCCAGTATTAGGTAATGGCTGTGTTGGATTGCTGTGGCACAAACAGAGCTGTCTCGACTCCGTTTGTGACGCAGCAATCCAACACAGCCATTATATATATATATATATATATATATATATACATATATATACACACACACACACACACACACAGGGGCTCAACAATCACCATAATAAACTCACCTTAATATACAAATAATCAAATAAATAAATAACGGGGTTTTAGTTCATGAATTGATCAATGCATTTAAGCTGGCAGCCCATCGTCAAGCGATCCCATTATTTATTTATTTGATTATTTTATATTAAGGTGAGTTGGTTTATTATGGTGAGTGTTGAGTCCAACCACGCACATTTACACAATAAATTGTCCTCCGTGATTATGTCTGCACTGCAGCTTTCTCCACGGTGCCAGACCATGTCTCCCATATCCCAAATTGTATATGCAAAAGAAGGAGAGGTAGCGCACAATGAGTATAAGTATCAAAAGATTTTACTGAAGTAACATAAGCTCAGATGGGATGCGGTTAATTTCCCGGCGGTCGGGATCCCGGCGGTCGGAATCCCAACACTGGAATCCCGACCGCCGAAATCCCGAAACTTTCTCCCTCCGTGGGTGTCCACGACACCCATAGAGGGAGAATAAAATAGCGTGCCGAGCGTAGCGAGGCACCGGGCCCGCTGCGTGGCGAGCGCAGCGAGCCCGCAAGGGGGGGGCGATCCATGTCCCCCCCTTGTCGGGATTTCGGCGGTCGGGATTCCAGTGTCGGGATTCCGACCGCCGGGATCCCGACCGCCGGGAAATCATATCGGATCCGCTCACATACATAAATGTTAAAAGATGTCTGCGTGCCAGCAATGAAATCAGCTTCCACGCTATCAACAGGCCAGTGAGGAAGACTGGGATCAGACTTACAGCACCGCCGTGTGTTCTGCAGACCAGGAAGCACATACATTGCTTTGCTGTTCGGAGGCCACGCCCAACGCATTTCATCACGGTAGGACTTCGTCAGGTGGTGTGGTTATCCAACATGATGGTGTGTGTATTATACCTCTTGCTCAGGCTGAAGCTCATTTGGTTTTAATTAGTATACCGCATCTCTCAGCCATCAACATAATTGCTCAATACAAAAATCTAGCATTACACAAGCATTGGGTATTGAAACACTGGGTATATGAAATAACTAGATACATTTAGCATGTTAAAGAATTATAATTAATATCTAAAGACTGCCGCTGAAATGTGTGGTGTAAAGACCTGCACTTTGTTAATCTGTATACAATGAGTTATGCTCAAATGCAATGCCAGAGTTATCTATAGCTATAGTTAACACAAGTAATTGCATTACACAAGTAAACATGGAACATGGGTATTGAAATAAGTTAGATCTACAAAGAATCAGCATTTATCACTGCATATCAAATACAGTAGATACATTTAGCTCATTAAGGAATACTTGATTAATGCTAGATTTTAATATTGAGCAATCATGTTGATGGCTGAGAGATGGCAGTATACTAATAAATAACCAAATACGCTTCAGCCGGAGCAAGAGATATAATACACACACCATCATGTTGGATAACCACACCCCCCTGACGAAGTCCTACCGTAATGAAACACATTGGGCTTGGCCTCCGAACAGCAACGTATTGTATGCGCGTCCTGGTCCACAGAACACACGTCGGTGCTGTAAGGTTGATCCAGGTCTCCCCTGCCGGTCTGGTGATAGCGTGGATGCTGATTTAATTTCAGACATCTTTTAACTTTTATGTATGTGAGCTCATGTTACTTCCGTAAAATCTTTTGATACCTATGCTCATTGTGCGCTCCCTCTCCTCCTTTTGCATATACAATTTGGGATATCGGAGCCATGGTCTGGCACCGTGGAGAAAGCTGCAGACATAGGGCCAGATTCTCTAAGCTTCAAAAGTGATAAAATGGTGAGTGATAAACAGCCAGCCAATCAGCTCCTACCTGCCATGTCACAGACTATGTTTGAAAAATGTCAGACAGGAGCTGATTGGCTGGTTGTTTATCACTCTCCATTTTATCACTTTTGAAGCTTAGAGAATCTGGCCCATAATCACTGAGGACAGTTTATTGTGTGACTGTGCGTGGTTGAAATTCCAATACATACATGTTTTGACCCTTTACCAGCTGCTGCAGGTCGAAATTTATGTGATCTTATGTCTTTTTATTTTATTAATTTTATTTTATACTGCTGTTGTTGGCATTATCCTAATGGATATGAAGAATGCCATAAAAGATCCACCGATGTGTTTGATTTGGGACACCCGCCAGAAACCAGAGTTAAGGAAGTAAATGACATAGATACTTTGAATGTCCAACTTGCAACACTGTTCCTTAAAAAATTGAAATTAAGTTGGGAAATTACAACTTTAGAAAATGATGTCCAGGCTAATAGAATTCCACGTGGGTTAAGAATGATGAAAACTCCCACTTTTGGAAATTAAAGGAGTTTCTTGATGCCTGGTACAGTATAATATTGTGGATGTTTGTTCATTCCAGTTGATTAAATTTATAATTAAGGAAAGAAACACTAAATAACTGATTTAGATCAGGAAATAAACCTGCTTGAATGCAAAGTTGAACCTGTTAAGGATCTACAAGTGTTTAAAGATTTGAAAAAACAAAGTGACATAAAAAAAAAATTATTGAGGACAATGTGATTGAAATAAAAGAAAAAAAAGTTTAATCTTGCAGATTATCGCAGTGGTAATATTAGATTGTGGTCCCAAGCTGTAAAACCTAGAAGAACGAATCATGGTACCAAGTATATATATAATGCCTGGCAAGATGTACCACCTAGGACAAGAAATTCTACTAGAAACAATTATGCGCCACAATATGAATTACCATTGAGCAATAGATATTAACCCCTAAATCCATCTACTCCCTGTCAGAGGAAAGTTTTTTTAGACAGACCATGATGGAGAGAGAGACTTCCACAGGATCAAGGGGTGAAAGAGAATCCACGTGTAAAAAGGAAGCAGGATCATCTGGAAGAGGAAAGAGAGGGAGGAAGAGGGTACAAGGTCAGAAAACAAAACTTTTAAGAGAATATGGCATTTTCCATTTGTCAAGCTATGATTTAAAACAAAATTAAATTAAGCTGTTATCGAAGGGTCTATCTTTTGCTCCCAATACAAAACCTGATGCCTTTGACTTGTTCATCGATTCCAATAAATTCATTTGGTTCCGAACACTAAAAAGACAATATAAGGGAATTCGGGGATGCCTCTAAAACTTTGTTCTACTTTTTATCCAATTGAATCCAGAGGGGGGGAAACATAGAAACCTGTCATAGTTTAATACAGAAATATTTAGAAACGGTAATCAATAAAGTAAAAAGGTTGGTTAAAAATGGACTGTAAAATAAATCAAATGATCAATTTAAAATTATCAAATTAAACGAATCCAGATACGTTACTAATAAGAAAGCCACTGTGGCCATATTTTTATTATCTCCCGAAGATGCATAAATGGTTGGAGAAACCACCAGGCCACTCTATAATATCAGGGATAGGTTCTGCTACATCACATCTATACGATTTGATAAATGTATATTTACAAAAATATGTATGAAATCATACATACAAGATTCAAAGCAAATCCTTCAGTGGTCAAAGAACTTTAAGTGGCAAGTAAATTATAATTGGTAAACCCTAGATGTTGGGGCCCTGTACACCTCCGTCCCACATCAAGGTTGCCTTGAAGCTGTAAATTCTTATCTAGAAAGGGATGAAAATATCAGTGAAAATTTAAGAAAATGTATTCTGGACAGTATACAACTGGTCCTTGAAATCAATTATTTTATATTTCAGGATGAACTTTTCTTTCAGCTCTGTGGAGTTGCAATGTGGACTCCATATGCCCCAAGTCTAGCGAATATATATTTGGGAAAATGGGAGGAAAACAATCCTGAAATTAATATCAGATATAAACAACATATAAAGTGTTATAAACGCTTCATAAATGACATTAAAATCGTCTGGCAGGGAAACAAAACCACTTTTGAAGAATTTGTGTTGAAACTTAATATCAATAACTATAATTTAAGATTCACCTCAAAGTTTGACAATAATCTGATAGAATTTTTGGACCTAGTTTTATATACATCCAATTGGGAGAAAACTAACAAATTAATACCTACACACAAATGTGTTGACAGCAATAGTTACATAGACTTCAACAGCTGTCATTTGAAAAAGTGTGTTTCTAATATTCCCTATTCGCAGTTTATCAGACTAAAAAGAAACTGCTCGACAACAGCCAAATTTAAGGAACAAGCAAACTCATATTGTTCCAGATTTGAAGAAAGGAATTATCCTCCGCACCTTATACGTAAATGTAAGGACAGAGCTAACAATCAGAACAGAGAAAATTTGTTAGAATATAATACTGTTAAAAAAGATCCATCTTCAGTCTTTCTACCCTTCATTACAAAATATAATATAGACAGTGATAACATCAAAAGAATCCTAATAAAACATTGGGATATCCTGCTTTCGGATCCCATATTAAAAATAATGATTCCTGATAAACCCCAGGATGTCTTCCGAAAAGCTAACAATCTCAAAACTAATTTAGCCCCCAGGCATCTAAAAATGCCTAATGAGTCTAATTGGTTACAGAAAACAAAAGGCTTTTTTCCCTGCACAAAGTGTAACATGTGCCAATATGCTGATGGAGAAAGATTTAAATATTGGGACAAAGAACATCAAAAATCTTGGCAAAATGACTTGCCTCACATGCTATCACGTGGCTGCAGCAAGAGATACATCGGCAAACTAAGAGCCAATTAGAATGAAGAATTCTTGAACATGCACATAACATACGCAATAAATAAACAACGCATATAGTCCCAAGAGACTTCTTATCCTGCTGTAATGGGGATCTTAAGCATTTCTCATTCCAAGCCTTGGAACAAGTTACACTTGATGAGATAGATGGGACTATTTTGAATAAATTAAGTAGATGAGAGACCTATTGGATTTATATGTTGTGTACTCTATCGCCTGTAGGATTAAATAAGAACAATGATGTGATACAGATGGAATCGCCAGCCCCTGCCAGCCGCAAGGCCCCGCCAGAAGGGGACACGTGTGCACGAGATGCTTGCGCGTCCTGTTCCGACGCAGCTCGCCGCTGTCGTTCGCCACATCCCCCATATGCCGCTGCTGGTCCCTGCCGCCTCTCGCACCCCACCTAACCCTGCCCGTCTCCCTGAAGTGAAGAAGGGCAGGGTTCCGCCACCCAGCCGCTGAGTGACTGGGACGCGCATGCGTGTGAGACGCTGGCGTTTCCCAGTCTAATATTGAGTCCCTCTCAGCCAGCGTTCGCCAGCGGGGACATTCAGGTGAGCCCTGGAGCTGACTGAGAGGGGCTCCATCTGTACCCTTTCTGCACTAAATGCACAGTGTTGGCTCACTGGTGGAGCTTTTATTGTTGGGTCTGTGGACTCCAGACGTCCTACCTGAAGGGAGCTGTCAGGGTGCGACATGGTGCAGCATGACATTGGATGTCTCAGGATCCATATATATATATAATCAATTATATGTCCTCTTTCCTGTTTTTTTCTCTCTTTTTTGTATTTCCTTTTTTTCCCCCTGTTGTATTCTATTGTCATCATACTATAGCTATATACTTATTGCTTTTTTATTATGAGCGGTAATTAGAGACACATTATATATCATTAATTAATATTTTTATCTATTTTACTAGATATTTCTGGATTTGTTTTTAAAATCAATTAGTTATTAATTATGCTTCCTTAACGTGCTAAATGTTTCTACTGTATGTGATGCGCGGTTATTAATGCTGCTTCTTTGTAGATAGAAGTTATTTCAATACCCATGTTCCAGGTTTACTTGTGTAACGCTAGATTTTTGTTTTTAGCAATTATGTTGATGGTTCAAAGATGCCGGTATAGGTATACTAATTAAAACCAAATGTGCTTCAGCCGGAGCAAGAGGTACACACACACCATCATGTTGGCTAACCACACCCTCTGATGAAGTTCTACCTTGATGAAATGCGTTGGCCATGGCCTCCGAACAGCACATCCTGGTCCACATTAATCTCAACTCAATCAAAAATATATATTTTTTTTAAAGTGAGATGCAATTAATTCAGAAATCCATGATTCTACTACAACCAAGCTTTTATATGAAGAAAAAGTGGTATATATTATTACTATTTTTAAGTACTATTTATATTAAATGTATCACTGAACATACATTGTATCTCTTTCATTGCCACTTTGTAACTTTACAATTACCCCTTTTTATCTCTCACGGTTATCCTCACTTCCCCCACAGTGCTGACATCATTCACTGAAGGTCCCAATTCAAATCAAATATCCAGGAACCCCAACCAATGGTGCAAAGGAATCAAAGATGGGAGGAGTATAACTGTTATTGGGCACAGAGCTAAAAGTGGCACAAATTCCTTGACAAAGTTAACTGTGTTATATACATTTTTCAACACTGGTTGGTACATAGGGGCCCTTACAAAATTTTGTTTTGGGGCCTGCAATGTATCTATACATGCCCCTGTGCCAGCTTAATGTACTATAGTAAAAAATAAACTGGAGGGCAATATATTGTAATGTGACACAATTTGAAATGAATGTTCTACAGTATAGTATGGCATAATATGAACTGTAGACACTGTATGCCAAAATGTCAATTTTGAGTACCGACAGGGCCAGTGTTAGGGTGTTCTGTGTCCCCTGCGAATTATAAATATGCACCCTCCCAAAGTAATGTGTAAATCAAACTGGTTTTGCAGTGTAAGGACCAGATGTACTAAGCGATAAAATGGAGAGTGATAAACAGCCAGCCCATCAGCTCCTACCTGCCATGTCACAGACTGTGTTTGAAAAATGTCAGGCAGGAGCTGATGGGCTGGCTGTTTATCACTCTCTATTTTATCACTTTTGAAGCTTAGTGCATCTGGCCCTAAATGATTGGTGCTTTAAAAAAACTGGAGATTACTTACCAAATCTCTCACCCTATTTCCTTTCACCCATATCTCTTTCCTCTTCTAGGACTTTGTAAAGTATGGGAGGGTGCATATTTATAGTTTGCAGGGGAACACCCTAACACTGGCCCTGATGCCCTGATGGTACTCCCAACCATAGCAAATCACTATGTGCCTTCAATTCTTTAAATGATTTCGAAACCCCATCTCATTTACTTGAACCTACTGTATACTACCACCACCTAGATTGCTGAAAGGCAACCTCAGAAAGAAACTCTTTCCTTGTGTTGCACCTCTTCATTGTGACCAATAGAGTGTTAACTCTCACCGTCACGGCCCTCCTTACTCTCATTTTTCATATGAGCACTTATCTACCCTATATCTGTATTTGTCTACCCTAAATCTTTATGTTTAGATTTTTCCCATTTGTCTTTTGTTGTGGAACACTGATGCCTTACAAGCCGATGACAATAATAAAAAAAAAAAATTGTGTCTAAAGGTACAGTAATGCTGTCATGGAGCGGTGTTTTATAGAAGGGACAGACCTCGTTATACTAACTGATTGGTCCATTACTGGGTAGGATATTTCTGTTGCTATAGCGAAGACACTTGAATGAAAAATGAAATAGCACAGTGTATATTGTTTACACCTAGCTTATAGGTTAATGTATTGTATGATAATATATGGACATCTATTTGAAAATGCTAATCACAAAAGATAATTCTTCTTCTTGCCACCCCTCACATTATTCATTTATTGTAATATAAAAGTCAGTTGCTGGGTTAAAGATTGAGTTTAACACAATCTACATTTGTAATGCGGATGTGGTAAATATCTTTTGAGGTAATTTGCAAAGTAAAAATATTCATGCAATCTCTTGACAAGACACGGGGCCTAATTTATACCTAATTTGCAGAGCCCTGCTATTAGGTATATGCCACCCGGTCTGAGTGTAATCACACGCTGTGGAAGGCTACGATAAGACTGCAAAATTTTTTAGGCCTGCGATTAGCTGCAAATCCATTCGCAATTGAATAATTTCTCTGCTGTGTGCAGTCTGTGCGTAGCCCAGTACTTACCTGCCAGCTGCAATAGAAACAGGCTGTTCGGGGCTGTAGTTGATGTCACCCCTCCTGAAAATGCAGGGGCATGCCTGTGTTTCACCTGATACTCCCATAAAATGGCCGGCTTTCCCACAATCAACTTTCGTACGGGCAGCGCTAAAAAATGTAGCAGGATTTAACCGCAGGATGGCCTCACGCATATGTATTGTAGGCTGCACGCATGCACAGTCTACCAATAATACCCTGCCTGCGAACTTGCAGCTATGCGATCAGGTCCGAATTAGGCCCACAGGCTCCATTAAGAGCTTGTGAAGCAGTGACCAAGTGAAAAGTGGAAGCAGTCTCATAGCATAACAGTATCATACTGCTTCCTGGCTCAGGTTCCCTGCATTTGGCATGTGCATTATCAGAGGTGATGGAGAAGGAGCAAGCAGCTTCCTCTCCATAAATAGAGACTTAGCGTCCCATAGGCTACTATATGGTAACACCATCCAAAATGCCCCCTCTAGAGCCAGAATTGGAAGGACTGTGGCTGATTTAGGAAATGGAATATGGATAACCGGCGGTGGGGGATGCCAGTGGTCAGAATATCAATGCTGATATCCTGAAGAAGGGAATCCCCACAAGGATCCAATATGTATACTTACCTTTCTTCTGCCCATCTCCCAAACTTCCCTTCCTGCAACCTAACATTCCCTCCCACAGTCTATCCCTAGCCCTCCTTGCTACAGCCTATACTTAACTTTCCTACCCTGCAGACTGTTGGGATTCGGACGTCGGCACCTTCATCAATGTCGGAATTTCGGCACTGGTCTCAGGGCTGCAAGTTGGGATGCCGGTGGCTATATTCTGACTAGTCACCACTTCCCATAGCAGATACAGTATGTGCTGTGATTCCTCCATTGTACATCTAGAAAATCATTATGGGGGTTATTCTAGTTCATTCTTTCTGACAAAATCCTTCTTAGATGGACAAAACCATGTGCACTGCGGGTGGGGCAGATGTAACTTGTGCAGAGAGAATTAGATTTGGGTGGGGTTTTTCTTCAAAGTGAGATCTATATTGCAGTGTAAAATAAAGCAGTCAGTATTTTCCCTGCACAGAAACAAAATAACTCACCCAAATCTAATTCTATCTGCACATGTTACATCTGCCCCCCTGCATTGCACATGGTTTTGTCCATCTAAGAAGGATTTTGTCAGAAAGAATGAACTAGAATAAACCCCTATGTGCGGGTATCCCACAAGAACGATCTTGGGGTATAAATATGTATAAATAGGGCAAACATTTGACCCTAGTGTAAAAGGGTAAAAATAATACACATAGCTAAGTTGAAAAACAAAAATGAGTACATTTAGACAGTCTTGATTATTCTTACGGAAATAGAGATAAAAAATAAAAAAAAATAAAAAATGAGCAGGATTAATTCCTAGCAGTTAAGCTATTGTCTGTGAAAAAAAAGAAGAAAATACAAAACAAATTGTTCAGTGACAAATATGTTTTGACAATGCCGTTGAAACAGCTGACAGACATGACGGAGTAGGCGGAATAAATGATTGGGCAGAGGCCATCTGCTTGTTTTCTTTCAATATGACTGGCCTTTGTTAATAATACATGTCATTGCCTGGTTCTTCTTTCCAGTGTCACAGATCACACACCAAGGTAATGTCAAGTTACATTGCACCTGACACTTGGAACCGTCATGAGATTGGAAGGGCTAAACAAGATTTTTGCAGCACGCTTTCTACAGTAATCAAATGAATAGCCAAATAGGCATTCAATGTTGGGTCACTTGTTGTCTTGTCACCCAAATGGAGAAGAACAATAAATCACAAATCATGTCTAAACCAAATTATTGATTTAAGATGAGATTTTACTGAACATTTGCTAACACAACAGTAGTTACGGAAGTCAAAATTCAAAATAGCTTCATAAAATAAATTTTAACACGCTGGTTATAGACAATTAGTGGTCTATAATTAAAAGTGCTTTAGTGTTTATGTCTGGAAGTGCTAATTAGATCTACAGTAGTTCATTTTAAATAAAAGTAACCTACGGAAGTCAAAGACTTTCTTGGCGAGTCTGGAATGAATACGCTACAATGAGCATGTATAGTGGCAGACATCTTGCCTGAAGATATGCGAAATGCAGATGAGTATGATAACAGTGATCTCAGAGAGGCACGCTAAGGCTTTTCCTTAAATGTACAGTCCAATTAACCGTGACTTTTTTGTGTCGTTAAAAGAGCGCAGAAGTCTCAACACTAGTTACGTACACTTCCCAAAGCATCTCAATTCATTTAATGACAATGGAAATATATTTGAATAATGTAGGTCTATGCACTAGTGGGATTTAGGGTAAGGCTACAGGGGATGGGGGGAAGGTTAGGGTAAGACTGCAGGGTATAAGGTTTAGGGGGTGGGGTACGGGGGTTAGGCACTAGTGGGGATTGTTAAAATTAGGCTGAAAATAGGAGGGTAGGCTATGGAGAGGAAGAGTTAGGGTTAGGGGGGGACAGGGAGAGGGTAATAATACTTACCTCTGTCTGCATCCCTTCATCGGGATGCTGGCATTGGCATTCTGAATGCCAATATAACCATTGCTGGTCATCTGTATGTATCCCGTAATGTCAGAATTGTAGCATGGCAGCCTTGCCCTTTGTGCTGCTGAGGACGACCCAAACCCTATTGCCCTGCCATCCAATTCCCCTGAGTGATCTACTGCAGTTGGCATTGCCCAGATCCCCAAAGAGTTGGGAGGGAGGGTGGCTCCATTCAGAAGATGATTCAGGACCTGGGACATGGAAAACAGCACACAGCGGCTATTGGGTGAGTAGTACAGAACCCGCCCCAGGTTGTCCTGCCCGGTGCGACTGCACCTCCTGCACTACTCTCTGTATGGCTCTTATCCTCTATATTAAATTAATTAAAACATTGATGTCATTAAAAAAGTTAATGATTCTGCCTGTCATCTTATAAAGGCATAATTACACAGATAAAGGCAGCTATACTGTATACGCCAGGGCACTCCATGGTGTCTTCTCATGATGTTATTTTGCACTCTTTGGGTTTGGGATTTTGTTATTCTAATGGGTGTTTATATTAATGCAACCAACTGGAATGATTTCAATAGAGCAGTGACAGGCCCAATTTGGAATATAAACACAGGGTAGATGTATGATGCCCCATTATGGGGTATAGTGGTATCTGCACACATTGGGGTTGGCTTCTTTGAGTTACACACTCGCGGGGGGCCTTTTGCTGTGGGGAGGGAGTGCCGGGGATGAAAACGCATGGAAACACCCAGCGTTTTCTGGGTGTCCCCATGAAAGTATTGGGTGTTTCCATGGGTACAAAGGTGGCGTCAGCTACCCGCCTCGTCTTCATCAATGCGTTCATTGAAACTGACTTTTATTAGCAAAGGCAAATAGCAGGAAGAAGGTTTTCTTCTGCTAGCGGAGGCTTGAGAGGGGATGTGTTCTCATACCCATCCCCTCACATGGTACCGAGGGGATTCGGTGGCAGTGGGGGGGGGGGGCATTTGTTCGGTCGGGCGGCGTGTCAGTCTCTCGTAAGTTGCAATGTTCACAGCTCACCAAGCCTATCTGAATTAGGGCCATTATGTGCTGCATTCTGATGTATTAATGCGGGTTGTGTGTTGCAAATAAAACTATTTTTTGCATATTTCTGCCAGCAGGGGAACCACAAGCACAAATGCCGTCAGCGGTAGATGTTTACATCTGAATGGGGCAACAATTGAATTGTTCCATTAGGCTCCTGTCACCACTGCCAGTGCAAATATACGTTTGAATGGGGGTAACAATTGAATTGCTGCATTAGACTCCTGTCACCCCCACCAGACAATGGTTTGTCAGATGTTGGCAAATGGCCACAACATCTGAATTTCGACAGATTTACAGCGAGGTGACATTAAAAAATTCCTGAAATAGTTGTAGCCATTTGGCAACAAGATATATAAAGGGTTACTAACATATGTGATTAGTTCTGCAAAGGGAAGCTCTCACAATAAGGGCAGCCATTTTCAATGCACTCCGGTGTCTGGACTTCCAGTTCTGTGACCCGGGAGTCCTTCCTTGCATATGCAGAGGGACGCCGGCTCACTTTTTAAAATTAATTCTAGACACAAAGGTGGGGCAATGCCCACACTGTTCTATTGCTATTACATTTTGCTATTACATTTTGTCCATCATTATAATTTTAAACTAGATGCTTATATTACATGTTAAAAGTTATAATGCCGACATGGTATAATGCTTTAAATAATATTACAACCCTGTCAGCATTGTCATACTTACATAATGCTGTAATCATTGTGACTTTTCACAGCTTTAAAGTTGATTATTCATATGAATCCTTACTCCATACTTGCCTTCTTCTTCAGTGTCCTCTTCGGGAGAGGAGACATTTTAAACAACTTTGGGAGCAGGACCAAACTGTCCCCAATTCAGAGAAACACCAAGGTCTGTCATGGGGGGGCGGAGCCAAATTGCAGATTGTTTATGATTTAGCCCCACCCCCTTCTAGCAGCCACTGTAATTGCCAGTGAATGTCCTGGCTTTTACCATTTTTTGCTGGACATGATGTGAAAAATTCCAGTTATGCAAATGGGTACATTTTTCGCACATTTCTGCTAGCCAGCATGGGGAACCATGAGCAGAGATGCCGTCAATGGCAAACATTCATGTCTTAATGGGGCAACAATTGAATTAAGCTCCTGTCACCCCCGCCAGTGCAAACAATTGCATTGCCCCCTATATCTTTTAATTTGCTTTACTTGACTATTTTTCTATTACAATATTTGTTTCTATGATTATGGTGTAACAGTTGTGAGGTCAAGGAGAATGGGAAATAAATACATCATCATAGTAACTTTCTCTCGGCTATTGTTACAAAACAGGGCGCGAACCTCATTGGCACGAGAGTTGACAGGGACTTAGGTGACTTGTGTAATTTGTGAAGAGGATAGGATGTGATGGCCATAATTCTGTCAGGATGGATGTGTTGAATCCTTGGGGAGTAATGAGAGGACAGAGGATGAGACACCTGTATGGAGGAGGAAGGAAACTGGATACATGAAGGAGGAAACCTAGATAGAAAGGTCAGTGTGTTTTTTATATTAACAGAGGAGGATGTGGAGGATGACATCAAGTGAAGCTTAGGTGTGAGAAATTGAAACACCACCTTTGTTGTCTGACATGACTAATGTCAAACCTTTAAGCTAAAACTATTTCAACCTATTATATCATTGTTTCTGGAACATTAAAGAGGTTTCTCCTACTGACAGACTCAGCAATTACACAGGAAATAACTTTCTATCATCTGTCTCAACTTTATTACATTTACTTATTTTGATCAATATTTTCACCTCTAATTTGCTTGCTAATATTATTTACTGATGTTAGCTAATATCTAACATTGTTTTTCTAATATCCTGTTGCTGCTTGAACTGACAGAAATGACACTGTACATTTGGGTTTTGTCTAATGTATGTCAAATTCAATTTGCAGGAATCTATGACAAAGATTTAATCTAAGGAAAAGGATTCCCAGCTAGACAGCTAGCCTCCTGAACACTAAAGGCAGGGTAAAGCTGGCCATACATCAGAAAGATCGATCTTAAGATCGATTGCGCTCACGATTGTGTACAATTTCCCTTGAAATCCCCGGCAGTCCTTGGTGGTTTTTCGACACACAATCTACTCACAATCCATCATGCAATCAGTCATACAATCCATCTGCTGCATGATTGTGCACACAAGATGTGCACACAATCTGCATACAATCCATCATACAATCAGTCATACAATCCATCTTATGATTGATTGTATGATTGTGTACACAAGATGTGCACACAATCTGCATACAATCCATCTTACAATCGATTGAGATTGTATGATTGGGTACAATATCTTTCTGATGTATGGCCACCTTAAGAGCTATATCACCCCTCTTCATTGTGTATGTAGGGCCCTATCGCTGGGCTACGAATCTTCAGACACAAGCTATAGGGTAAACTTCGCCCCACATACGCAAATTCCCAACTATGTGCATGGCTGCGAATTACTTCACAGCCGTGCACATTGGGGAAAACCATTCGCCATCCCTCACAAATGAATGGTTTTCCCCTCTGTTCGCAGCATCGGGTATGCCAGTAAACTTACTTGGCGCTGCGATGGCCGTGGAGAGTAAGCCACTGATGACGCCAACAGCCGGGGAATGCCTGCATATTCTGGGGCACTCCCAGAAAATGCAGGGTTACCCACCCCCCAAATGGCTGCAAGGTGTCAATCACCATGTAAGCAGCCATCAATGGCTGCCTTCATATGGATGGCTCGCACATATGCACAACGTAACATGCGCAGTCGATAATCGGCAGGGCTGCAAATTTGCTGCATTCTGGTCTGAATTGGGCCCATAATATACAGGCAGTGCACTATTGGTGTAAGGAGTCACTATTTGTCACATAATATTGAGCGCAGGACCGCGACTATGGATGTGTGAGCAGCGCCATTGATCAGGACACTGCAAACGATGCTTGCTTCACCTACCTCTAACATAAACGGTATACGGTCACTAGGTCAACAGTCATTAGGTCGACCACTCAAGGTTAACAAGGTCATGCAAGTTCGACATAGGTTTAGATTGACAGAAGCTTTAGTCAAAAGGTCGACATGGTTTTTTTCACTTTTTTTGGAGCCGACAGGCAGTATTTCATGCTCTACCATCCAATAGGGCAGGGCTGGGCAATTGCTGTCCTCCAGATGTTGATGAACTACACATCCCAGGATGCTTTGCATTAGATTTGCTATGTGGCCATGCTGAAACTGATGCAAGGCAAGCTGGTATGTGTAGTTCATCAACATCTGGAGGGCCACAATTGCCCAGCCCTGCACTAGGGTGTGGAGTGAGAATAAAATGCTGCAATGGGACATGGTGGTATGTTCCAGTGTCAATGTCGACTGTCGACATTCGGGCAAAAAAGTGGAACCCCCCCCCCATGTCGACCTTTTGGCTGTTGACCTTCCCCATGTCAACCTAATGCTTGTGTCGACCTAAGGACAATATTGACCTAATCCCATGTCGACCTTCAGTGGTCGACCTAACGCTAATCTGTCCAATGATCCCTACCCAACAGAAAACATGCACCAGTTTTTTTTACAGTTCTAAATCAGGCAAGAGCATGAATGGCTCAGCAGAGAATAACAACTGTTCAATAAACTGTAACAATCAGTGACAGAGGTGACACATATCTTAGCCTTCCTTCAAATGCAAACCGGTACACTAAGGGCCTTATTCTGCTTGGAGCGTCCGGGCCGTACGCGTACGTCCCGGTGTTTTTTACGATCTGCGCATGTGCAGATACGCTAATGCGCCGGCGCGAACACTCTACAACGCTTACGGCCGGTGTCTCAACGTGCGAAAAAACCTGTACGCGAGCGTACGGGTAATGGGGCGGCATAGGGGCGTGTTGATGGGAGCGGCCGAAATAATGAGGGAAAATGGGCGTAAATATGGGCGTACACGGGGGTGTGCACCAAAAATGAGCGGTGCTACTACCGCACGATCGACTAAGGCACCGTTCGTTTTGGACACAAAACAGGCGGCCGCCAACCGCCAGCTAAAACCACCCCTACAGATACCGCTTGCCAGCGTGCGCCTGAGTTGGCTAATTAACGCTGATTACTACTCAAACACATACACCTGAATGTAATAAGCAATGCTGCAGTCTATTAACTCCAAACCATGATTTCACTGCCTGCAAGCCACACATGCAGCACGCAAACACATTGGAAGCTTATGTTTCTATACTTCTCCACATTTAAAGGTTTGTTTAATTTAAGGTAAGAATCTTTTTATACGCTAAGGTAGGTATTTGCTAAACAGACACATTCACTACCTGCTTTCATAGACTTTACGCAGTAGCACACTCAATCTACACAAGTCGACATGTGTCAACGTGTTCACTCTAATACTAACATAGGTTTTGTATTTAGGATACAATAACATAAACCACATCTAACACCTACAAAGGATGTTTCAGCAATGTTTGAAGCCCATGACCAATGTTCCCTCTAATTTTACGAAGGCTGAGTGCGGCTAAAGATTTTGGCTGTGCAACTTTGGAATGAAATTTATATTTTTTGTGCGTCACTTATATATAACTGGAAAATGACGATCAGCATTTGTGTTAACTTTAATTCAAAATTATTTTAAACATTTAAACATTCAAAATACAGTACACAATGTAGTTAATGGGTGAAACACACATTAATTGAGTCCACACCTGCAAAAAGGGACCACTGCTGCTTTGTGCGCTCAGTTGTAATGTCTGTGCGCATGCTCGCCAAGGTGTGTGCGCGCGCACGTGCGCACAGCTTAGAGGGAACACTGCCCATGACCACTATTTTCCACACAATCTTTGTATAGTACCCAAAATAATGACCTGTACCACTATCTCATCTGCTATGATTTGGATTTCACTACACTCTGGATGTAAGATGCCACCAATCACATTATTGCACTCTCATCTCTCTAACAAAGGATTCCTACATCTGATTATGACACTGTCAAATCATATATATTTTAAAAGTTATGCATGTTTGTTCACAAGCTAATTTATCATGTTTGGCCCATTCACACATCTTTTTTTAGGGAGGACACATATGCATTCCTACAGAAATTTACCTTTTCACCCTTGTTTGTCTGCCCCACCCACTCCATGAGGAAAGCATTGTTCTGGACCTGCTTTTACCTACTACTGTAGGAGCTACCTCACCTGCACACAAACTGCTTTCTCACCTATTAAGTTGCTCTGCACATGTGCTGACACAAACTAATTAGCAGGGAAAAGTTGGATAGGAACATGGGAATGGCCATGGAGAGGGTTACACATGGGAAACTTCCACCACAGTTCAACAAATGTTCAAAAATACCCTGGTCAGTAAGTACACATACATCTAGTATTTGTTTCACACAAGAAATGACACATACCACAATTTTGTTTTAATTTGTAAAATAAATTTATTTGCTGTTCAGCATCACAGCTTGACACTTTAATGTGAGAAATCAAATAAACAAATAAAATAGACACACAAATAATAAAACAGCCAGAACAAGAGGTTGCATATCTCCAAACATGTGTTACCCTGCAAATGCAATGGTGAAAGAAATGGGGACACCAGAATACGTACTGCAACAACCAGGGTGAATACTAAGCAAGATACACACCACCAAAAAAAAATATCCTGCATTTGTAGAGGTCAAAATACGAACTTTCATGCCCATGGCACGCAAATGGATCGATGGGCAACTCAGGAAGCGGATGTCCAGTGCAATTTAAACCTTTGGCCTCCAACCACAGAGGAAGTGAACCAGGTCTCATTTGGGCCCTTTTTTGCCCCTTTTAGATGGGGCCTTGGGGACAGGGGCCTTTGGGTCAGCTGGCTTTCGGCGTCTTCCCCTAGTCGACACAGGAGGGTCAGCCGAGGTGGAAGGTTGGGGAGCAGCTTGGGGTGGGGCAGCAGGTGGGGGATTGTCCCTTAGGGACCTGGCGGTGGACAGCTGCTCCGCAATAAGTTCATTCTGGCGGCTGAGGTGTTGGCCAATGCTTAGCATGCCAGCCGCCAGAGTTTCATTAATGCGGTTCAACGCCTCAACCTGCAGCTGGTTTGTGGCCTTCCACTCCGCCAGAAAATCCGCCACCTGCTGCTGACGGATCGCAGCATCCACCCCTTGCTGCTCGATCCTGTCCAGCGTCACCAACAGGCTCTCACTCAATGTCTCCTGTGGCTGGGGCTGGGGGCGACGTCTTGCTGGAGGCTGGACCACCTGCTCCACCTGTGGCTCTGCAGAGGAAGATGCTGCCGGTACATCCTGACTTTCTGCTTCTGCCAGGATAAGAATTGAAAACAATGTCACCATCACATACGCAATAAAAAATATCTTTCTAAATACAATGCATTACTGTGACTTACCATCAAAAGCAGCAGCAAAGACCTCCGCCGGGAGCTCACTGTCCATATTGGAGATCCCCCTGATCTCCCCCACATCGATGACGTCACAGGAGTCCAGCTCCAGGGGGGTATACTCCAAATGGTCAGGCATAGGACCGCTCCCGGTGGACATGCTGTGGTTGTACCGGTCAGTCATCTTCCTCTTCAGGGCACTTTTGAAGTCAGTCCACCTACAAGTTTAAAAATACAAATATCACCATGAGATATGTGCACCACTGTGCTACGTGTAGGGTTACCACCTAGTCCCTTTAATTCCGGACACATGTTACTTACACAGGTTCTGTGGCAGTTTAAAATTAGGTGAAGTGGAGTCTTGAAGTCAGCCAGCCACAGAACCTGTGTAATTAATATGTGTCCGGAATTAAAGGGACTAGGTGGTACCCCTAGCTACGTGACATTTCCTAGTGTGGGTGATCTTATGTTTTTTTGCCATGTGTGGCCAAATATTTCTTTGATGGACAAAACCATGTGCACTGCAGGTGAGGCAGGTGTAAAACCCCACCCAAATCTGATTATCTCTGCACAAGTAACACCTGCCTCACCTGCAGTGCACATGGTTTTGTCCATCTAAGAAATATTTGGCCAGAAAGAGTGAACTAGAATAAGGGCCTCAGTTCCTGCTGGAGACTGCTGAAAAATTGACCTGACAAACACACTAACCTTTTCTTCACCGCGTCCCAAGTTCTGACCACTGGTGACACCTGGTTCACTTCCTCTGTTATCTTGTCCCAAAGGTTTCTCCTTGCACTGGCACCCGGCTTCCTGGTTGCCAATTCAATCCATTCGCGTGCCCTGGGCACTAGAATTCGCATTTCGGCCTCTACAAATGCAGGGTTTCTCCTTCTGGTGGTGGTATCCTGCTCAGTCATCACCCTAGATGTTGCAGCACGTTTTCTGGTGGCCCCAGTTCTCTCACCATGCACCTGCTGGGTCACACCTGTTTGGAGAGATGCAACCTCTTGTTCTGGCTGGTTGCTTGGCCCTTGTGGAGCTGGTGGAGGTTCACCAGGGCCTGTTACTGAGGGGCCCGCTTGATCTTGCAGGCGACTCCTCTCTTGGGCCCTCCTTCTCCGCTCCTGTTCCCTCTTCTGTAATGCTTCAAGCAGGGATTCTGCTTGTGCTCTCTGCAGAGTGTCCTCTGCTGCTGAATCGTCAGAGTCAGACATGTTTGCAGCAATTGTGGGCTGCATCTGACTGAATATTTATATGTTAATCTCCCGCCACGAACAAGGGGGCGTATATATTTCCCCGCAAGGTAGATGCAAATTTACGCCGATATTTCCCGCCGATAATTGCCGCTTAAATTACGCAGGTCTCAATGCACCTGATCAATCACCCGTATATGTATATACACAGGTTGTGGAGCATTGTGGGCTACATCGTGAAATGTGTGCACCTGTCATTCCAATGATGAGTGTTGTCAGCTGGTATCTGTTGGAGTTCGTGTATGCTTTGTGAGTCACATTTCAAAACATCACGTTATCATGCTTGCCTTGCATATGTAATGGCCTGGCTCAACTGGAGCGGCGCTGGTCGGACCTGCGCCGGCGGCAGCCAGTGTTGCTCAGCACACTTCGCCGCCATATTGCCCGATGTAAGTTTTTATTTACTAGTATGCCTGCGTTATTTTGCAAATGTTTTCTGTACTTTTTATAAATGTGTCCCTGAGTATGTGGGTGTATATGGGTGTATAGGGGGTGTATATGGGTGTATAGGGGGTGTATATGGGTGTATATGGGGGTGTATAGGGGTGTATAGGGGGTGTATATGGGTGTATATGGGGGGTATGTGGGTGTATATGGGGGTGTATATGGGGTGTATATGGGTGTATAGGGGGTGTATATGGGTGTATATGGGGGGTATGTGGGTGTATATGGGGGTGTATATGGGGGTGTATATGGGTGTATAGGGGGTGTATATGGGGGTGTATATGGGGTGTATATGGGTGTATAGGGGGTGTATATGGGTGTATATGGGGGGTATGTGGGTGTATATGGGGGTGTATATGGGGTGTATATGGGTGTATAGGGGGTGTATATGGGTGTATATGGGGGTGTATATGGGTGTATATGGGGGGTATGTGGGTGTATATGGGGGTGTATATGGGGTGTATATGGGTGTATAGGGGGTGTATATGGGTGTATATGGGGGGTATGTGGGTGTATATGGGGGTGTATATGGGGGTGTATATGGGTGTATAGGGGGTGTATATGGGGGTGTATATGGGTGTATATGGGGTGTATATGGGTGTATAGGGGGTGTATATGGGTGTATATGGGGGGTATGTGGGTGTATATGGGGGTGTATATGGGGGTGTATATGGGTGTATAGGGGGTGTATATGGGGGTGTATATGGGGTGTATATGGGTGTATAGGGGGTGTATATGGGTGTATATGGGGGGTATGTGGGTGTATATGGGGGTGTATATGGGGTGTATATGGGTGTATAGGGGGTGTATATGGGTGTATATGGGGGTGTATATGGGTGTATATGGGGGGTATGTGGGTGTATATGGGGGTGTATATGGGGTGTATATGGGTGTATATGGGGGTGTATATGGGTGTATATGGGGGGTATGTGGGTGTATATGGGGGTGTATATGGGGGTGTATATGGGTGTATAGGGGGTGTATATGGGGGTGTATATGGGTGTATATGGGGTGTATATGGGTGTATAGGGGGTGTATATGGGTGTATATGGGGGGTATGTGGGTGTATATGGGGGTGTATATGGGGTGTATATGGGTGTATAGGGGGTGTATATGGGTGTATATGGGGGTGTATATGGGTGTATATGGGTGTATAGGGGGTGTATATGGGTGTATATGGGGGTATATGGGTGTATATGGGGGTATGTGGGTGTATAGGGGGTGTATATGGGTGTATATGGGTGTATATGGGGTGTATATGGGGTGTATATGGGTGTATATGGGGGGTATATGGGTGTATATGGGTGTATATGGGTGTATATGGGTGTATATGGGTGTATATGGGGTGTATATGGGGTGTATATGGGGTGTATATGGGTGTATATGGGGTGTATATGGGTGTATATGGGGTGTATAGGGGGGGGTTTAAGTAGTTGATCAGTTTTTGGGTGTAGGATATCAAATAGTTTGCATGATAAATGTCTGAAATTTCACAGCAATGATAATTTTGAAGGTTATGAGCATGACTAATGTGAATTTTTCTTTCCCCCTTTTTTATGAAACCCAATCTTCGATTTCTATGCCATCAACATGAACATTTCAGCACGGGCAAGGGCACGCATTGAAGCCCGGGAGCAGGCAGCCCGGGATCAGGCAGCCGAGGAGGAGGAGGAAGAGGAGGAGGAAGAAGAGGAAGAGGAAGAGGAGGAGGAGGAGGAAGAGGAG
This sequence comes from Crinia signifera, assembly GCF_055691185.1. NCBI lineage: Eukaryota > Metazoa > Chordata > Amphibia > Anura > Myobatrachidae > Crinia > Crinia signifera. The sequence goes on along the minus strand of NC_139222.1, from coordinate 74,250,548 downwards.
GAGGAGGAGGAGGAGGAGGAGAAGAAAGAGGAGGAGGAAGAGGAGGAGGAGGAAGAGGAGGAGGAGGAAGAAGAGGAGGAGGAAGAAGAGGAGGAGGAAGAAGAGGAGACCCAGGGTGCAGTTTGGACCCACACAATTTCCCCATCCCCTTCCCCCTCCACAACCCCCACCCCCTCCACAACCCCCCCCCCCCCCACAACCCCCACCCCCTCCACAACCCCCACCCCCTCCACAACCCCCCCCCACCCCCCCCCCTCCCCACCCCATTTCCAACCCCCCTACACCTCTCCACCACCCACCCCCAAACCTCTCCACTCCCCACTCACACCCACTACCTCGGGCCAAACTACAGGACCATCCACCTTGCTCCTGACCCCCACAACCACTGCACAGCCAACCAACGGCAACCAGGATGGCTCAAGTAGCCGTAAGTAAATAATGTGTCTAATGTTGACCTACACATTTCTACACATAAACAATCACAACAACCACATATGTGTATCCAACATCAACATTAGTTGCAACATATCACTGCAGGCCGACCATGAGGTGTGTCCTGTCCTTCTCCAGGAACAAGGCTCCCCTTGGTGGTTTTTTTGAGTGTGGCCATGCCTCACCCCTTGAATAATTGACATAACAGTACATCCAATGAGATATCCGACATTAGTGGTGTGGTAGTTATGTGGCTCCAGGTGTTGGGTAACTCCAGTTCCCAGCATGATGTGCAACACAGGGCCGGATTATAATGGAGGCGCAAGGGGTCAGTGCCCCTGGGCCCCCCTCTAGCTAGGGGCCCCCTGTGGTTGTCATGTATTTTTTACAAATAACATGTTTAAGTTATGTTTTTTTTTTTTTAGCTAAATGTTTTGTGCATGGGTGGGGTAGTGCTGCAGCTTGACCTATCTGCCAATGTGACAATGATTTATGGTGCTGAGCATCGGGAGCCAAGGCACACTGATTGCACAAGTGTGCAGTGCATTTCTGGGAGTTGACTAAGTCCCATGACACTTTGCACCAGAGGACAGAGGCTGAGAAGTTTGTGCTGAGCTCTGATTGGTGGAGCTCATTACATGCTTCTCAGGTCCATGGAGAACAGCAGCAGCAGCTTAGTCATAGGAGGGTTTTTAATCAGAGGCAGCACTAGGACTGTGAGGTCTCCTCCAGAGTAAGGGGCAGAGGGACAAACACAGGCTTTTCATGTGGTGTGTGTATATATATATATATATATATATATATATATATATATATATATATATATATATATATGGGGTCTATTATTATTCCGAGTGCCGCCAACCCCCTGTCTATATATATATATATATATATATATATATATATCCCCTGCAGGTAACCATTGACCAAGTTTATTCTGCCTTTACTCTATGTTTTGACAGTATAATATTCGCCCATGCAGTGTGCGGCCAGTAATGACAAGTGCAAGGGGGCCCCCCGCTCTAAAGTACCCCGGGCCCCCCAAAGGCTTAATCTGCCACTGGTGCAACTTAAATGTAGAGATTGTTTTGGTAATAGTGTGTGAGGCCATGCGGATGCATGCTTTACAAACATAGCTGTAGGCCTATAATTTGTACATCAATGTCCTAAATTTAAAATAGTAAGGAGTGCTTAAGCCACAACAATGTCATAACCCTTAAATAGCACAGGCTAATTGTGAGGTTAGAGGAGAGTCCCCCAAAACCAAAGTACCAATTGGGATACAGCATACATTCATTGATGAAGGAGTAATTGAATTAATGTTATTTACTATGTACAGTATGTGTGTGTTAACATATTTTTTTTTAGTACTGTGTTTACAGCAGACCCATCTTCAATGTAGTTTCTAAATGTATGTGGCCTTCACACATAACTCTGAACTTTTTATTATGTACAAATACAACAAACATTTGTGTATATTAATTTTTTGTTTTATCCCTTCATTACAGACACTGAACAGCAGCAGGAGGAGGTGGCCGCAATAATGCGGGAATTAATGCTCACCCTGGTGTACCTGCAGCTACTTTTTGGGCTTCTGGAGGCCCGCCTTTAATTTTTTATTTATCCCCCCCCCCTTTTTATTTTTGTATCCAATAAAAGTTTGATTACAGTTCGAAATTGCCTGTGTTTTTAATAATAAATATGTTAGAGGGCGTGTAAGGGTAGGTACATACAGATGTGTACTGTAAGTTATACTTGTAATTTGAGGTGAGGGGTAATGATTGATGTGTGAATGTGTGTGTTTTTGAGTAAAATAACACATAGTGAAAATGCATGAATGTTTAATGTTGTTCGATTAAAACATCACACATAACATCAGGGTAGGTATACATGTTACACATTTTGGACAAAGTAATTACGTACATAATTTAGTACATATACAGAAACACCAACATAACTTGATTTAAAAGTAACAGCAATATGGGGACACATAGATAGTGATTAAAATGCCACATTAGAACATAACAAATATACATGTAATGTGGGTTAAAATGTAGTTTTATTAGGTCTTTATTAAGGTAGACAATTGAGTTAATAGAAAACAATAAGTGAATAACAAATAGATTAATTAATCAATTGTCAGATTAGTAGTTGAGAGGCAAGATTTGCAGGTCCATATATGTGAAGGGTATGCCAGCGTGCACGGACGTACGCTCACTTTTTACGAGCGGTGACATAAGCTGAGTTTTCCATTGAAAACAATAGGGACCCGTCCGTGCAAACTGGCGTACGCTCAGATCTCCGCAAGAAGGCGGTGGGGAGACGGAGGAAAGACGGCCGTAGACGGCGCCGTACGCTCAGTTGTACGCCTGTTGTCGGAGTGCAAGGGCTGGCCCGTCCGCGTACGTTGCCGTACGCTCATTTGTACGGCACTCCCCTTCTACGGTATTTCTGGCCGTACGTAAGCGGCTGATTTGTGGGTGGACTTAACCCTAACGGCCGCGTACGGCTAGCGTGCGGTAATGGCGAACGTACGCACGTTTGGCCGCTCCGATCAGAATAATGCCCTTAGTATACAGCAACACTGGACTCAAACAAAGGGGCACAAATGTGCATACTAAGCAGGGTTGGAGCTGGTGTGCCTCCAGTATTATGTGGGAAAGGTGTGATTGGCTAGCAATAAAGTAAATTGCTTTTCAGGTCCTCAAAGTACAGCACTGTTGCTTGTGAAGGTACTGCACTGCTCAGTGATTGGCTGGTCAGTGATCAGTGGGGCCTAGCTCAGCTTCAGTTGCAGTTTTGTTTAAAAAAAAAAAAAAAGAAGCAGAACTGCAACTTCTGCCTTTCACATGCTGAGGGCCACCCAACGCAAGGCAGGGCCACGCTGCATGCAGAGTCCCTCCCTGCGATGTTATTGCAAAATAATTCCAGAAATGTAATGCATTCACATATCTTTGGTAGCCCCTGGCCTGCACACTTAGCTGTAAAGGCAGAGGCAAGGCCACCATTTTCTGGCTAGCAGTGGCTACTTGTGATTTCATGCAGCGGACGCGAAAACGGTCTAAAAAGGCCTGCACAGTCCAGTCCACACACACCCATCACTGCATCACCACCTTTGCTGCCCTGGTCACCTCCACCGCCGCCACTCAGATTGCAGTCACATTATTCAGGGATGAAACCGCAGTTTGAGCCTTTGTGCATGCTTGCTGCAGCAGGCCAAGCTGAATTAAGTCCAATATACTATAGCTCCATCTTACATGCCAATTGCTACTCACTTTTTAAAAGCAGATGCCTTGACAGGCCAGAAATGTCTTCCATAGGTCAAAAACAAGAAAAACTAGGGATACACACTTCAGAGGATATGGCAAACTAGAAACAAATTAGGGATTTCATTCTGAAAAGTTTTGGATATGCCAATTTCAGAGAACGGATGCTTGTGTGTCCTTTCAGAATGATGTGTTACTATAGCTCCCTAGAGTCTAGTGTCCGCGTGACTCTGAAACACTGCCATCTGTTAGCAGTAAGTGAAACTACATCTACTAGCTTTCGAAGCATTTGCTTTGAGCGGGCTTACTAGTAGAAGATATAATTATAAACTAAAGTAATCTGGCTTTGTAGTTACAGTAGTAGTTGTGAAGTCCAAGGCTATATATAGGTGGTATGATGGGTGAGCAGAGTTCACTTGAAATGACCAAACATCATGTTTTTGACCACTTACTATAGAGCATATCTAGCCTTAGAGCGAAGGGCCCCATTCTGAGTCAGCACAGGTGGGATGTTGGATGCAGAAGAGTGCATGGATGGTGCCTCTGATCAGTGGCGTAAGTTTGTCCCAGGCGCCCGGAGGCAAGATTTCCGTTTGTGCCCCCCCCTCCCCCAAACACACACGCACACTTTATTAAATATGATGCACAGAGCTGGCATTAAGCAATTTGTTGCCCTACACTCACAGATATAACCCCCCCCCCCCCTTGCAATCACATCACAGCCCACTACATAAAATAACAAAAATAATAATAATAATAATAATAATAATAAATCATGCCAGGCAGACAGCTGGTTTGGCTCCTTGCTCTCTGCTGCCTTAGCGGCAGGGGCATAACTAGAACTTTGTGGGTACCATCCAAAATTTTTAAAGGCCCCCCTCTGCCCCTACCCCATCCTTTGTCAGTACAATTCCCCTTAGGAAAATAGGACACAGATGGGCGTTAAGAGAGAAAGAGGGTTTCATGGAAAAAGAGGGAAGGAAAAGAAAGAGGCGGTTTCGGGGAGAAAGAGAAAGAAAGGGATGAGAGAGAAATGACATCAGAGGGACAGAGGGAGGCTTTCAGGAGATAGGGAGGTGCAAAAGAGAAGGCTGCAAATGGGAGTGAGAGAGTGCCAGGGAGGAGAGAAAGACTTGCAGAGAGTGAAAGAGAGGTTGTCAGTGATAAGAGAGAGAGAAAGTATCAAGGAAAAGAAGGTTTCAGGTGCAAAGGTGGACAGGGGGTAAGGGGGGATGGGTGGAAACAAAGGGGGCACAGGTGGATATGTGGAGGGGAAGGGGGCACAGGTGGAGAGGAAGGAGGTGGAGGGGAAGAGGGCACAGCCGGACGGGAGGAGGACAAGGGAGCACAGGAAGACGGGTGGAGGAGAAGGGAGCACAGGCAGATAGGTGGAGGCGAATGGGTGGAGGGGAAGGGGCAAAGGTGGAGTGAAAGGGGGCACAGGCAGATGGGTGGAGGGGAAGGGGGTGCAGGTGGACAGGTAAAGGAGAAGGGGGCACAGACGGACAGGTGGAGAGGAAGGAGGCAGATGGGTGGAGGGGAAAGGGCAAGGGTGGAGTAGAAGGGGGCACAGACAGATGGGTGGAGGGGAAGGGGGTGCAGACGGATGGGTGGAGGGTAAGGGGGTGCAGACAAATGGGTGGAGGGTAAGGGGGTGCAGACGGACATTATCCTTTGACTGTAATGTGTAAGAAGACTAAAACTAATATACAGCATTTTAACAATTCCTGTGCAGCCTGAGACACTTACTGTAATAAGTGCAGAGTAGTCAGTGCCGGCTGCAACATCCCCAACACAGTCCTGGACGTGGACAGCGGCTGCCAGGCCCAGGAGACTACAGTCTCCGACCTGAAGAAAGTGAGTCCCGGAAGTGCACTAGGAGTCCCATAAGTGCGGGGATCAGCAGGCGTCACACCCTCTGCGCACGCTGTACAGTGGCAACCACAGCATCCTAACACAGCCCTGGAGAAAGCAAGCGGCAGCCAGGGATGTACAACTTCCGGCCTGTGTCCCCGCTCATTAGATATTCATGGGGCGGGGGGCGTGGACCGGCTCACTGCTGCCTTGGTCACCGCTCGTGCATACCCAGCACAGCTGCAGCATACAATTACCGCTTGTGTTGGGGCCCGGGGCACTGCGGAATCTCTGGCCCTGCTGGCTTGGAACATCAGGAGGCAATGGAGCCAGTGCCCCCCTAAAGGCTGGTGCCCGGCGGCAGATGACTCCATTGCCTCGGGGAGTTCCGCCACTGCCTCTGATGCACTAAAGACGCATCAAGCACGATTTCCATGTTTGAGGATGTCTCAATCTGTGCACATTAGGATGCATACAGTACACTAGGAGAGGTATTTGCAATGGCATTATCATAAAATAAAGCTAAAGAAGACACAACTGCACCAAAACACACATACATGGACATTGATACATCCGACTGAGAATCAGGCCCTTAAGGCCCCCATACACTTGTCCGACTCCCTCGAACTCCCCCAATAGCTCCCTAGGAGGGCTTCCATATGATTTTGCACTTAATGTGGCATTCTTTACATGCAATAAATCGCATATAAAAGGCCTCCCGGGGAGCTGACAGGTGAGTTCAAGGGAAGTGGGATGCGATGCCGGCTGCACATCTGATTTATCTTATGAGCAGCCTGTCCGAACTCCAACCCAATGCGACCGATTCAGACTTAAAAAAAAAAAAAAAAAAAAAAAGAAGCAAATAGCCCCATATAAGGCATTCACTAAACAGGATAAATGAGTGCGACATTGTGTCTTCTTAGACACATAAGGGGAAATTTACTAAGACGGGAGTTCTATTTCACATGTAATGTTGCTAAGGGCAACCAATCAGAATTTACTTTTTATTGATTTAGCACCTTCTAGAAGCTAATAGATGGTATCTGTTTGGTTGCCCATAGCAACATCCCATGTGAAATAGAAAATAGAATCATAGTAAATTTCCCCCATAGGATTTAATTTTGTTTTTTATGTTCGGTAGAAAAAAAAGTGGAGGCAATCCAAGTCTAAAGGACACATCTGTGCGTCAGTGCTACAAGCAGTAGGGTGCCATTCTAGGCACCCTACAAACCAAATACTGTCCCACTGCCAGTGTCCTGTGCCACACACTAGCAGCTAGAGACACAAACACTGAACAGACACTATGGGGTAAATTTACAAAGATGGGAGTTCTATTGAAGATGATGCCAACAGCAAGTCATGAATCTACATGCACTTCTTATTTTATTAAGTATCTTGGTACTTGTTTCCTAGCATGGCGCCCGTCTCGTTGATTGTATGCCTTCAGTTTAAGGTACTTAAGGCATGCACTTAATTTGCCGGTGAAACATAAAATCGCGTTGATCGCGTCCATCGCGGTCAATTATAATGGGCCACGATGCGACCGACGCGATCAACGTGATTTTCCCATAGAGAATAATGTTAAATTATTTCTTCAGTCAAAATCGGGTTGATCGCGGGCCATTATAATGGCCCGCGATGCGATCAATGCGATTTTACATAGGGGACAATGAGAAATGGGCCAATATGGCCCATTTCTCATTGAATATGGTGATAAAGTATGGTTACTGCCCCCCATTATTAACGCCACCCCACTATTGACGTCAACCCGAAGCGTGGCGAGCGCAGCGAGCCCGCGAGGGGCGGCGGTACGCGTCCTCCGACCTTTTCATACCCCCACTATCCATGTCGGCGTGGAGTTGATTTTATAAAGTGCGGTGAGATCAGCGAGCCCCGCGAGGGGACGCGGATACCTTCACAGGTATCCGCATCTCCTCGCGGGCTTCACAGGTATCTGCGTCCGCTCGCCACACTTTATATAATAAACTCCACACCGACGTGGATAGTGGGAGTATGAAAAGGTCGGAGGACGCGTACCGCCGCGCTCGCCACGCTTCGGGTTGGCGTTAATAGTGGGGTGCCATTAACAATGGGGGGGCATTTGAAACATGAGGGGGGTTTGCTATTAAAATGGGGGGGTTTTGGGGCTTTTTACATTGAAATCAATGTAAAATCGGGTCTCAGGGACCATTTTACAATCGGGTCGACCGCATCGCATGCGATTTGGTTGGCATGCGATGCGATCGACGCGATTTTTCCGACCCGATCAATACAATGAAAATTGCGGGCGCCATGCTAGGAAACAAGTACCAGTATCTTCTAAAAGATAATAAATAGAATCTATTTGTTTGCCCATAGCAAAATCCCATCTTCAATAAAACAACTATCTAAAGTTACCCACACACAGATCCCGGCGGTGCGATGCTGTACGATGGGGTGCACGCTCCCGCGGCACCTCATCGCACAGTACAAAAAGTATGTGCTGCACATACTTTTTGTACTAGCTTTTTCTAGCATAGAATCGCATCGCATGCACATCGTATGCACAAGGCATACGATGCGATGCTATGTGTGCTAGTTAAGCCCACAACGCACGCCGGGATCGGTGTGCGTGTGTGGGCACGTTTAGTATATAAACCCCCATAGAATCCCAGATACTTGAGTTTCCAGACCTGAAATAAGTATTGTCTATGGACATTGATTGCATTCAGAATGTTAACAGTTATAGAATGTTGACAACTGATTTTCGGGTTAGGCTTAGGGCAGTGATGGCTAACCTTGACACTCCAGCTGTTGTTGAACTACACATCCCAGCATGCTCTGCTACAGTTTTTGCTATTTGGCCATGCTAAAACTGATGCGGGGCATGCTGGAATGTGTAGTTCAACAACAGCTGGAGTCTCAAGGTCAGCCATCACTGGCTTAGGCTTAAGCCATGGTTAACAGTAGGGTTAATGAATTAATTAATCAATAGACAGTAGACAATGACATTACAACTGTTCACAGTATTGACATTCTGGCTATGAAGACATTGTGTTAGCGACATTTGACATGTCTATGCTGACATTCTGTATGTCAACATTTTTTACCACACTTAAAGTCGGCAAATACTGTATTTCTTTAATAGGTTTTGTGCTTGATGGCTGTTTAGGATGCCTTCCGAACTCAGAGGTTTTTTAAAGGGGAAATCTTTTGCAAGGCATGGTTTTGACTTGTAAATGATTGCCCCATTAAAAAAATATCTGAGTTCAGCTGGGCAGCCTGCACGGCCACCAATCTCGGAGGCTGTTACATTCGGCCAATAGTGCTTTGAATAAGAAAGGTATACAAAGTAAGAGTGGATATTATTTGTAATAAAGTACTTTATTATTGAAGCACTAAAAACATTTATGGAAGTTTATTGTATTGTCAACCAGCCTCCTGAGGAGATATAATTAAGTATTTTGTTTGTATATGAACACTGTTTTTACCATAACATTTATTTTGAGCAACATTTAAAAATTGCTTGAATTATTTTCTTTTTTACACAGACATAAGCAATTTATTCTATTTGGTTTGCAGAATAACTTCATATAGTCTTTATTGAAAAGCCCTATTCGGTAATTGTTTATGACCATCTGGGGAAATCCTTGCCTCACTGCTGGGAAGTGAGACAGAAGATCAGGGTCGGAAGGAGTATTATGAAGATCTCCCCCTCCTCGCAGCATCTCTCACTCCACTCTTACCCTTGCCACACGGGTACCACATAAAGAGTCTATCACAAAGACAGTCTCAGCATCTTCTATTGCTGCCACTCATAATGCAAGACGCCTGTGTGCACACACTACCTTCTGTCTATGTGCAGGCAGAAGTGAAATTCATTTGAGTCTTTTATATTTAGTGCCATTTTATATCGCTTGTCTAATTAAATACCTTGTATAGATAATCCAACTTCCAAATATTTTTTACATTTGAGCGCTGCTACTTTCCCCCTCTTTTCCTCCTCTTCCACAGCCTTACCCTATTCTCGTCCCTAACCTCTACCCTACCCTTCCTTCTGGCAGCCTTACCCTAACCTAGCACCTAACCTCCACCTCACAGTCTAACCTTGTGGTACTTGCGGTGCTGACATCACCAATTCACATATAAAGGTTTGAATTGGTTAATCAGTTCAGCTGCCTGGTTGTGAGTGGACGGACTCACCAGCACTTAGGAGATCTGCACCAATACCAGATAGCCAAATTCATAATATTGCTGTAACGGCTGCCCCGCTGCTCCATCTATCAATGGGACGGGGGCATCAACATTTATCTTGCCTCTGCGACTGGGACAAACTTACGTCACTGGTAAGTTCTTTTAGGTAAATATGTGGGAGATATTACAGGCTTGGAGAGTGATAAAATAACGGCCAATCAGCTATTCACTTCCATGTTGCAGGCTGTGTTTGAAAACTGAAAGCTGGGAGCTGACTGGCTGGAACTTTATCCCTCCCCACTTTATCACTCATCAAGACTTAGTACATCTAACCCTATAGGTCAATTTAACTTCACTGCAAAAGGTTTGTGCAGTTTACATGGAAGACAAGCTGAACTTTTACTACCTACGCAAGCATGGCTGTATCTGCAGCTCCTACATAGACACTGTATGCTAAGATTGCTTGTATTCTCTCTTGCTAGAAAACAGTACAGCTCACTAGGTACTTGGCAATCTGGATATCACCGTAACAAATAATTGATAGGAGCAGTTTAGATGTATCAGTCAAGCGAATAGTTCCAGTATATCACAGATCCAACTTAGTTTTACGTGAGCCCCAACTTGATGGACGTTATTGAAGCTGAGGCTTCCCGGGTCCTGGGGAGCGTGAGGAGCACCTGCTGATTTCAGGCTGTCCAGGGCTGAGACACAATTGAAATGACCCCGGAGGATTTCTAGTAGATGCACAGTCAATTATTCGCAAGGTCCCTCTTCAGCAGTTCCACTATGGGGTAGAGACCCTGTTAACATGCAAAATAATGTAGAGATGCAGGTGGGGTTATGGTTGACTTAGCAGCGAGATGCTTGGGTGAGAATTATCTCATTAAAGCTCTTCCTCTTCGCACTGTTTTCTTGTACCACTAGATAGTCACAAAGCTAAACCTTTATCAGGCTGAATCGGAGGATTAGAAATTGCTAAAGTAAAATAAAATGACCCCCTGTCCTATCTTCTGTTAGCTCAGATTGAGTCAAGTGTCTCTGGGGTAATACAGGCTGGGAGATTAAGAAAGAAAAAGCAGGGAGCACAGGCTCAAAAGAAAACAAAATCTCTTTTTTTTTTTTGGTAGGATTAACAGCAGTGCATCCAAAGTAATCACATCTCTGAATTTGAGGTTATTTGGTTAATTTGTCTTCTCCCGTTATCTATCAGTTAATAAAGGTTTCCTGCAAATGATGCCAGCTTGCAGTACATATTAAATGTATCTATTAAAAAGCAAAAAAGAGCTCAGTTTTGATGCATGAGTCAGTTCATGCAGTCTTAAAAATTAAAGCAAGAAGCTTTTTTTTTTTTTTTTGAACAAGGAAACCTTTATTTGGTTTCTATTATTATCTAGAGCAAATCCATATAATCTTTTATTTCATGCATAGAAGTATTGTGCATAGGATTTAGGTTCTGATGCAGCTTTCATAAGCAAATCACATTGCCTACAGAGATTTAACATTGTTGGCAAAGATTACATTGCTGTTCATCGTGTTACCCATTGATTTTATATCTACCTAGCAGGTAGATTCTACAGAACAAGAACAGGCCTTGGAATGCCAAGAATGATGTGTATACACTAATTTCTGTCCAACCTATTCACTCGAGCGCATTGCACTAATAGCACAGCTTTACTGAAAATATGTATTCTTTCTGCATCTCTCCTAGTTGCTAAAACAGAACCCACACATACAGTATGCAGTTATCAGAGTAGGTGCTAGTAAAAGGGTAGGCAATGTAGCTCGTACCATCTTCATTGGGACTACACATGCTGGTAAAAGCATATATTTTGTTGATGATTATAGTAAGAAAACACAACTGATAAATAGGTTGAATTAGCACTAAAACAATAAACATGGAAACATTTTCTTTTCATACTCACAAGGAAGGGGTCTAACTATACATTTATAGGACTTATGGCAAAAATACTAATATGTAGTACTGCCTAAGGGTGAAAGAAAATCTGTATGTACTGTGAAAAGGATCACCTACACTGGATTCAAATGAAGTGTTTGGTCTTTATTTTGTATAACAGGTCACAGCTAGGGATGCCAATCCCGGGATCAGGATCGGCGGGATCCTGGGATTTAGGGCATTTTTGACCGGGATTATTACGGGATCGAATTGCGCATGGGCATTTGATCCCTTTCTCCCGTGTAGCACTGAACGCTGGGCTGGAGAGCAGGAGGGTAACTGAGTACGAGCAGACGCGACGGCGTGGGAACACTATGTGGTTGCGCTGCGTGACCTCTAACATCACTGCCTAGCAACAAGGTTGTGTGGCTGCGCAGCGTGATGTGAGTGATCACATCACGCTGCGCAGCCATACACTGCCTCACACGCCGCCGCATCTGCCCGGACATCGAGTTACCCGCCACCTCGAGTCCCTGGCCAGCCAAGTCACCTCACCTCCTTCACCGCTTGCTGCCGCACAGCTCCTCCTCCTCCTCCTCCCAGTATTTTTAGATTATAGCGATCCAAATTTGGAGTCCCGTAATGAATCCCTTAGGGGGATAAAGGAGAAATAAAATATTAGATTTTTAAACATAGATTTATTTCTTGTCCACCCCAGTCTTCACTGCCATCAATCAAACCCCTCCTTTCCTCACTTCTATGCATCCCCCACTTTGAATTTTATGTGTGACTTTAATTCAAATAAATAGATTCCTATTATATCAACTTTTTATTACTACATTTACAATTTAATAACTTCTGCTCACTTCTAAATGGTTATAAATGGTCAGCACAAGACCCAAGAGGACTATGCTGATTTGGGATCCAATGTGGTGGACAAAAATGCATTGCAAATGGAAATTAACATTCTAATTATAAATGCCTAGTGGTGCAATGAAAATTGTTTTTGTGCACTTCATGGATATTGTCTCTGGTAATGACAAGTTGAATGCGCGAATACACAATGAGTCAGTTATTACGATCTAATGGCTGCTGTAGCAATCGGATGGCAGATCAGTGCTGCCCGCATTTTCAGAGGCATATGAAGGGGAAGCCACAAACTTTTTTATTTTGCACAAAGCATAACAGTATGAGATGTGCAGCAGAATATTACAATAAACAGAAGTTTAGAGGAAAAGGCTTTATTTGTAAAAAAATAAGATGGAAAAAGTTGTCGTTATGTAATTAAAGTTTTGTCAAACTAAGCAAATATGTTACCTTATAACTGTCTCTTGGTATGCCGTCGCTAGGCCCATGCAAAGTTTTCTATTTTTGGGATTTTTGTTCTTTACCATGCATTTGGACTTCAATTGGGAACGGTAAAGTGGGCAGATGGTAGCGGAACAAGGTACCTGGACTGAAGAGGGTATGCAGTACTCTAATTTGGGGTCAATGTAATGAAAATACAACAAAAAAAAAAAAAACATAAAAAACTCATGTCCATAATTTGATATGTCAACCCTAATGCTCGTAGGTGCAATGTGGGCTCTTCACGGCATACATGTCGCAATCCCACTGCAATGGAGCCACAATGAAAGTGGCTACAAGTGAATGTTGTTAATCATTTAACTGTCAACCTTCTGATCCATTGACTATCTCACAGACTGTGAGAAAGGCTCCTTTGAGCCGAAACGAATTCGTCGACTGTGGCTGTGTTTTCCCCTGCACTTCAAGGATGGGTGATTATGTCTGTGACCCCCACTATTGTTAAAGGCATATAAATGCCGATTCAAATGCTGCAAAAAGTCTGATGCTCATATGGCTATGGAATAAATTGTCTTTCTGCTTGGACTTTAAAAATCCAATAATGAGTGCTGCCTTCTTTATATCTCACTCTATATACAGTTTTCTATGATTTTTTGCTGACGGGCACCCTCAAAAAAAGAACTTCTTAAGTGTGCGGATTCCCTAAGTTTATATATATATAAATAGTGGCACTCCTTGGACTTCAAAAATGAAATCATAGGTCCTGATGAAAATTGTAGTTTTTCAATTGAAACGTTGACCATCTGAAAGGCTTTGCGTCTCATTTTTGAAGTCCGGGGAGTGCCACTATATGTGGAGCTTGATTAGAGGGCACTTTGGAGTGTTCTCCAAGTTGGCACCCAGGCAGCATTTTCTTTTTCAGTGTTGGAGAGCCGGCCATTCCAAGTTTATATATATATACATATATCTTGTGTTGGACCGGCACTCCCACAATCAGTACATCGATGCTGCGTGCCTTTGCAAGGATCAGATACAAAGCAGGGATCCCCTCGGGGAGCAAGCACGTCACTGCAGCAATTTCTTGTGAAGAAAAGATGTTTATTGAGCCTCGACGGGCCGTTTCGGGGTACAACCCCTTCCTCAAGAGACTTCAAACAGGTACACAAAATATCACCACAGTGTTACACATTTAAATACCCTCACCTTGCCGCCAAACACCTTCAGTCACGCCAGACACGCCTCCGCTGCACGTCAGACGGCTCTGGCGCACAACAACAGCATCATCGCCTCACACACGATGATCTGCTGCCATGACAACCAGACGCCGGCCGACGACCCGCTCCCTTCACCCAGACGAGAGCGCCCGCCACTCACACCAAACGGGAACTCCCTGTCCGGGAGACAGAGCGGGCTTGCAGTAGCCTGCGCATCCACGCTGACACACTCACCGATTGCCTCCTCGATCGGTGCCGGCACCCAGAGCAACTAACGGCCTCTCTCACAGGCCGCTGTCCCTCTGCTGGTAGCCAGGCAACCCATCGAGTTACCATGACGTCACCTAGGAAGCACACGCCCACGGCTCACACCACGCCAGCGTTGCTCCCATAGCAACGCCACAGCTGAGGCAACCGTGAGTGTAGATGTTACATACAGGGTTTGGACTACTATACAGCAATTTCATGGACACCAAATACAATAAAGTTAATCTTAAGTGGGCGACCAATCGCCATCACCTGCGGCTGAACTGTCTCTCACACAGCTCAAGCCACATAGACGAGTGGCCGCACACATCAGCTGGGCTGTCATCCCGGGTGCTCACACCAACCGGGTCGACAGCTCAGATGTCGACAACCCATGTGCTGTAAACAATTTTGACACCATTCATAAAAATAGAACATCACCAACAAGTCATGTATAAAGTAATAATAGCAAACCATTACAAAAACAAGAAAAATAAGAAAAACATGACAAAAAATATGACAAAAAAATAAACAATATATAAAGTAAAAATGGGTACAGGTAGGCATCAACATCATATCCCATTATATATATAAACCCGAGAGATAGCTTTAAGTGGGCACCAATATGTCAAAAAACAGAACCAATACCAAGAGTTTAAGCATTCACATAAATGAACTCCATACCAGCCGCTCATTTAAGCCATGGGGTGCCACTGTATGTAATGTAAAAATCCACTTAGCTTCAAGTCTAAGTAGTTTTTTATACCGATCTCCACCCCTAATAGAGTCGGGGACATGATCTATAATCTGATACTTTAAAGATGCTAAGGAATGGCCCTTTTCTTTAAAGTGCATCGCCACTGGTTGCTCTGCCACTTTGCTGGTAATTTTACCACCAGTGGAGGCCTTGATGGCCGAGCGATGCATCGCCATCCTTTCCTTGAATTTACGCGACGTCATCCCGACGTAGCATAAACCACAAGGGCAGCTTACCATGTATACAACATAACGTGTATCACATGTAAGGACATGTCTAATGGAGAATAATTTAGAGGAGTGCGGATCTTTAAATTTATTGCCCGTAATAAGGAAGCCACAAGTGACACATTTTGGGCACCTGTAGCACCCTGGTGCTTTAACACTCGTGTTACCTGCATTTATTTTATCAAAACCAGACACATCTGTATGTACCAAGATGTCTCTCAAATTCCGTCCTCTGGTGTAACATGCCAGAGGGCGGATTTTTCTGAAGACCGGCAGGTCTTTATCACTGGCCAAAATAGGCCAGAGTGCCTTACTGACAATAGGTACTACTGTACTAGATGTATCAAACTTGGAGATAAATGGAAACACCTCCCCTTGCTTTTTAATAGTAGGTTTTAATAAGTCACTCCTCTTTAATTTTAGTGCCCTCTCTTTGGCTATTTTGAGCGTATTGAGGGAATACCCCCTCTGACGGAACTTATCGACAACCTTATCCAATTCTTGTTCCACTATATCATGGTTACTACAGATCCGCATAGCCCTCACCATTTGCGAATATGGCAACCCCTTCTTCAATGGAGGGGGATGGTGGCTACTGGCCAATAACAATGTGTTACGGTCAGTAGCCTTACTAAACAATGATGTGCTGATCCTACCATCCTGAATGCTCACCGACACATCCAGAAAATCGATGTTACTATCACTAGTTTTAAATGTGAATTTAATTGGAGTGTCAGCTTCATTAATTTCAGCCATCATCGTATTAAACAATTCAATGCCACCATTCCAGAACATGAACAGGTCATCGATGTATCTGCAGAACGCCCGGATGTGTTGGCCATAGCGATGTTGGAAAAAGTGCTCATGCTCGAATTCGAACATGAATACATTCGCATAGGCCGGAGCCACCGCTGCTCCCATTGCACACCCGGATGTCTGCAGATACATCTCGCCATTAAAAATAAAATAATTTTTGGTGAGGACCAATTCAAGCAGCTGCAGGTATAAATCCACATTAAATTGAAAGTTGTCTAAGTTACACAAGAAGTTCCTCATGGCTGATAGTCCCTCTTGATGCGGAATGGACGTGTAAAGACTAGACACGTCCATTACGCACATGATGGTATGGGACTGTAAGTCATCAAATGAGTTGACATGATTCAAAAAATTGGTTGTGTCCTTCAAGAATGTCGGTTGGACACACAAGTGCGGTTGTATTAACATATCAAGCAACTGTGATACCGGCTGTAGGATGCTCCCCCTGGCAGAGATAATGGGTCTGCCAGGGGGGTGTGCACTATCCTTGTGCACCTTGGGCAAGGTATAAAGGACCGGGATGACCGGAAAAGCTGGTTTAAGTGCCATCCCACATTTATCACTTATCAGCCCATCCAAAACAGCAGCATCCACAATTGCAAATAATTCATTCTGGAACATAGTTGTAGGATCTGCTGTCAATTTACAGTAAACTTTCACATCAGATTACTGTCGATAAATTTCAAGACAATAATCACTTAAGTCCTGTATCAGTAGGTTGCTGAAATTACGGAAACGTGAAGTTGATTTTTTATTGCATGGACAATCGCTCTCCGATTATTTTCGTCAAAAATTAATCCCACGAGGCTTTCGAGTACATAATGTTCCGACCATTGGCAGAACCAGTCCAGATTTCTGCAGGAGATGGGTGGCGGTGCTGAACAAATGTGGATTGGATTTAATGCTATTGGTGATTGAGCAAGCTGGGCGTGAGCTCAAAATCACTAAAGACAAGATTGATACATTATCCTCCGAGCACTCAGCCCTCCTCAATGGTCAGGAGCATATGAAGCTATGGAATAAACTCCAGACCCAATGTGACTCGTACAAAGCGGAACTACTTAAATTTAAGAGAGCGAAATTGCATACTGTAGGCAGAAGGGAGACACAGAGATCTTCATCCGACAGTGATTTCGCCTGGCCAGAATCTGATGATCCATCAGCAGCAAGGCCCCCTTTAGGGGTAAGCACCAGACGAAAAGAAGGACCCCGTTTCAGAGAACCCGCCGAAGTGGGCAAAACGAGAGAATCTACAAGAGCAGGCAGCTCCAAAATGAACTAATTTTTAACTTGTCTTCAAGGGCATTATCGGATAGTGAGCGACGGGTCCTGTGCAAAGGCCTATCGTTCATTCCGACTACGACCCATGACAAATTCGAATGGCAATGTAGCCTTCAACGAATGGGAAGGAACATGCGACTGCGTGAGTATTTTCAAGACTCTTCTTCTGTACAGAACACTGGTGTCATTGACAAATTCATTTCACGCCAACATCTGTCTAAATTTGACCCGGTTAGCTCTAACACTTCGATTAAGACTTATACCCGTCTGCTTGATGATTCGATGACCCGATTTAATGCGGCGACAGATGTGGTACAAAGGAACTTGAACCGAGATGAGCAAAATGCTCTTAAAACACTTAGTCAAGACAAAAGTATCACTATCCGCCCCGCCGATAAGGGGGGCGGGATAGTGATACAGGACTTAAGTGATTATTGTCTTGAAATTTATCGACAGTTATCTGATGTGAAAGTTTACTGTAAATTGACAGCAGATCCTACAACTATGTTCCAGAATGAATTATTTGCAATTGTGGATGCTGCTGTTTTGGATGGGCTGATAAGTGATAAATGTGGGATGGCACTTAAACCAGCTTTTCCGGTCATCCCGGTCCTTTATACCTTGCCCAAGGTGCACAAGGATAGTGCACACCCCCCTGGCAGACCCATTATCTCTGCCAGGGGGAGCATCCTACAGCCGGTATCACAGTTGCTTGATATGTTAATACAACCGCACTTGTGTGTCCAACCGACATTCTTGAAGGACACAACCAATTTTTTGAATCATGTCAACTCATTTGATGACTTACAGTCCCATACCATCATGTGCGTAATGGACGTGTCTAGTCTTTACACGTCCATTCCGCATCAAGAGGGACTATCAGCCATGAGGAACTTCTTGTGTAACTTAGACAACTTTCAATTTAATGTGGATTTATACCTGCAGCTGCTTGAATTGGTCCTCACCAAAAATTATTTTATTTTTAATGGCGAGATGTATCTGCAGACGTCCGGGTGTGCAATGGGAGCAGCGGTGGCTCCGGCCTATGCGAATGTATTCATGTTCGAATTCGAGCATGAGCACTTTTTCCAACATCGCTATGGCCAACACATCCGGGCGTTCTGCAGATACATCGATGACCTGTTCATGTTCTGGAATGGTGGCATTGAATTGTTTAATACGATGATGGCTGAAATTAATGAAGCTGACACTCCAATTAAATTCACATTTAAAACTAGTGATAGTAACATCGATTTTCTGGATGTGTCGGTGAGCATTCAGGATGGTAGGATCAGCACATCATTGTTTAGTAAGGCTACTGACCGTAACACATTGTTATTGGCCAGTAGCCACCATCCCCCTCCATTGAAGAAGGGGTTGCCATATTCGCAAATGGTGAGGGCTATGCGGATCTGTAGTAACCATGATATAGTGGAACAAGAATTGGATAAGGTTGTCGATAAGTTCCGTCAGAGGGGGTATTCCCTCAATACGCTCAAAATAGCCAAAGAGAGGGCACTAAAATTAAAGAGGAGTGACTTATTAAAACCTACTATTAAAAAGCAAGGGGAGGTGTTTCCATTTATCTCCAAGTTTGATACATCTAGTACAGTAGTACCTATTGCCAGTAAGGCACTCTGGCCTATTTTGGCCAGTGATAAAGACCTGCCGGTCTTCAGAAAAATCCGCCCTCTGGCATGTTACACCAGAGGACGGAATTTGAGAGACATCTTGGTACATACAGATGTGTCTGGTTTTGATAAAATAAATGCAGGTAACACGAGTGTTAAAGCACCAGGGTGCTACAGGTGCCCAAAATGTGTCACTTGTGGCTTCCTTATTACGGGCAATAAATTTAAAGATCCGCACTCCTCTAAATTATTCTCCATTAGACATGTCCTTACATGTGATACACGTTATGTTGTATACATGGTAAGCTGCCCTTGTGGTTTATGCTACGTCGGGATGACGTCGCGTAAATTCAAGGAAAGGATGGCGATGCATCGCTCGGCCATCAAGGCCTCCACTGGTGGTAAAATTACCAGCAAAGTGGCAGAGCAACCAGTGGCGATGCACTTTAAAGAAAAGGGCCATTCCTTAGCATCTTTAAAGTATCAGATTATAGATCATGTCCCCGACTCTATTAGGGGTGGAGATCGGTGTAAAAAACTACTTAGACTTGAAGCTAAGTGGATTTTTACATTAAATACAGTGGCACCCCATGGCTTAAATGAGCGGCTGGTATGGAGTTCATTTATGTGAATGCTTAAACTCTTGGTATTGGTTCTGTTTTTTGACATATTGGTGCCCACTTAAAGCTAGAAGAACCCAACAACTGCCGAAACGCGTTGGAGGTACATACAGACTTTAATTAATCCTGCAGAGAGAAAACCACAGCGGAGGACCGACATCCGACATCTAATACCATCACCAACAGCCAGCAGCCAGCGAGCGCACACGCCGCTGTGCCAGCAGAAACCACAGCAAGAACTGACAGCAGCGGGTGTAACGGCAGCGGTGAGTATAAGTGAGAGGGAGAGCGGGTAGCAGCGGTGAGGTCCTGTAACTGTGAGCAACGGTCACCGCGACGGAGCTATACGGCATCCTGACACGGTGAGCCGTACTCACTAACACAGACGGGCAGCAACCTCAGCACATCCCGTGTCCCGGTTAGCGGTGCATTGCACTCAGCTACCGTTGACGAGCGGGAGACAGAGGCAGCTTCACCCATCCGGGACCCCCACTCCCCAAACCACCTCCACAGGTACCACCGTTCCCGAACACGAATTAAGGTACCTAGAACATTTGCTTAGCACAATAAGGATTACAAATAGCGGGACGCCGCTGAACTCATTACCCTAATCCACTGATTTTTTTGCTATATGGACCAATCTGGCAGATTTGCTAGATGAGCGGGCACACACCACGCAATTAATTGAACAGATAAACGCAATCAGCATTAATTTGCAAAATTTTTTCACCATCATCATCCTGTACTGTCGGTCAAATAACAACATGTGTTTTATTTGCTTCATTTTCATTCTGTATAGACTAATTGTCCTTGAAGGAATACATATCCTCCAGCCTCTAGTGACTGGACATTGTTATTGAAAAGAGCAATTGTTATATACAGTTTTTTTGCACAATAAAAATCATTTAGTTTACCTACTTGTAGAATCTTAGTGACAGAGCGCAGCACTGAAACCAAAATTCTTATATATATAATGGGATATGATGTTGATGCCTACCTGTACCCATTTTTACTTTATATATTGTTTATTTTTTTGTCATATTTTTTTGTCATGTTTTTCTTATTTTTCTTGTTTTTGTAATGGTTTGCTATTATTACTTTATACATGACTTGTTGGTGATGTTCTATTTTTATGAATGGTGTCAAAATTGTTTACAGCACATGGGTTGTCGACATCTGAGCTGTCGACCCGGTTGGTGTGAGCACCCGGGATGACAGCCCAGCTGATGTGTGCGGCCACTCGTCTATGTGGCTTGAGCTGTGTGAGAGACAGTTCAGCCGCAGGTGATGGCGATTGGTCGCCCACTTAAGATTAACTTTATTGTATTTGGTGTCCATGAAATTGCTGTATAGTAGTCCAAACCCTGTATGTAACATCTACACTCACGGTTGCCTCAGCTGTGGCGTTGCTATGGGAGCAACGCTGGCGTGGTGTGAGCCGTGGGCGTGTGCTTCCTAGGTGACGTCATGGTAACTCGATGGGTTGCCTGGCTACCAGCAGAGGGACAGCGGCCTGTGAGAGAGGCCGTTATTTGCTCTGGGTGCCGGCACCGATCGAGGAGGCAATCGGTGAGTGTGTCAGCGTGGATGCGCAGGCTACTGAGAGCCCGCTCTGTCTCCCGGACAGGGAGTTCCCGTTTGGTGTGAGTGGCGGGCGCTCTCGTCTGGGTGAAGGGAGCGGGTCGTCGGCCGGCGTCTGGTTGTCATGGCAGCAGATCATCGTGTGTGAGGCGATGATGCTGTTGTTGTGCGCCAGAGCCGTCTGACGTGCAGCGGAGGCGTGTCTGGCGTGACTGAAGGTGTTTGGCGGCAAGGTGAGGGTATTTAAATGTGTAACACTGTGGTGATATTTTGTGTACCTGTTTGAAGTCTCTTGAGGAAGGGGTTGTACCCCGAAACGGCCCGTCGAGGCTCAATAAACATCTTTTCTTCACAAGAAATTGCTGCAGTGACGTGCTTGCTCCCCGAGGGGATCCCTGCTTTGTATATATATATATATATATATATATATATATATATATATATATAGTGTTTCTGGTCGGTCCCCGGCACTCACGATAGACATATACTTAAACCGGTGCCTTCCCTTGTGGCTCCCTGCAGGCTGCAGCAGTCACGAATATACAGGTACGGTGATGGCGGCACTCGGACATAAATAATCACACAAACGGCAGTAGCAGTGTGCAACGTTTCAGCGCGTGTAGCGCTTTTATCAAGAACAATTATAATAGTGTACACTCACCATATTTATGGGCGCTCAGGACCGTACAAGAGCCGCTGGACCTCCAACTTCCGCCTCCCCGGCGTCAGCCTCAGTCACCCGGAAGTGACGTCACAGCGCTACGCACGATTTCCCTGGCAACCTGTGTAAACAACAGTACAGGGTAACGTGATTACAGAATCTGCAATGACAAATGATTGTGCATAAAGAACTACATACAAACAGTTAAGAGGACGACCAGCGTCCATATTGTGCAAAAGTACTCAAACATAAAAACGTGCCGCTATTTGTTCACTCGCTATTTCTGCAGATCTCGTTACATTGTGATATACAGTGATACTTAGTGTAAAAAAATTTTTGTGTATAAAAGTACCCCTAGTGTTTCCCCCTAAAATATATCTCCCAAGGATTTGCCTCAGTTTCCTAAAGGCCCTAACTAAGATCACTCCTCATTGGCTGGTTAGCTGTATTGGTTGTAATAGTTTATAGCTAATCTAGTCACGTGATCCCAAACATCCCTTACTTGTGATCCTCGACTTATGGTATATAAGTAGATTCTCTCGTGGGTCTACTAAAATTATCCACAATTTTCTCCTAAGTTAGGAGAGGTGGGTGTATTGGGGCATAAGTATACTGTGGCATGTTCCACTGAGGTAAATACCTGACTGCCAGTGTGTGCTATTTTATGTATGAACTTTCTTCATAAGAAACAACTGAGTCCCAGGTACTCGTTCAGGCCCCTGGGTGCCAGGGTGCCCAACCTATGTATCCAGGCGCTCTCTTTTTGTAGCAATTTTTTTCTTCTATCCCCACCCCTATTGGAGGGTGGGACGTGGTCAATTATGCGGTGTCTGATGGTCGAGACATTGTGGCCGGCTATGGCGAAGTGCCTGGCCACAGGCTGTTCACTGGTGCCTTTTATAAGGGCGGATTTTATTGAGGATCTGTGCATGGCCATTCGTTCGCGAAATTGCCGTTCTGTTTTCCCGACATATTGTAGCGAACATGGGCAGGAAATGACATATATTACATAACTGCTGGTACATGTCAATCTAAAGTTAATGTTGTATTTCCTGCCAGAAAACGGATGGTTAAAGCTAGGCCCAGTTTGCATGTATCCACATGTTACACAGTTCGGGCATTTATAACACCCATTTCTGCCTACAGGGATAAATGTATGGGCTTTGATGGCTCCTCTCCCTGTAATGTCCGTGTGTACTAGACGGTCTCGCAAACTACTTCCTTTGCGATAGCATGGCATGAGCTTGGTATTTTGTAATTTTAGCGACGTATCGGCCTGTATCACCGGCCAATACTTCTTCGCCGTCTGTTTGATTTTAGGGGACATATGTGTAAACGTGTTTGGCCACATGATGATGGATTTGTTGGACTTATTCTGATGTTGTTTTATGCTTAATAACTGGTCACGGGACATTTTTAGAGCCTTGTTTTTAATGGTCTCAAGGGACGTTAGATCATAGCCCCTCTCTAAAAATTTCTTGAGCATTATATCAACTTGTACAAGGGCCTCCTCCCTATTACTGGTAATTCTCAAGGCTCGTAGAAATTGGCTATATGGTAATGACATTTTAGTAGCCTGGGGGTGTGCACTCGTTGCCAACAGTAGATTATTTCTATCTGTTGGTTTGGAATAGACCTTAGTGATCAATTTTCCCTCCACCTTGGTGATGTTCACATCTAGGAAGTTCACACTGTCCTTATCCAGTGAAAATGTGAACTTCACTGGATGGTTAGTGGCATTGTGGGATGAGATGAGCTCTTCAAATGCTGTACTGGTACCTGCCCATATCAGAAGGGCATCATCAATAAATCGATGGTATGCCAGTATATTCTTTGCTATCTCCCTACTGCCAAAAAATATATCTTGTTCCACATCACACATAAACAAATTGGCCACCGACGGAGCCACATTCGACCCCATGGCCACGCCCCTGACCTGCAGATAAAACTTGCCATCACAAAAGAAATAGTTGTTGGATAACACCATTTCCAACAACTGCATGAACACATCAATGTCCGGACCTATGTAATGTCTGTTGTTCACCAGTGCACGTCTGACCGCCTGTAGACCCATGGTATGGGGAATACAGGTATACAGGTTGCTGACATCCAAAGATATCAGCAGTGCATGTTCAGGAATGTCCGCAATCTTTTCTAATAACCGAAGTAAAGAAGAAGTATCCTTCAGGAAGGTAGGTTTCGCTAAGTATCACTGTATATCACAATGTAACGAGATCTGCAGAAATAGCGAGTGAACAAATAGCGGCACGTTTTTATGTTTGAGTACTTTTGCACAATATGGACGCTGGTCGTCCTCTTAACTGTTTGTATGTAGTTCTTTATGCACAATCATTTGTCATTGCAGATTCTGTAATCACGTTACCCTGTACTGTTGTTTACACAGGTTGCCAGGGAAATCGTGCGTAGCGCTGTGACGTCACTTCCGGGTGACTGAGGCTGACGCCGGGGAGGCGGAAGTTGGAGGTCCAGCGGCTCTTGTACGGTCCTGAGCGCCCATAAATATGGTGAGTGTACACTATTATAATTGTTCTTGATAAAAGCGCTACACGCGCTGAAACGTTGCACACTGCTACTGCCGTTTGTGTGATTATTTATGTCCGAGTGCCGCCATCACCGTACCTGTATATATATATATATATATATATATATATATGTACTTATGTAGTATCTGGGCGCCCGATTTTTTGATTGTATGCCTTAAGTTAAGACATACAATCAGATGCGATGATATGCAATGCGATGCCCCGATTTTTCCATAGGATTCAATGTTAAAATGGACTGAGTCCATTTTAACATGGAATTCAATGGGAAAAAGGGGTCCTTTTCATACCCCTACTATCCAAGTGGGCATGGAGTTGGATATAAACCTGTGGCGAGCCCGAAGCGTGGCGAGCCCCGCGAGGGGACGGTATTCTGTGTCCGCTCGCCACGCTTCGGGCTCGGTGGCTCGCTACGCTCGCCACAGGTTTATATCCAACTCCATGCCCACTTGGATAGTAGGGGTATGAAAAGGACCCCTTTTCCCATTGAATTCCATGTTAAAATGAACTCAGTCCATTTTAACATTGAATCCTATGGAAAAATCGGGTCCATCGCATCGCATCGCATCCGATTTGGTCGCATGCGATGCGATGCGATGCGCCCGATCCGACCCGATTTCTAAATCGGGCGCCCAGATACTACATAAGTACCTATATATATATATATATATATATATATATATATATATATATACATATACACATATACATATATATACACACATACATTGTCAGTTTTTAATCCACACCCAGTAGTGAATACTAATAGTAGTATTGAAAGCTAATTTTTAGTATGTCCTTTAACTCTTGTCTATTATAAGCAAATTAGTCTACAAACATATTAGAATGCACCTCAATATTTTGTGCACCAAATCGAATGACAAGGCTGATAATAAGGGTGGGATATATATAAGACATTGCATTTTGTAAAGCGCAATGGAATCTGCTGCGCTATATTAGAAACTGGAAATAAATAAATACAAAATTTTGAATCCAATTCATCCCGCCATTTACTGGCATTTATAAATCTTCTGGGTTTAGGACCTTGGCGTCCTTCTACACATATGGGAGGGATTCTATTAGATTCCTCTCGGGGAATTATGCAAGAAGTAGTACATAGGCTTCTACAGACAACACCATCTAAGAATGGCATTGTTTATCCGGTACAAGCTTGATACATTAAGTATGGTATATGCGGACACACAGGTTTTGCCAAATGTTGCTGTTATTACATCCTGCCCTTAATATGGCCAAATATATTCTTTATTAATGGCCACAATATAAAAACTCCCAATAGTTTACCAAGATGAATTTAAAATAATTGTTTGCATGAGGTACTACTCATATGTCCCTATGGGTAGTATGCTACTTATATGTCCCTATGGGCAGTAGCATAACTACTAGAGGGGGCCGGATGTCAGCCTGTTCTCGTATAGGGCACACACAAAGCTAAGGCACCTGAGAGTGCCTTAGTTTTGCGTGTACGCTCCAAATCAATTGATGGTCAGTGACCATCGAATGATTTGGTCCACCCACACAAGGCTGCAAATGGATGTTTATGCAAAAAATCCATTCGCAGCTGTGTGGGCGAATTCTGTGAGTGAGGGGGGGCGGGCGGCTGGACAAGCGGCAGGGCGGCTTTAAAATCACACGCAGCGCTGCGAACTTTGCAGCGCTGCATGTGATCCAGAATAAGGTCCAAAATATACAATACCACCACCAGCACATTTTGACAGATAAATAAGTAGCATTTGGGGCCCCCCAACTGTAATGCAGCATTGCTTAAACATATATATATATATATATATTATTTTTTTTAACACAGCTGCACTAAATATCCGGTTAACATGAGAAAATATAGAATTATGGTTCATATTTGAAAATGAACCGTTTAGGACTTTGTTTTTCCTTACAAGGTTTGTGAGCTTGATCATCATGATCTTGTCACACTCATTTTCTCAAGGACGGTGCAAGAAAGTGCACAGAATGTCTGGAAAATTGTACAAATAATTTAAATTCTATGGTTTTTATTGGTTCAAAGATTAACATAAAAGTGAGCGAATATCAGTCAATACTAGAATTACTGTGCCATTGGCTCTAATTAGTTTCCAAAACATGAGAACTTACTCTCTTCTATCATAATTAAAAGAGAAATATTTTATCTTTGAAGTAAAAAGCATCTTTGCATCAAAGCTTGTTATGTTTATATATTTTTTTAGAATAGTAAAAATGTCACTTTTCATAAAGCAATGTTTTGCTTGATTAGAGACAACAGTAAATAGTACATCCACTGGTTTATGTTATATATAATATAAGAAGCATATGTCCCGAATGTAAGGGTTAGTTGGTACACCCCCCCAAGCGGGCAGGAGTGGATTTCCACAGGCCTGTACCCTAACTCTATTGCCCCTAATCGTTGTCACAGAACACGTGCAGAACTAGGCTTCTCCTGTAACCGCCGCGTTCGAAGGAGCTGGTTAATCCGGCTCCAACCACAATGCAGTCAGGTTTTAAGATTGACAATGTGTTCCCCGAGACGACCAGGGTGTAAGACAGGGCTTGACAAATTTGTAAAAAAATCTAGGAGCCAGAAAAAAAATAGTGACAGTGTGCGCCAAAAAGAAACACCATAATGCCTATTACATGTCACATACCCATTACATATTTCACCACATGCCACAATGCCCATTACACATTATGACACACACCATAAAACCTATTGCATACTATGCCACACACAATAATGCTCATTACATATACCACACACCGTAATGCCCAGTACAGGGTAAACCAAACACAGTAATGCCCATTACAAATTATGCCACACACTGTAATGCCCATGACATATAATACCACACGTCATAATGCCCATGACATATTATGCCACATTAGTGCTGCTTACCTACATGCTCATTGCTATGGGTTTCTGACTTGAGGCCAGGCAGGGGCAGATCGAGAAAAGAGATTGCGGGATCATGGATGAGGATCCAGGAGGTAGAGATTGGCAGGGAGAGCTGGCAGCAGCCTCTGAGTAAGCAGCGGGTTCCGTGGCTGGTTATCCTATCAGGAGCACTTACAGCAGCCTCGGGTGCCCCATTTAGTAGGCACGTAAGCAGATGGCCCCGCAGCCAGCAGACTGGTGCACAACTCTCCCGGCTGCCGCTGTATTAGAGAAGGTCCGCAGCGCGACAAGATGCCCCCAGTAGTGCCCTGCACAAGATGCCCCCAGTAGTGCCCTGATGCCAGCAGTAAAACATATACAGTATAATACCCCCCAGCAGCAGTAATACTCACCACCACTGCCTGGCTTCTTCTTTTGCTGCCTCCTTACTTATTGGGGGGAGAAGTCGAGGTCGCTCTTCTCCCACCACACTGGGTGACCCCAGCAGGCATTTGAAATCTGGCGCCAGCTCGTGAGCCAGGCAGCTAATCACTGACCCCGGCTTCAGGCACCCGCGCTCCAATTGGCACCACATGAAAAATGTAGACTATACCTCCCGAGTCCCTACAGCCAGGCTGTGCTGCCCTGCCAACTTTTTGGCCGGGTCTCTCTGTGGCCAGTTAAAGCACGTGCCAGTCCATCCCTGCTGAGCTGATCACAGCAGAGGGGATCGCACAGCGCTGACACCCAGCTGCGCTGAGTGGGAGAGGAGGCGGGGTGAGCAGGTACATTGGAGAGCTGTGGCGTGTCAGTGTGGCAGGGGGGAGGACAGATGCATTTTACAGCTGACAGCCACTCTCACCAGAGAAGGTGAGTGGCCTCTCAGCATGGCGTGGGGGCGGGGCGTAGCTGGAAGAGCTTACACGCTGCTCTGAGTTTAGCAGCGTGTCAGCTCTTCCAGCCACATCCCGCCCCCCCCCGCCGCTCTCAGCCTATCGGCGGCCGGGCACAAGGGTACTGTAAGTAGCAGAAAAAAAACGGGCAGGGCGCAGCGCCCCACAAAAGGAAGCTAGTGGGAATGCTAATTATAACCCACTGCGGGGCCCGCTGCTGTCCATAATTCCAGCCACCACTCTGCCCGGGGTTCTGCTTCCTGGCAAATCTGGTCACCAGGAAGCAGAATCTGGTCGCCATGGTGACCTGGCCCCCGGGTTTTGTCGAGCCCTGGTGTAAGACGACAACTAAGTAACCCAAGCAAAACAGGCTGGGATACCACGGCGATGCCAAGGTATGGGGAGTTTCCCAAATGCAACAATGCACAATAGGTGGAACCAAAATAACAATAGTGCTACTGTAAACTGAGGTGGTAAAGTAACAGTGCAGGTGCAACAATGCACAGGGATGGTATAAATACTAAACAGTTCACCGGTATACAGAGGTGGTAAAGTATACAGTGCGGGTGCAACAATGCAAGAGGATGGTACACAATAAATAATAACCCCAACAATAATTGTTTAACAAATATGCTGGTGAACAATGAAAAAGCAAGCTGCAGGGAAGAACCCTGACTTATCTGGGAAGATGGAACCACAGATGAGGAGGGAACTAGCAGTGACACTGGTGCACGGACGACAGCTGAGGAACAGACTGGAATGGGACCAGGAGCCAGGAACACACCGCAGGAACACACCGCAGGAACAAGCACAAGGCTGAGTCTGGACACTATAACCAGCAGGTTGGAACAGGCCAGAATGCCTTATGAAGGCCTCAGGCAATCAACACACCTGTGACCTCCTGCCCAGCAAGGATAACGAGATCACACTTGTGCATAAATTATCTACAGAGGACTGGGCTGAAATGGCACAGACTAACCACTGGAAACCACCAGAGAGTAATTTACAAACACAGGCTGAAATTAACCCATGACAGACAGGACATCTATGAGTCAATAATGATGACTCCGAACACCATGGTATTATGGAAAGTAAACTGAATTGTAAGCTCAGTTAGATATTAGAACAGATAATAGTATAAGAAAGTGGTGCAACTAATCAGGTAGTATAGCATTTATTTGATTTCCTGTACTTTGTGGACGTACAGCACTCTGTGCTGCACAATGGCATCATGAAATATAACACGTGGTTTGGTTATATTATTCATCATGCACCGAATCATGCAGTGTATATGATTACCTGAAATACAGATGTAGCGCCACTCATTCAGCACTGGGAATCGCCAGAGAGGTGCTCCATCTGACTGGGACGTGTGAGTGTCTCATGCACGTAGGTTCCAGGCCCCTGCCCATCTCTGCTTCAGGGAGATGGGCAGGGTTAGAAGGGGGGGAGGGGTGTGTGGGCACCGACAGGAGAGCGGCGTGGAGGCGGCAGAGGGCGGCCTCTGTCAAAAGGGGATGCGTGAATGTCTCTTTCGTGCGCATCCCCTTCCGGCGGCTGGCGGTTGGCGATCTGACCACCAGCACCCGGCTGAATGAGGCCGGCTAGATCTGTATACTGTAGATAAATCATATCACTACAGTGTGTACACAGCTTATGTGGATCCACATACTGGTAAGATAGATCAGTGATATTTCTAATTACCCCATTGCTTCTTCATAAATTAGATGTAATACAGTATATATGTTGTTCTTCATTGTGCAGCAGTTAACCATTTACCTGCCACTAATGCATGGCATTTGACCACAGTCACCTGAGCTTTCCTTGACACTGCCGAATCCCATGTGTCTGTGCCATCTACTTTGTCCCCATCTGTTATGGAGGAAATCCAGTCTGCACATGCGCAGAACCCTTCATAAGTGATGTCACCATCTGTGAGTGCTGACATCATTCTTCAAATTGTGACCTAGAATACACAACAAGCAGGATTTTTGACTGGGATTACCTGAGTAGTGGGGGGAGAGCCGTCTGAATATATACACACACACACACACACGCACGCACACACACACACACACACACACACACGCACGCATGCACACACGCACACACACACAGCGGCTTCTCCAATTTGAAGTTTGAGGTTTTTTTTTACCCCCCTGGAGAAGAGGACAAACCTGTGGGGGAGAGTGTGGTGAGGTGAGTATATATGTTTGCATGTGTGAAAGTGTGTGTGCATGTACTGTATATTAATAAAGCTCTACTTTTCTTGGTGTCAGTGTGTATTTATTGTAACATTGGTTATGCAATGCAAGTCCCAGAGGGTCCTTTAATGCCCCTCATGCTGGGACTTGGGGCTTTCCAAGTCACTGCATGCAGGGGAGGCTTTATGGGACTTGTTGTTCCACAGCACAGCCCAATGTTATATTTTATTCCTATTCTAACCAATAAATAAATAATCAGCCTGGCGTCCACTGCCCAGGGGTGCTGGGGACAGCTTCGGGCTTCATCCCCAGAAGGGTTAAGTCTGGGGGGGATCCCTTAATCCCTGCCAGTGTGTTCATGTTTTGGCCTGGGGACCTTGTTTAAAAAGTGTCCCGTCCCCCCGCCCCGGCTGTGGCTTGACACCACTGGCTGTTGAAGCTCGTTGCTGGTTCCAAAATACGGAGGATTCCTACTCCTTTTTGTCCCCTACCAAGTCCTGTCCAAGAGCTCGGTGATTTCTTAAATATGGGGGACCTCATCACTCCCCACCCCCGTATTTGGGAGACCAGGACAAGCTCAATAATCCCGGGGCTGGTTATGCTCGAGAGAGGGACCCCATGCCTTTTTTTATTTTACACTTTTTTTTTGGATAGAACCATGCACAGATCTAGCTGATCTGTGCATGGTTCTCTCAAACTCGCCAGCCTGGACCTGGTCAATATTTTTTTGTGATTTTTGATAATGTTTAGGGTGCCATTTAAAAAAATTGCACCCTATTACTTTTGCGATTTTTAGGTTTTCTATGAGAAAACATCTGGATGCAGTTTTGAATGTGGAATTTTTTGGTCACGGCAAAACAGGCGCACTCTACTACATGTGCAATTTTTGGTAAACATGTAATTATTTGCCCCCCCCCCCCAAAAAAAAAATAAAAAATCACAAATTACTGAAATACGCAACCTGTTACATTTCGTCCCAGGTCTATTACCATTAGGGGATGGATGACTATACTTGCTGGGAATCTTTGTGAAGTGATCCAGGTCCATGTGCGGGGGCAGAGCTAAAATTATGTGACTCATTGCTGGTGATCATCTCTCCAGCCTGCCTGCTTCACTATTCTGCGTTAAGGATTTATTTATTTTATTTATTTATTAACAGTTTCTCATATAGCGCACACATATTCCGCAGCTCATTACAGAGAATATTTGAACACTCACATCAGTCCCTGCCCCAATGGAGCTTACCATCTATATTCCCTACCACATGTACACACAGACATTCCAAGGTTAATTTTGGAGCCAATTAGCCTACCATTATATATATTTTTGGATTGTGGGAGGAAACCGAAATACCCGGAGGAAACCACACAAGCATGGGGAGAATATACAAACTCCGCACAGTTAGAGCCATGGTGGGAATCAAACCCATGCCCTCAGCACTGTGAGGCAGTAATGCTAACCATTACACCATCCGTGCTGCCCTGCCCTGATGCAGGAGATCTGCCTGCTCTTCCAGGGGTGCAGAGGTGTTCCTGCAATTTCCGGGAGTGCAGGAGAGCATGGTGATCATAAATCACCCCCAGATTTAGGCTGCGTGGAGAAGGGGCAGGGAGTAAGCAAATGCAGTAGTGGGTTATGGATATGTTGCATGAGGGTTGAGTTAGGATCAGGGCGAGTATTATGGTTAAAATACTCACTGGGATCTGTTTGGATTTTGAACATCAGAAAGCCACAATTGACAGGATGGTGAATGCTGGGATAGCTATACCATCCCCTTTATTATCACAGGGTAGCTATATCTAGAGCAGTCCATGTTACGCATATCTGAGAAGTAATGTAAACATGAACATTTTCTGCATGTGGTCACAGTCAGTCAGATGGAACCATTGCATGCCTGGTACACAATGTGGCAGCTCCTGTGAAAGGATGTACCTCAGAATTGGCAAGGAATTATGCCCCTCATCTGAATAATTATAGCTAAGTATATACAGTAGCTAAAACCAGCTTAAATTGTAGTGACCAAACATACAGTATGGCAACTGGGGACATGTCGACCTTTTGACTGTCAACCTAACCCATATCAACCTAGACACTTGTCGACCTTGACTCATGTCAACCTAGATCCCTGTTGACCTTCCAGTATGTCGACCTACAGTGTCGACCTAATGACTGTCGACCAACATTTGGGCCACCCAATGATCCCATGCAACAAACGTTAAGATGGTCATAGTCTTATAAGATGCTTTTAAGACCTGCCCTATATGACATTCTCATGCAACTAACTGCTTTGTTATTATGTACTGTTTAAAGCAGTGAGAGATCACTTTGTAATCCATTAAACCACTATGAAAGAAGTATAAGCCCTGACTATTACTCTACATGCCCATTTCCCAACAGTAAAATTCCTGCTCTCTGTATGGGTGCCTTTAAGTCTGGTGAAAAGGCTGCAAAGACATAAAACAGAATTATGTCATATTTCAATGGTACAGGTCTGAACTGTTATTGAACGTTTGAATTAGTATTAAGCCTGTCCCAATGAGAGTTATGGAATAATCCGCTTATTTTCAGATATTGGTTGAAACACAGGATTTTGTTGTATTCCAAAATGAGACCGCTTATGGAGAGTTTATGGAGCTGCATGTTATCTTCTCAGTCCATAATGGCTTGCAGCATGTGCGATGTCCACATTTTATTGGAGGTACATTAGTAAAGAAGAAATGTGTTTATTGGTTGAACTGGATTAAATCACATTCTTTCATTGTTCTTGGGGGTTCTCTGTTAAATTTCAAACAATATACAATATGACTGTATTCAGGGTTCCCAAATGTAAGCACTGATCATCTATATATGTGTCTAGCGTCTGATTGTGTGTCTCCAAAACACTGCCATCTGTTGGCAGCGAGTGAAACTACATATTTCTCTCTTACACATATGGAAACACAGAGACAATTACAAGGTAGCAGACTAGCTTTTGAAGCATTTGCTGTGAGCGGACTTACTAGTATTTAATACTTTGATACAGAGTACTAAACAGTTCTACAATTATGTAAATTAAACATTTTATTAAAAATGCATTCTAAAGAGGAGGGCAAACAGACAGTGGTGACACAAATGGTGTAGAAGTGACAATGAAATTTAGGGTTAGGATGAAAGCTGGAAGGCATTACTGAAGTGCACTACTACTTGATTTATAACACAAGAACAACTAAAATGATTGGAAAAGAAGTGAAATCCAGATTTTTGGTCTTACCTGTTAAATCTGTTTTTCCTGAAGAGATGGTGGACCACTGGGACCATGGGGTATTGCAGGTCCTCTGACCGGGCACCATGGAGTTAAACTTCTGGAGTGCAGCTGGGAGAAGCTCCTCCTCCCCAATACCCATCCTGCCCCAGGCCAGTCAGTTTATTTACTTACAAAGCCAAAAGGAACAGGAAAAGGAAAAGCAGACCCATACACAGAATCTTGACAAAATAAGAAAGAGAGATACTGTATACAAACTCGGCAGAGACCATGGCTTCATAAAAACAGATTTAACAGGTAAGACCAAAAATCCTGTTTTTTTTTCTTCAGCCTATGGTGCATCACTGGGACCATGGGACATTCCAAAGCAGTCCTCCAAGGTTGGGAACGCTCCAAAACTGCACTTAGGAACATCACGTCAGCGGAGGCAAATGAGTCAAACTGTAAAATTGGACAAACAAATGCACAGAAGACCAGGTTGCGGCTTTGCAGATCTGCTCCGCAGACGCGCTTCTGGCCCGCCACCCATGATGCACCTACCGAGTGAGTAGAATTTGCTCTAACGGAGACCGGAATTGGCTTACCCGAGAGGAATGGCCGTTCTGATCCACCGTGCAATTTTTTGCTTTGAGGCTGGCTAGCCTTTCTTTCGATCGTCATATAAGACAAACAAAGAATCTGTTTATCCAGGAGACTGGGTTCGCCGAACGTTAAGGCATAAATCTAACGTAACCAAACCCGAATAATCGGGTGAAGAACCTGAAGGTGAAAAGGCAGGGACAACAATCTTCTGATTGATGTGGAAACTTAAGACCACTTTTGGGAGATAATCCAAACGAGTACGGAGTACTGCACATTCCACATGGAAAACCATGTTCTCGGGTTCAGTATAAAACGTGCCGACCCGGGATATCCCTGCTTCAAAAACATGTGTAAATGGGGCCCAACCCATGAATGTTCCTGCATGTCCCTGGAATTTTATTCCTGGGTTGGACCCTGCATTTCTGCTATGAATGGGGTATAAAGAATATAAGATCCCCCTACCCTTTTTTTTATGTAATTAGTTATTTTGTCAAATAAATCTTTAAAATAATAATACTATTACTTCGGTTTTCTATCCATTCCCTTCAAATCTGGAGAGGTTAATTAACTGTTTGAAAAAAAAAAAAAAAAAAAAAATATATATATATATATATATATATATATATATATAGAGAGAGAGAGAGAGAGAGAGAGAGACGGGGGTAGGAGACACTGCACTCAAAAGGGTTTAGGCTCAAAAGAAGACACCACACAAGGGGGCGTCTGGTCGACGTTTCGGATGTCACTCCTTTATCTGAGACCAAATATCCAACAATGAGCAGTGATACAAAACATACCTTTATACCGTGAGAGCGTCCCTCCCATAGCGAGCGGTGCGGTGGTGGATTCACGCTGATTACACACCGCTTCCGGGTGCCGCCTGACCTCTCACCCAGCGTTGCGGCGTCATGACGTCGGCGTCTCCCCGGAGCTTCTGTGTTGCTCGGCAACCAGCACGCCGGAACCGCCAGCCAATGGGGGCACTGTAATGACAAAACATAAGCAAAAACATAAACAAAAGCAACCAGTGAGAAAACAACGTAAATGCAGACACACATACATAAAGACACGCGGTATAAAGACTGTGGGAAATGCTAAAGGAACATATTGAAGGACAACTGTTCATTTAGACCCTTAGGTCTCATAGTGTCTAATTTGAAAATCCAGTATGTCTGAAGGTGACGGCTGTGACTTCACTATGTTTCCATTGGGTGAGAGACTACGGTTTTCCGATGATGAATCGACCTCAGTTCTATTTACTGAACGCCTGGTTGAAACCGAAGAAACCCCCACTACGGAAGATATCTATAATTACCTGGTCAAACTCAAAAAGAGAGAGATCGAATACAAGATACATGGCATCACCCTCTCGGAATATTATCGAGAAAAAAAGATTCCGAGAGGCTTTAGAATTAAAAACATTCCCACTATCGGCCGCTACAACAGCGACTTCTGCCGCCGCTGGGTGGCTGTGCTTAACAACTGCTCCTTTGATCTGATGACTCTGGTCATCGAAGAGTCAGCAAGGGAGATGGCTGTAGCGCAGCAGCGGATTGATGAATATGAAAAAATCCACATTACCACCCTGTCGCAAGACAAAGAAGGTGACTGGCTTTCAAAAGTGTCACAGACGATTGCCACTTTCAAAAAAGAATTAGTGGCTTTCAAGCGCAACAAATTTGATAAGGTCAACAGAGACTATTTGGAACACCGTGTGTATGTATGGACCACAGGCTCCACTAAGAATTTCAGGAGAGGTGCTTGCATCAGGAACCATGGTCGACGCAGAGACGGCGACACAGCTTCCAGCGGGGGCTCCACCAGCTCTAACAGTGAATTGGGTCAATCGTCAAAAAACGAACAGCGCCGCCCGGGAGGTGTCGAACCAGGGCAGGCGCCAAAGGTGAGGACGACCCCAACGCCGTGGTGGGCAGGGGAAGAGGAATCAAGCAAAGGGGGAGATCAAAGAGAACTTAATCTTCAACTTAACTGACAAAGTACTGAGTGAGGCTGAGGTCCGGGTATTGAGTCGGGGACTCTCTTTCGTCCCTACCCAGAAGTTTGACGACTTCCGATGGAAGACTGACCTATATCGCCTCCAGAGGAATCTGAAGTTGAAAGACTTCTTCAGCAAACAGCCGGAGAAGGTAACCATAGCTCCTCCATCTCAGTTTGATCCCTTCAAACCCAAATCGAAATTCGATCCACCCTCTACCAATACGGCGATACAGAGCTTTATTAAAGTCCTGGATGTCCAGGTACAATCCACCGCTGCCCAGATACCAGCACATTCCAATCTTTCTCGGTAAGAATGGAATGGAAAGCCCTGAAAAATCTTAAATCCTACTCTGATGTGATGATCCTTCCCGCCGACAAAGGTGGGGGGATAGTCTTATGGGACATTGATTCGTACAAAAAGGAGGTATACTCCCAGCTCCTAGACCCGTCTACCTATGATCGACTGCCAGCGGATCCTACTGTACAGAGCTGGATGCGATCTTGACAGATGCAGTCAAACAAGACTGGATCCCTTCTTCTACAAAATAATTCCTCACTACTCCATTCCCAAAGACTCCCATCATCTACTGCCTGCCTAAGGTTCACAAGCATCCGACATGTCCGCCTGGCAGGCCGATTATTGCCGCCCGCGACTCCCTATTTAGCTCTGTGTCGACCTTTCTGGACCACTTCTTGCAGCCGTGTGTACAGAAACTCCCTACTTACTTGCAAGACACTACCAACCTCCTCAACAAACTGAATGAGTTTGGAGCTGCTATCCCGAACATGTGGTTGTGTTCGCTGGATATTAGCAGCTTGTACACAAGCATCCCACATAGTGCAGGGTTGCAGGCCGTAACCAACCTACTTGATTCAGATTCCAACTATACTGGCCCGCCCACCCAACTTTTTACTAAACTCCTGGAACTCACCCTCAAGAGGAACTTTTTCCTGTTTAATGGTGAGTTTTTCCAGCAGCGAACGGGGTGTGCGATGGGTTCTCCCGTCGCACCCTCGTTCGCGAACATCTTCATGCATGCCATTGAGCAAGAGTGCTTTCTACAATCCTCATATGCTGACTACATTAAATTTTACGTTCGCTATATAGACAACGTGCTCGTTTTCTGGACTGGCTCACATGATTCATTTGTTCAAATGATGTTGGACATTAACGCTCGGGACTGCCCTATCAAATTTACATATAACCTTAG
The DNA here is from genome assembly GCF_055691185.1 of Crinia signifera. Classification (NCBI taxonomy): domain Eukaryota; kingdom Metazoa; phylum Chordata; class Amphibia; order Anura; family Myobatrachidae; genus Crinia; species Crinia signifera. The sequence goes on along the minus strand of NC_139222.1, from coordinate 74,213,019 downwards.
CCAGACATCAATACAGTACCTGGACGTCTGTATCACCATTCTGGATGGTATGCTCATCACTTCCATCTACTCCAAGCCCACCAACCGCAACACCCTCTTGAGTGCCCGGAGTCATCACCCCAGGGCACTCAAGAGAGGTTTGCCTTATTCACAGCTCCTCAGGGTGAAGAGGATCACCAACGATCAAAATCGTCTTGTGAGTGATTTAGATGCCATGACAAAAAAATTTGAAGACAGGGGTTACTCCTCCTCTGCCCTGGCCAAAGACAGAGTGAAGGTTGATAATATCCCTCGCTGTGATCTTCTAAAGAAATCCAACAAGCAGACTAACCTGATTGATCGCATCGGTTGGGTCCGTGATTACAACCATGCTGATACTGCTATCACTAAACTGTCCAGACAACTGTGGCCTGTCATTCAGAGTGACAAGGACCTTAAAAAATTGAAAAACTCTTCTTTGATGTCTTGCTATAAACGAGGTCGTAACCTCAGAGACTGGGTGGTCAACACCGACGTAGCTAAACGACACAGCTCCAATGTACAGATGAAACCTGGTGGGTGCTATCGATGTGGTGGCTGTACCACTTGCAGCGGTTTGACCAACACCAGAGTTTTTTATCACCCCCATCTGGGATACCCCATACCCATTAAACATCCTGTATCCTGCATGTCCACCCACGTAGTCTATCTCATCACATGCCCGTGTGGCATGGGCTACGTGGGTAAAACCATCAGAACGTTTCGCGAGCGCATTGCCATCCATCGCTCTGCGATCAAATCGGCTCTTAACAACAAAGAGAACGATCAGCCTGTTGCTAGGCACTTCGTCAGCGCTAAACATTCACTCGCATGCCTCAAGTATGTGATTATCGACCATGTACCATTTGACATCAGGGGCGGTGATAGGGGCAAAAAATTGCTCCAGCTAGAGACATACTGGATTTTCAAATTAGACACTATGAGACCTAAGGGTCTAAATGAACAGTTGTCCTTCAATATGTTCCTTTAGCATTTCCCACAGTCTTTATACCGCGTGTCTTTATGTATGTGTGTCTGCATTTACGTTGTTTTCTCACTGGTTGCTTTTGTTTATGTTTTTGCTTATGTTTTGTCATTACAGTGCCCCCATTGGCTGGCGGTTCCGGCGTGCTGGTTGCCGAGCAACACAGAAGCTCCGGGTAGACGCCGACGTCATGACGCCGCAACGCTGGGTGAGAGGTCAGGCGGCACCCGGAAGCGGCGTGTAATCAGCGTGAATCCACCACCGCACCGCTCGCTATGGGAGTGACGCTCTCACGGTATAAAGGTATGTTTTGTATCACTGCTCATTGTTGGATATTTGGTCTCAGATAAAGGAGTGACATCCGAAACGTCGACCAGACGCCCCCTTGTGTGGTGTCTTCTTTTGAGCCTAAACCCGTTTGAGTGCAGTGTCTCCTACCCCCGTCTACTTACCTTCTCGACACAGCACCTCGGTCATTGTCTCCATTGTTCTTTCCTGGAGTGCCGGTTACCCCCCCTTCTATATATATATATATATATATATATATATATATATATAGAGAACGAAGGGATTGGCACTCATGACCGATGGGGGGATGCCGGGGTGCCTTCCAGATAGGGGTATACAATACAAGTATCCACAGAGATTCCTTTACAGGTCCCAAAGCAGAAGAAGAGGCGGCACTCAAAACGGACTTTTTTTAAATCAAATAAATCTTTGTATTAAATCATGAAATAACAGTGCAGTTCGACGACGACGTTTCAAGACCAAAACAACGGTCTTTTCATCAGGTCCATACAATAATTACATTGTGATCACATATTGCACAATGTAATTATTGTATGGACCTGATGAAAAGACCGTTGTTTTGGTCTTGAAACGTCGTCGTCGAACTGCACTGTTATTTCATGATTTAATACAAAGATTTATTTGATTTAAAAAAAGTCCGTTTTGAGTGCCGCCTCTTCTTCTGCTTTGGGACCTGTAAAGGAATCTCTGTGGATACTTGTATTATATATATATATATATATATATATATATATATATATGTGTATCCAATCCCAACAGGGACAATAACGGAGATGATTAACTTGCAATAAAAAGTGTAATTCGGAGGACGTTTCGGGGTATGAGCCCCTTCCTCAGCTCCAATCCTACAGCAAATAACAATACAAAAGTGCACACTTATATACTCACCGCCTGACGCCCGGGACCCGCCATCCGCCCCCACTGCAGAAATCGGAAGCTGTCAGTGCCGGCTTCCGTCCACTGACACGCACCCGGTTGCTAAGCAACAAGCAGCATGCGTCCCAAGGTCCAGCAAGCGGTCATCCGCCCAGGTCCAGTTCTCCGCATGGAGCTTATGTCATTGCCCCGGACACCAGTGACATTAATAACTACAAAAAAATATGAGTAATCGGCACCATATGTAATATATGGTAATCTAGTGCCGTGGCCCACTACCCTGCCAATCATGACTGCAGACCACCAACTACTCCTGCCAGCCCCGATCAACAGTGTCTGTACATCACCGCATGACACACCACAACAATGGGCACTTTAGTACTCATGACACAAAACAACAAAAACAAAAACACAAACACATAAATTTAAAATACAACAGCATCATCACGCAATATAGCAGAGAATAAAACATAATGTATGATACATAAATCATGAATAATCAGCATTTTATCCAGTCACTACATCAAACTATTACAGTTTAATTTATCATTTAGTCCATCAGGACGTATGGTTTTTAGTCTAAAGATCCACTTAGACTCAAGAACCAGCAGTTTTTTGGCACTATTGCCGCCTCTCAGACTCTTTAACATGGTCTATGGCAAAGTATTTGAGCATAGAAATAGAATGACCCATTTCTTTGAAATGGAGAGACACTGGCCTATCAATCTGCCTTCCTGACATAGAGAGACAGATATCAGACCGTTGCATCGCCATACGGTCACGAAATGGCCCTGTGGTCTGGCCAATGTAATATAATCCACATGGGCAGATTATTACCTATACCACATGTGATGTTTTACAGGTAAGTACAAATCGGATATCAAACATCTGATCAGAATGTGGGTGTTTGAATTGTCGACATGACACCATGGGCCAAATGTAATAGGGTGAGAGTTTCAGAAAGTGAGAGATTTTGGGAGAGTTTTCCCATGTTTTTTAAAGCAGCAATCAATTACATGGCAAAATCAACCTGGTTTTGCAGTGTAATTGATTGCTGCTTTAAAAAACATGGGAAAACTCTCCAAAAATCTCTCACTTTCTGAAACTCTCACCCTATTACATTTGGCCCCATGTGTTTACAGGTAGCACATGATTGGCAACTATAACAACCGGGAGGTTTAAAATGGGTATTCACTGGTCTTGGAACACCCAACCCCGTTATGTCAGTTTTTACCAAGCGGTCTCTCAAATTAGCACCCCGCTTGAATGCTGCCAAAGGTCTAAGTAAGTACATTTAACTCTGGTAATTCCGTGTCAGTTTTGATTATATATATATAATCTATGTCAATAGGGCTAGCATAGGTGGACGATTGGGAAAAAGTCCAGGGAACCCCTAGCTTCAGTCAATGCTAGGAAATGCTTGTATCTTTAATAAGTAGATAAAGTTCTGAAAAGTCAAAAGTAGACATAAAAAGAATTGAAAAATTAGGATGGAAGCAGCTTATACCAAGTGAAGCCTCCTAGCAGGAATAAGATAAGGAACCTAAGAAGAACTGCGATGCAGTTTTATTTTAAGCACTCAGATGCAGAGTGATTTAAAGGTTACATTCCAATTGAGAGGAAAAGAACAAGAGGTGAAAGAGAATCAGAACGCAAGGCAGCGTTTCAGCACAATGATGTGGACATTATAATGGATTTTTAGATTGCATTCTTTTTTTATGACGCTAATAGATTGTTCATGTTTATTTTTAAATATTATATATATATATATATTTTTTTTTTTAAGTTTCTGTACATGGTTGCTATGACAACTACATTTCAAGAAGATAAAAACCTTACTGCACAGTCTAAATTCAGGCTGGGGCACATTGGCAGCGCCATGCTGGGTAATTTTGTCCATTGAAGAACACAAATGACTATGTGGGAAAGGTAGTAGCAGACTTATAAGAACCTTAACTGAGTTGACTTGAAAGGTCCCCCAACCCCCACATTACTTTTTATCCTCTTTAGTCGAGAAACTTCAGAGAGAAATACACAAGACATAAATCTGTAAATCATTTGGAGCTGGAGAGTAATATCCCTTTCTCAAACCCCTCCCCACATTAAGTGCCTAGATTAAGAGGCTATTGAAAACATATTTATCCGTCAGTATTAATTACTAGCCGAGAGACATAGAAAAAACCCTTTATAGTCTGAGTAGTGCCAATCTTACTTATTAACTCTCAGCCCACAAAACTTAATCACCTAGAGTGAGAATGTTCTTTGAATGTTCCTCCCACTGAGGAGAGTGACTAGAATGATTAGCATAATGTAATATGATTGAAATGTAAGAAAAAAATATTTACTTAATGGAAAGTATGAATTGTTTTCTATTAAAACCATAAGTAGCAGCAGATAGATCTGCTTGTTTATTATTTTAAAAAAAGCACCAAAAGATTTAAGGCGGGATGTACTAAGCTTGAAAACTGATAAAATGGAGAGTGACAAACAGCCAGCCATTCAGCTCCTATCTGTCATGTCACAAGCCGTGTTTGAAAAATGACTGGTAGTAGCTGATTGGCAGGTGTATCACTCTCCATTTTATCACTTTTCACAATTCATACATCTAGCCCTCAGGAGGAGATCTATCAAATCTTGGAGAGAAATAAAATAGTCAGTTAATCAGCTCCTAATTGACCTTTAAAAAAAAAAAAAAATTGTGAAATTACAAGCTGATTGGGTAGAACTTTTGGGGCCAATTCAGACCTGAACGAACATGTGAGTTTGAATTTTCGGCGAGGTACACACCCACTGGGGCATTCGCTACATAGTGGGCGGAATGGGGAGGAAGCAGGTGGAGCGCCCAGCATATTATGGACGTGCCCACAAAATCACCGGGCTTGGCATCGATACAGCTGGAGGAAAGTGTTCTTTAGGAATTGAGAGAAAATAATTTGATGGTGAGCAACATCTAATGAATGTTCCTTTGTGTGGCCGCATGCGAGTGTATGTATAAGCGTACACATCCACTCGCATGCAAATGTGGGGGGGGGGGCGGCGTTCACTGGGGCGGGGTTTAACTGCTCAGTAGGCTGTGAAATCACGTATATGTAAATGTGGCTTAATAACAACCTAAAGTGTAATGCCCCATACAGACTAGACGAGAACGTAAACAAATATTGCTCAGGGCCCTTCTGAGTGATATTGTTTACTTTCTCATCTAAGGCCAGATTCTCTAAGCTTCAATAGTGATAAAATGGAGAGTGATAAACAGCCAGCCAATCAGCTCCTACCTGCCATGTCACAGACTGTGTTTGAAAAATGTTAGGCAGGAGCTGATTGGCCGGCTGTTTATCACTCTCTAGTTTATCACTTTTGAAGCTTAGAGAATCTGGCCCCTAGTGTGTACGCTCATCATTAATGGTGCGCGCTCCCACACATTGTTAACGACCCTCTCCCGTGTCTGTTCAGAGTCCACTCCCATCATTGCTCCTCCCTTCGTCACTCCCCCTCACACTGGTATCGGTAGGTATGTGCACTTGCCGATAACAGCCCAGTGCCGGATGTCCACCACCGCCAATAGCGCGGGATACACACATCATGTAGTGTGTACTTGGCTTTAGTGTATGGAATTTGATTTATATTTCTGTGGTAAAATACTTCCTCAGTTTCCCCCTGTTTCTCAAAAGCTGAATAACAACCTCAAAACACACACACACACAGTGTCCATTACTCATGTTACACCACATCATTTTCATCATTGCTCCTTCTAGACCTCATACCGCCTCCCCCCCATGAGTTTCTGTTCTGCTAATGTACCTTCATTTGCATCAGGCCACAGAGAAGCTTGCTGACCCTGTGGGAGACAGGAAAACTGGGAAGAGGTGGACATCGGCAGGCAGATTTTTACTCTGAAGTAAAAATACTACCTCAGTATTTACTTCAGAGTTGGCAAAATAGTAGGACAGCCACATGGAGCCAGTTTTGTATAATCATTTATTCTTAAATATTCTTAGTGGTTATTATTTTCCAGTTACACCCCCATACTGGCAATAGAAATCCTTTACTCGCCATTTCTCTGGATTTCCACCTGTGTGTGATGTTTGTCAGAGATTCCAAGGTGGTGCAGCTGTGTGATAATTACCAAATTCTACAGTGACAAACACAATTTTATATGGAAATTTAGAGCACAGATGTGGCTGTATCTCATAATGAAACTGTGGGCAAACTTCTAAATGCAACTCTCTTTTCCAAAATCATCAGTAACATGTCTTAAATATTATGCAATCTTGCCAAATTCTATATACGTAATATAAAAATATATAGAAAAAACATATTTTAGTGTTAATAAAACTTATATGGGTGAAACGAAATATTTATGATACCATAACTGTGATTACTGTACTTCTCTATTTTCTGAAAAAGGTATGGAATAAAGAAATGAACGAGCAGCAAAGATTGCCTTGAACGTTGCACTGGTCCACATTGAATACCTTAACTGACAATTATTTTTCAAAAGTGACTTGAAAAATCAACAATTCTTTTATTTAATTTAGTCAAATTTTTTTTTTAAATATTTGAATAGAAATCATTACCACAAGGAATCCCTTCACTTTGTAGCATGAATAGGTCACTATTGTTATATAATGCTCTACTCTACTCTACTAATTGGTACTTAATGGCAATTGTCCTGGTGTTACAACCCCCCTCCACTGTCCCAGTGAGAACAGATACCCCAGATGCATTTCCACCCCACCCTGAATGCTTAGGTCCCCATTAAGGAATGAGGGGGTTATTCTGGTTGATTTGTTAGGATGCAAATTTGCATCCTTGCAAGTCAACCAGATCCTGCTGTGCATATGGTGGTACGCCGGCCCACCATGTTTGCACTGGCTGCGAATCAATGTTCTACATAAACATCCATTCGCTGCCTGCGGGGAAGACCCACATCATTCGGTGATGTCAGCTGCCCCCCCCCCCCCCACCCGCGCACCATTGGCTTATTTGCATTCTCATGGGAACGCCCGGGTGGGCGATCTCATATGCTAATGAGCCACCTCGCATCCCTCCCCCGCCCTTCGCTCGCAAGGAGGTGTGTGTACGCCCAGCGAACAGTTTTTTTTGCTGTGGCCGCATGGGCAAAGAGAAAACCTCGGACCTGTCCGAACGCACACGGCCATGCAAATGGACCTGAATAAGGTCCGAAATCCTTATCCCCAAAAGCAACAGAATTACCCAGACAGTAATATCCCCACACACCTACTGGTAATAATTTTTTGTGGCATCTGGTACCAAATACCTGACCCCCACCCCAACCCCCACTCTCACATACACACACCTTACCCCCAGTGCCTACCTAAAGTTCCTTGCCTGTGAGCTTAGACCCTCTTGTTCTTAAACTCTTCCCCCAATGAAGAACGCATCAGAGTGACTCATAGCGGGAACCAATCACATTCCTATATTGACTACAGAGATCAGCCATAGAGTTTAGAGGGGAGCTTCTGTTTTTTCATCTCAAAGTATTTTCACTTTACCTTCCGGTGCATGTGTTCTTGAATTGTGTTCACACGGCACTCTGGGGTGCAAATTTGGTAATAGTGTCTGAACATACAACAGTGCTGCTAGAGTACAAAAGGAGAGGGGGTAAAAATTCTCTCTATATAAACATATTTCTGAAATTGATGGGGATGGAGCAGCAGATAAAGGGGCCAATTCTGGATCATTCATAGTGATCTGAATTCGGCCCATGCCCCGATTATTGGGAATTTGCGCATGCTCACTTCTGCAAATGTGCAAACCTCGACTGTGAATGGCCGCGGCGAGTTACTTGCTGGGCCATTTGCAACGGGGAGTGAGGGACTGATGTGGACTGGGGTGGCCATGGGAATGCCCAGCATTTTATAGATGTGCCCATGAAAAGGCTGGGCGTTCCCATGGGTACTCATGCAGGCCAATGCCTGTCTTCATCACAGCGCCTGCAAATAGTCAGTTGAGGCTGAGTTTTATTTTTGAAGGCAGGAGAAATCATTTGATGGTCGGTGACCAAATGATTTCTCCTGCAGTGGCGGCATGCGAGGGGAAACGGCAGTGGGGATTTGGCAGGGTGACACAGGTGCTCGGTAAGCTGCAAGCTTTGCAGTTTACCAAGCTGATTAGAAACACTCCAAATGTTACATGGATCCTGTGTGACCATGCCAGGTATGTGGTTAGAAGAGAATGTATATGCGTGGTGCGCAATCAACAGCAGCTGGCACAGGGTGGTCAAATCCTTATTTGCAACAAGGTTAAAAAGGAAAAAGTGCCAGTGCTGGCTGTACCAATAATTGGACTAGACGTTTCTCAAAAATATAACAATTTTATATTAAAATAAGTAATACATATAAAATATAACAATTAGCACAGTGAATCCTTAGACATAAAGTCCACTAAAAACCTGGTTGCTGAAACCACCTTCAAATTGCTAGCTGCTAAAAACCTGGTTACTGACACCACCTTGAAAATTACGGTGAACTGTCCAACTTTACGCACAGACGTCCCTCATAGAAACATCTGGACTCAAAATCTTGGGATACCTGCATGATCCCTAATTCATCCAATTTTTAAGAGGTCGATTGCATAAAGTGGGAAGCCTGAGCCCTTGAAACCATTGGGCAAACTAGGACTGCTGTGTCACCGCAGTCTGAATAATTACATCTACCAAACCGACCAGGATGGTAATATAAATTCATATTGTCAGTTCCTTCTTGAGAAATTTTTGAACATAACTTACAACCAAAAGTATCCCGGTGATATATGATTCAATATCTCTGGGTGGACTTTATGTCTAAGGATTCACTGTGCTAATTGTTATATTTTATATGCATTAAATTGTTATATTTTTGAGAAATGTCTAGTCCAGGTATGTGGATACTGTGCCACCAGTGTCATGTTAGAAGGTCCTTTTTGTGGATCTGACAGAAAGTCTTGAGATCGGACAGAATTTGGAAGCTGTAATTTTGCAGACTTTAAGTAGTGCTTGTGCATCAATGGTAGGGATGACAGTAACTACTGAAAGAAGTTGATGTGACCCATGACAGGGGTGCAGAATCTAACACATCGGGTGGTCTTCCCCAAAAACTCCGTCAAAGAGGTGTGGACTATAGTGGCTCCCAACATTCAGGTCATGGCCCCCTTTCTGGGCTCTCTCACTGAACTGGCATGGACAACTGGAGAATAGATTTGGATCGGAGTGAAGAGTAAAGACTGAGGAATACTGATCCAGAGAATTACTATATTACTGGACCAGAGCTGAAGATAGAAGTTTGAAGTATATATCCAGAGAATTACAAGACAAGTGCAATGGAACTGAAGACTGAGGAATATTGATTTGGAGAAATAACAGATGACTGGACAGGATCTGAAGACAGAAGACCGAAGAATATAAACCTAGAGGACTAATGGGATTGACTAGACTGTAGCTGAAAACGTAAGAAATATAACTCCAAAGGATTGATTGGACTGGAGCTGACGACTTGAAGAAATAATTCCCGAGGAGTAACCGGATTGACCAGACTGGAGCTGAAGATCGAAGAAATAATTCTTAAGGAGTAACCAAATTCAACAGTCTGGAGCAGAAAACAAACTGAAAAAATTTATTCCAGAGGAGAAACCGGAATGAAGCTGAGTCGGAGCTCAGGATAATGCTGTAGACAACATGGATAGTGTTGCACTGGTGTCAGACCCTTCTGGAATGTACACCTTTGCAGATTACCTGACAATGGCTGCAGATGGAATTGGCTAGTGCTGTCACGTGATCTGTTGGTGCACATGGACCCTAAATGGCCACACCAGCCGAAACATCTGGACAGGTAAGTGTCTGCGCTGCCAAATTGTGATACCCAGCTCTCCCACTGTGCTAACCTACTTTGCACTTCTAAAGGTGCCCATACACTTATCTGATTTGGGCCAATTTCACCCAACCCCAGCGTATTGGCTGAGAAATTGGCCCAATTCTTATGTGTTTGACACCCCATCTGACCGGATACACGGTCCTGTGTGCATCGGATCAGATCCTACAGATTGAACCTGCTGCAGGACCCTTCAGTGCCACATCGTGGGTGCTTTTTCTTTTCAGGGTCCGATCAGTAGGTAAGACCACAGGCCCTGGACGATTATTATCTAGCATGCTGGTTATAAATCACTGGGCGATAGTGACATGCGGGGCCACGCTTTGCCATCGCCCCTACAAACATGGAGTGATATTGGGACATTTTCTAAGCGATCTAGTGAGTATGTATGTGTCATTATAATAGACCTATCACAGGATCATTGAGAATCAGGTTACCTATCCCAAATGTATCACTGCTGTAGCACTGCTGTCGGTTAGCTGACATGCCATGGAATTGGCAAAAGCTTGACTCCACTTTATCCTCAATTTCCCAATTGAAACACTGCCGTTCGCTGTATGCGGTGAACAGTGACCCACACGGCAGAGTGAGTACTGAGTTCTACCTCTCTGCCAGCTGGGTGCCGGGTGGGATCCCGACAGTCGTTTACCCGATGTCGGGATCCCGACTGTCAAAATGCCGACAGCCGGGTGCCTGACGGCCACCTGCTATTTTCCTTCGTGGGGGTCCACGACCCCCATAGAGGGAGAATAGAATAGGTGGCTCGCGTAGCGAGCCACCGTGCCTGCAGCGTGGCGAGCGCAGCGAGCCCGCAAGGGGCTTTTTTTCGCTCGATATGCTGTCTGACTCCGGCCAGTCGGGATCCAGGCGTCAGGATAATGACTGTCGGGATCCTGACTGTCGGAGTCCCGTACCACACCCTGCCAGCTTTGCTACAGCTACGACTCTGCATGTCACCAAACCGACACAAGTGATACATTTGGGAGTGGTAACCCAATACTCCATGACCCTTTAAAAGGTTTATTCTAATAGTGCAGGCACACAACTCTGTAGCTGCATATTACAAGTGCGGAATTCAGTCTGTTAAAGGGGACCTGTCCATATTAAAAGGTCTTAATATTGGTGCATCGATGTTCTGGTAACATTGTTTATATTTTTTTATTTATTTTTTAATGAAGCTTTGATCCACCGCTCAACATTTTCTATTATATTTTATACTGTGTGTTTAATAAATTATGTTATTTTAAGATTAACGGTCATATAATTTTGTATCTGCATATATTAGCGCAGAAACATATACAAATATACATTTAAGAATGCAGCTTTACTGATTAAAGAAAGTAGACACTGGCCAAGTGGGCATAATAATCAATCTGAACACTGCCTGTCTGTACTCCTATTATTAGTAAAAATTTGCTATTTTAGTACCTTGCTGTGGGCATTGGAACTGCGGAATCAGCGGGCAGTGGACCATGGGTCTAGCACTCAGCAGGTCCAGCAGCGGAACAGGCAGCAGATCCAGCAGCGGGTCAAGCGGAGCAGGGGGCGGGTGCATCCAGCAGAGTGGATGGGAAGCTGGTCTAAGGCAGCAGCCAGGTTAAGCAAATGACATCATGACTCCGCGATGGTCTGCGATGTGGGTCAAGTGATGTCCGCCTGCTGCCCATAGTGCGAAAGAAGCCAAAGCCTCTCAGCTGCTCCCTCTGCCTCAAGCTTGCCACCTCTGCAGCCGGGTCAGTTATTCGCTACTAGCGGAACGATATTGACTACCCGGAAGTCTTAACACTTATATTAGACAGTGTCAGGCCCCACCCCCTTAAAAGTGGGTGGTTTTAAATAAATGGGGCCCACTGGTGAATCCCCTGGTGCCCCCGTATGAGCCAGTCTCTGGCAAGAATAAGTTTCCAATTCATACGCAATTTTTGTCACTATATAGGCCTGCACATACCTGCTACATACGCATGCACAGTAATTCGATAATCACTCATTTTGCGAATTTGCTTATCAGCAATCAACTCTGAATCAGACCCACAATATGGACTACAGTTACAACCACACACACTGCATAATACGTGAGTAATCATTTGGTAGCTTCTGTGAGAAAGCACTCGGCCTATGACCTCTTTGTCTAATACAGTCAAGGGCGTAACTACCATACAGTAGGTGCAAATGGTGCAGCTGCTATGGGGCCAAGAGCTGAAGGGGGCCCAACTTTACTGTCTAAGTAATATGTTTTACATACATTTATCACCATCAGTTACTAAATAGGGGGCCCTTCCAAACTTTTGCTATGGGGCCTATGAATATCTAGTTACGCCCCTGAATACAGTCACAGTGATTATTGGCATCCTTATTTTTAAGTCAAAGTTCCATTATTCAGGACTGCAGAGAATGATTCTGGTAACATAAATGACAATGTAGCATGATGTACGGGCACTATCGGACAGAATGATTTCAGTTAATCTTCAGACAACAAATGTTGGAAGCTATAGACTACTTAGAGCCAACCCTTACTACATATTTAATGGCCCCCTTTCTTTTCTATTTCTATTTTACTATTTATTGTGTATTTTTCCCCATTAAAGTTGATGCAAGGATACCTTTTTGCATCCATTGTTTCTGACATTACACATGTGAGCCTACCTGTGTCATGAAAGAATTTACCTCTTTGAAAGAAAGTAACAAGGCCTTAACCTGACAGATGGTAATTCAGACTGTCACGGCTTATGACATCATGATTGTAAGACCTATCAAAGTGAGCAGAAACGCTTTGTACTTTCAGCCATTAAACCCTTCAACACACAAATACCTTTTAGTAAAAGTAAAGATGTAATTCCACAGATTGATTAGTTTGAAGAACACGCCTGACTTATGACTAATGAACGTTTCAATCACCACAAGTTCTCACAGGTGTATATAGCTCTGCAGACGCAGTCTCGGAGACAAATTATTTGCTGATAAAAACATCTAGTGGAATATTTGATTTGAACAACAACAACAAAAAACCCAATACGTAGAACAAAGAACAATATTTCCACTATTAAGAAAAGTTAAGAAAAGCCTTTTTCACTGGTGTTTAAACATTCTCCGTTTCTTAACATGATGTATGCATTAAAGGGGAAGGGTTAGGGTTAGGTTATTGGAGTAAAAGTTAGGGTTATGCACTAAAGGGGTGGGGTAGGATGTGGGGGAAAGTCAGGGTTCGGCACGAAAAGGAAGGGGGTGTCACAATCCAGGTAACTAAACACTCTTTTCCTTTCACATGTCTTTTCAGAATGTCTCAGCGTGCTAGGCCTGGATTCTTTGAGTGCTGTCTGAGTGCCGTCCGCTGCACATCATCTCCGTCTGCAAGAAGTCTCCGTAATGCTGCTATCAAACTGATTGTCTCCTCATCTTCTCTAGTGCCCAGGTCTGGTTTCCCGTGGGCTCAGGAGCCACTGCCATTGCCGCATGTCACCGCCACCACAGTAGGCTGCAGCCACACTACAAACCATCATACTTTCCCTCCACAGTCTGACCTGGGTGTGACTATCTTGGCAGGGGTCACCTGAGCCTTTTCAGCCAATCCTCACCAGCATGCTTCCAGCATATTTGTTCAGCCAATCCCCTACCATCTGTGGGGATAAGTATGGTGGGAGATCTGATGCAAATTGTCAGTGCTTCAATTGTCTTCCTTGCAAATGGATGTGTGCTACCATTCTCCAGGATTCCAGCTCCTGCGCTAGCTTACCTGGGTTTTGAAGTTATGGAAGCAGCCATGAGCACAATGAAGAGGGAGGACAATATGGTAACGATAACGAAGACGGAGGACATAGTATGGCAACAAGGAAGAGGTAGGACAATAAGGTAACAATGGTAACTATAGGAGACTGGAGGGGAGGGGCAAGCCTGTAAAGGAGTGCAGCTCATTGGTGGTTGGTCACATGGGAGGGGCAGATCACTGTAAAGCACTGCATTACAGGGTAAAAGGGGCTGGCTAGTGCAACTTTGATTGATAATATGGACCCATCTGTTGCCTGTCAGCAGATCTCTAAGCTGCATTGTCTGCCAAGTGCAGCCTGACCTAGACACAGCAGCATGCTCCAGCCTGCCCATGATGACTATACAGTGAGCAAAAAGCTCTGAGCGCTGCCATCATCATCATTAATGAGTATGCCAGGGCTGTGGTAAGCCATCTAGGAAAGCGCAGGTGTGGCCGTGTTCCAGCACAGAGAGCAGCTTTCACCACCATCTGCCTGCACACTTAGAGGCTGCCTCTGCATTTTCCCCAACCTTTAACAGGTACAGACATCTGCAGCATGCTCTTTGACAAGTGCCAACCACACTTGCAGCAGAGGTAGAATCTGGATAGTCCTGTCCTGCTGAGCAGTTCTATTCTATTCTGCTTGTCTCAAGCAGCAGCACACCAGCTGCACTGCTTACGGCAGTGTTGCTGGTACAAGAGCTGTTTCAGATCAGCTTCGGCAGGGGGTACTTACCCCCTATGCCGGGCCCCCCAGGGTATGCACCTTGCATCTTCAGTTGCTGTACCGACCTGGCTGCCTCTCGGTTAGGGCAGCAAGAAAGTCGGCAACTATGAACAAATGATGCTTAATTTTCAGGTCACCTCATTTTTTTTCAACAAAATCATGTTTAAAAAAAATAAATAAAAACTCCTATAAGGTGCCAAAATGGCATTTCGTATGAAGACTTGTTCTTTGCTGACTAAGGTCTGAGTTTGTCGGAAGTGCAGGATGTCGGACAATAAAAGTTGTATTTTTAAAGTGGAAATAGACAAAACCAGGATGGCAAATTGCTTCTAATATTGCCAACATCCTGCACTTTTAACAAGCTCTGACCGTATTACATGTTCTTTAGGGAAAAAGATTTAGGGCGGGATGTATTAATATACATCGCCGCCCTTCGCCTGACAGCCGCCGCGATGCTGCCGCATATGTACTAACATATGCGCCTAGCATCGGGTTGCGGTGACGGAGACCCCCGCGATACCTGTAATGTGGTCTGCGGGGGTCTCCGTCACATCCCGGCGGCTGCCAGTGTCCACCTGCGTCTCCTCCTCCCCCCTGCAGCCGGATGTCCTGCCGGCGGTGACACCTGCTGGGGGAGGAGGAGATCAAAGGAGGATGGGAGGAGGGGCGTGCGGACGGCGGGCGGCGATAGAAGCCCATAGGCTTCTATAGGGTATCGCCACCCTCTGGGTGGCGATCCCCTGCCAGGTGAAAACGGGGTGGACGGGTAATGGTAAATAGGAAAATGCAGTAAAGCCCCCGTTTTACCGCATTTTTCCTTTAGTACATCCCGCCCTAAGTACCAACCAACCAGCTCCCAACTCTCATTTCTCAAACACAACACAACCTAAAACATGGAAGTGAGGAGCTGCTTGGCTGGGGCTTAATATCTATTCATTTACTACCCTCAAAGAGGAATACGTCTCCCTAAATCCCCTGAAATACAAAGTGTTAACTAACCGGTAGTTAATGTACACCATTGATCAGTTGTCGTCAAGTGCGGTTTTGTAAGGTTCATCCACTTTATATTCATTATTGTGCTAATTGAATTATGTGTGCTTTAATATTTAATTATTGTTTGAGAAGCTTGTTCCAATAGTAAGCTGTGTGCATGAGTAGGCACAGCGGAGACTGCCTGAGCCCGGTGCCACAAGGAATTGACAAAGGATGAGACTGTCTGAGTGAGAGACAGCAGCTTGCTATAATTCTCTTTCAGGTTATGCCTCTGCTCCCACATCTCTTGCTTACAGGACCATCACCGTGTCCGAGAATAAACCATGACCTGAGAAGTCTCATTATAGCCAAGTGATAGATGGATAGATAGGTAGATGGAAAGATATACAGACAGTAATATATATATATATATATATATATATATATGTATATATATTACACACGGTGTGACTCCCTGCTGTGTGGGTGCACTGCAGGAAGACTAAGGCGGAACTCTCCGGACTTAATGAAAAAACGTGAAATTATATTTCAAAGCATAAATGTGACAGTCAAATTTGTCGCCAGTTTCGGGGTCTGCGCCCCTTCATCAGGACGACTGGCAGGAACAAAAAATATATAAAATATATTGGGGCAGATGTAATAAGCCTGTTGAAGAGACAAAGTTGAGAAAAAGTGGAGATAAAGGAAATAACGCACAAGCCAATCAACTCTCATTTTTCAAACACAGCTGATTGGCTGTTGCGTTATCTCCTTCCACTTTATCTCTACATTTTATCCACTTTATCTCTTCACCAGGCTTAATACATCTACCCCATTATTATTTACAGTAGGTTTTTCTAGCATGTTCCTAAGAATACTACCGTGTTCTCACTGCAAGTGAGAAGTACACGGCTTTTACCCGGCATTAAAATGCCGGGGACAGCAGCGACGGACCCCCGTTCTCACTGTTAGGCAAATTCCCAGGTGAAGAAGTTCTACCTGGTAATTTGCCTTTTAACACAGGTTTTTAAGCAGGGAACACGGGTCAACCCGTGTCTGCATATCTGGATCTCAAACACGGGTAAAAAGAAGGGTTTTACCCATGTATGAGATCCGAGTATGCGACCCGTTCACACTGCAAAAAAACCCATGTTAAAAGGCAAATAATGAGGATATTTCTTAAGAAAATACCCCACGTCAATCCCTTGTTTTCACTTCTATTTGTTCTACAATATATGAGAATTTCGACATTAAAATTATATGTTCCTACTAATTTGAAATTGAAACCATATATGACGTTTATCTTACAACGGTAATATACAAATGATTACAGGTATGAAAGGTTTGATTTGTGCACAATACTGTTAGTTTGTTTTCACGTTAGCAGCACATTTTTGTTTCTGTTAGTCGTCCTGATGAAGGGGTGCAGACTCCAAAACTGTCGATAAATTTGACTGTCACACTTATGTTATGAAATATAATTTCACATTGTTTTATTAAGTCCGGATAGTGCTACCTTATTCTTTCTGCAGTGCACCCACACAGCAGGGAGTCACACGGTGTATCTAACCCTCAGGGTAGCACCCCGGCACATTGCCAATTTGTCCAGAGTGTATAAATACACACCCACAATATATATATATATATATATATATATATATATATATATATATATATATATATATATATATATATATAGTCCAAATGGATAATGGCACTCACTATAAACACAATCCTGGTCCTGTTGCCCTCCGCAATTAGGAGCACTCGGTCCCCACAAATAGACAATGTCCGGCGGCACTCAGGAACTTGAAAGAAGGACACAGCCTCAGGCCCTCTTAAGCCAACGTTTCAATAAGTTTATCTTATTTTCATCAAGGCATATTATACACCCACAATAGTGTTATATGGCGCCTACATTTTCAAACCATCAATGTCTTTCCATACACCATATAGGTATGAGAAATAGATTCATATGTAATAAAACATTTATTAAAACACAAAATGACAATAAAAGATATACAAAAATATATTTTTCACAGTTATTTTTTGTGATCTTTTCATAGATCAAACATGTACCCTACGCGTTTCATCCCACAGGGAAACTTCATCAGGGATGTTGTTTTTAATTCAAGAATTTCTCATTTTCCTTATTAAAATCTCATGGATTTAAATGGTCAAGGCCTCATAGAAAAAGTGAGGTGATCTGTATACCAGATGTACTCTGTATAAAATGAAGGTCTTACACACAGGAGAAGAATATCATGCTCAAATTCACTTTCCTCATTAAACAGGTACCAGGTGTCTACCTAATGGGACTCAGAGTAATGGATTATCCAATTCCTTTAGATCACTTTTAGGCAGGGCCGTTTCTAGACAATTTAGCTCCCAGGGCAAAGAAAGAAAAATGCGCCCCCCCCCCAAATATACAGAAGAAATTGCGCGGGCCAAAGGCGCGCGCTGAGAAATAGGGGGCGTGGTTTATTTGTTAAAATGGGTGTGACTTAATATAAGGGCGTGGTCTAGCAGGAAAACAATTGTCTTACATCTCACTTTTGCAACCTGCATGTCCCAACATTGGTTACCGCAGGAATTGTCATTGTCCTCCCGCACTTAAGTTGGCGGGCTGAAGGCCACACAGTGACATAAAAATAAAAAGGCCCACACAGTGACCTAGTACGCCTCACAGATCAAGGCCAAACAATGACAGGCTACTTAAATCATTATACACTATTTATCAGTGATGCCAATTACACATTACGCCGCACCCTGTGATGACAATTACATATTACGCCGCACACTGTGATGACAATTACACATTACGCCGCACACCATGATGACAATTACACATTATGTCGCACACCATTATGCCCATTAGATCCCACACTGTGATGCCCATTACACCCCACACTGTGATGGCCATTACACAATACTCCCCACACGTAATGCCTATTACACATTATGCCCCAGGCGCCGCTGCCGTACAACTGATGCCATTTACTAATATGCCCCCACAGTGCCAGATATGCCCCCACAGTGCCACAGATATGCCCCCAGTCACACAAATATGCCCCCACAGTGACACATATGCCCCCACAATGCCAAATATGCCCACACAGTGCCACAGATATGCCTTCACTGTGCCACATATATGCCCCTACAGTTCCAGATATGCCCCCACAGTGCTACAGATATACCCCCACAATGCCACAGATATGTCTTCACAGTGCCACACATTTGCCCCTACAGTGCCAGATATGCCCCCACAGTGCCACAGATATGCCCCTACAGTGCCATTCATATGCCCCCACAGTGCCACACATATGCCCCCAAAGTGCCAAAACTTACTGTGGCCCTGGGTCTCCCCCTCCAGTCCCCCGCCGCTGCCATCGCTGGTGTTGGTGTTGGTGGTGGTGCTGCTGATGCTTCTTCTTCTTCTTTCCATGGGAGGGGAGCGCATTGCACGTCTCTCCTTCCCCTTGTCCCTGAGCCGCCAGCCATTCATGCCTTGCGGGCTGGCTCCTGATTGGCTGCCGGCCCTCGAGCGCTCTCTGATTGGCTGACAGCCAGGCCCCAGTGAGCAAGGGGAAGGAGAGACGCAAGATGCGTTCCGCTTCCCTCCCCTCACCTGGGAAATCAGTGAGTGAGCGCCTGATCTTGTCGAGGCAGCCGAGGAAAGGGGGAGGAATTGAGGCGGCGGCGGCAGCAGCGTTGGGGGGAGCTGCCGGGCGCCCTAGCTGTTAACAGAGGCGGACAAGCCGTGCAGCGCCCCGGGCTGCTGCACGGCTTGTCTGCCTCTAGAAACGGCCCTGCTTTTAGGAGTAGATAATTCCTCCTGGCTCTCAATGTGTGTGTATCCTCCTCAGTGGGCTACCTGCAAGTGACTTGCAGGTAGCCCACTGAGAAGGACTCACACACATTGAGAGGTTCAGGAACTGAGTTCCTGCTGAACAATAGCACTGTATATAACACAATATGCATAATCGGTGGCCCAAGGGTGGTACGCCATACCGCCATAACTAATAGTCCCGAGAGCAAACACTCTGCATGTGCAGGTTCGTGTCGTGACATGCAAGTACAAAAAATGTGTTAGTTACACAGTGCTGTACGCCGAAAAAATGGCGATGGTCAGGGGCGTGGCCATATGACAAGAGGGTGTGGCTACATGAAAAAAGGGGCATAACCATATTTACAGCCCCATAACCTCTATTATTTACCCCCCCCCCCCTAAATGTTGAGTTTTGGGGACTATACTGCATTACCCAGGACTTCTGAGAAAATAGACCATCTTCCTATACGTACCCAGAAACGTACATATACCAGTACACGCACCACCGTGTTACATTACATTAGACAGAGCCCCCTTACCCATATCACACCCAGTACATGTGCCAGTGCTCAGAAGACCGACAAAAGCTAGGTAAGTATACTTACCCTCTCCCCCACAACACCATAGGACATTATACACAGCCACCCCACCCCCTCATATAACATCCAGTACACACAGCACTACAGTACATTATACGCAGCCCCCCATATTACACCTAGCACATTATTCACAGCCCATCTTCCCCATTTAACATCCAGTACACATAGCACTTTAGTATATTTTACACAAGACCCCCACCCCTATATTATACCCAGAAACACATTATACACAGCCCCCCTCCCCCAAGTACACAGAGCACTATAGCATATTATACACAGCACACCCCCATCACCATATTACACCCAGTACCACATTATACAAATCCCCCCTCCTCCAAGTACACAGAGCACTTTAGCATATTATACACAGCTGCACCCCCTACCCCCATATTACACCCAGGAACACATTATACACAGCCCCCCTCCCCCAAGTACACAGAGCACTATAGCGCATTATACACAGCACCCCCTATCCCCATATTACACCCAGTAGTTCCACATTATGCACATCCCCAGTGTCAAACAAAGGATTTTTAGAGGGGTGTTTCCAAATGTAATCCAAAATCCTCCACTCTGCAGTACATTGGAGTAGGTATGGGAGTCTGGGAGAGCGGCGACAGCCCTGAAAATTTGTCTTTTTATACATTGGATACTGTATGGTATACAGTATTAATATTTAACAGTACAGATGGTCGATAGTATAGACTTTTTCCAACATTTAAATAAGATAAGTGGTCAGAAAATTGTTAAACATATCATAATAAATACACAAACCTAATAGAACCAGTGTTGCACTTTCTAAGCTCACAATCTCCCACTATCTCGCACTTGGTAAAGCTCCTGTCTCTCCCTCCTGGCAGCTACTCTCTGGTCCATTGCGATGTTTGAGGGCTCAGATCTGTAAATACAGTAAATGTGGTAGAAGCTGGTACACTGGGCATGTGCAGCAGCTCTGCTCTGTCTCTTACACTGCATGATGTGATGGCAGCTCTATTGATCATATTATATACAAGTGCTATTGTTGTCATAATTTAAGGCAACCAGAACACCCTCCCCCTGCATTTGCCTATGATCCCCCCTCCCTCAGTACATACAACACTCGCCCAACATTGTTTCTTCTTACTGGCATATGCAGACAGCAGGCCCTGGGGCAGTGTGGTGGGTGCAGATAGCATACTGCAGGCAGAGGAGCAGGGAGAGCAGGGCTATGCATGGAGCCCTCTCAGTGTGGTGGGCGGGGCCAGCCTCAGAAAAGGGAAGTGCTAGCTGTCCGCTCTCTGTTCACCCAGATGTTCCCCTGACAGCGTGCACTGCACAGAGCCGACCATCGTGAGGTTTAGGGTAGTGTTGGACGGCTCTGGCGCCCCCCAACATTTCCAGTGAGTGCTTCTGGGTCATTTGTTATGGAGGTACAGGGTACCAGCACAAAATGTTTTATCGGTATGCCGTACCACCTCGTATCAATTGCACCACTGCACATGCTCTAATCTGCACTATGCAAAGCCATCTGCCCCCCCGCTGATAGCACCGGGCATGGGGGAAAGCCAATCAGTGTGTATGCACTGAGCAGCTTTCCCCCGAGCGATGTCCAAACAGGCTGGGCAATATCGCCCAGTGTGTAGTCACTTTAATGCATTCCCAATATCTAAATTATTGCTAACCTCCTTGTAAAAGCTTATTAGGTTGGTTTGGAACAGGTTTCCAATTATTATACTATGCCTCTCCAAAAAGTCCTGGATCTTATCTCGGTATGGATCATTGGATAGACAGACATTAGGGAAATGTACTACGCAAAATACGGTAGGAATTGGCATATTCATATTCAGTCGTATTTGTATTTGGGCACATATTCATATTTTTGTAATCGACTAATGTAGAAGGGCAGTATTCAATGAGGATAATTCACCCTGTTTCACAGCGAATTTGTGCTATTTTCGCGTTGGAAGGTGATTTTTTGGGTCAGAAAGTGAATCACGCTATTCAACGTGCACTTTTCGCCGTCTTTCTAAGTGATATTTGCCGTGTGTCGCCATGTAGCAAATCGCCATCTTTTCATGGAGAAGTGGAAAGTGAACTTTTAAAATAAAGTTGTTGTTGTTTTACATTTGGTGTCAAAAAATCAGGAATTTTATTCTGTGAAAGGGCATGCTAATTTTATTCATGTGCTTATTCAATTTTAAAAAAACATATTTTTTTTTACACATAGCAGCCAGCAGGGGGCCGGGAGCAGAGAGACACTCATTACATATTCATATATTCACTGCACCCTATCATTACATATGCACGATCAGGTGCAGTGAATACCTGGTCCCCTGCTGGCTCTCCCGGGGGGCAGCCTGTGCTGCCTGGCTCCCAGGGACCCCACCTCCCCCCCACATACGTTCTGGGGCAGGCAGGGAGACTTCCATCTCCCTGCCTGCCACCGTCCTCAGGCTCCCTGCGGCGTCCGCTGCAGGGGTTCACACTCGCCGTCAGGGGCAGCGAGCTCCTGCGACGATGAATAGGGGAACAGCGAGGCTCCGGAACACGGCGACTGTGCAGCGAATCCTAAACAGGATTCACTGCACACCGTGAATGTGCTCATTGAATACTGCCCAAAGTATGTTAATATTTTGCCTTTTTTACGGCCGATAATACCAGTCTTATTTGTATTCCTTTAGTTATACGAATAAATACGCTGTCGAAAGAATACGACTTGTATTTTACATTTACTCCCATGTTAATTTGAAATGTACTAACAATTCATATTTAAAAATACATACGTATACTAGGTGTAAACCAGTACAAATCATTAAAAAATAGGATTGAAAAAGACTCCACACAAACACACTTTGTTTCAAACAGAGGTGGTTACTTATTTATACATTGAGAAGTTTTCATTGTGGGCTGTGGGCTACCTGATGTCCTGACATATGCATCGAAAAAGACGCCAGTGTCATGAAACAGAACATCAGCAGCAGCTTGTGAAGGTTCATCAGAGGCTTCGTATCCCTCGTTTAATCCTCCCCCACCTGACGACTCCCACTATTAGACGCAGACATTGCACACACAAGAAAAACAACACACTGAAAATAAAAAGCACAAACAAAGAACATCTCCTTTTCTTATCTCTCTCTCTCTCACACACACACACACACACACACACACACACACACACACACACACACACACACACACACACAAACTTGACTCACACATAAAGACTTAATACAAAATTAAATTACAACACAACCCACAAGACAACTTTCAAACAAATAAACCACTCAAAAATCACTAGGTAACTCAGCAAACTCCAACCTCTCCTGCACTCTCCACACAACACCTATCTAACCCACAAGAAGCTAGGGAGTGTGTAGGATTTATTTTGTATATGTTATATACTTTATAGCCAATCACAGTTACTTTCTGTTTAACAAAATTTACACGTGTATTCTTGAAAATACGTATGTATAAAACAACCACATACAAGGCATAAAAAAAAATAAATAAATATATATGAAAACCAAAATAGGAATACGCAAACAAAAATACGACTCTATACGACCAAATAGGCCATAAAACATACGAATTGTAGAAATATGAGGGAGGAAATATACTAAGCGAAATACGCCTAAAATAGGCATATTGGTATAAGCTAAAGACACCTATTTAAGAAGCATTCGTATTTTCGGTATTTACCTGCACGTCACTATTGCCCCGGCGATTAATAACCAGCACACTGGTTATTAATCAGTCAGGGCCAGTGTTCTCACCGGAGCACACAGCGCTGGCATGTACTGTAGCTGTGCACTTGCGATCACGCTTAGCGTTATAACACCACTCAAAGCGCTACCCTGTGTTTAGGGTGCATTACACTTGTGAGGATACCCCATCTCACCGCATTATAGCATACAGCCCCCCCCCCCCCCTGTTGTTTTTATATATATTTTTTAATTATGTTAATAATTGGTCGTTTAACAAATATGATCATCTGTTGAACAATACCAGCTTGGTAACCCTGAACTTTTTCCCAAATTGCGTTCCATTTACACATAATGTAATGATGAAAATTGCAGCTGGCATTTTACAAGCGGAAGTGACGCCAGCCACACATGACATAGCCCCCATATGACCGGCTGATGTGAGCCGCAAATGGATTTCCGGGGCTGCGCCATTATGTGGTGCAACTATCGGTAGTCTGAGCCACTTGTAGGGACGGGTGAGTGACACTGGCATACCTTCGCCGTCTAGTGTTATACCCTAGGTATACGGGTATATGCCCCACTTCCACCAATGTGCGACTCAGATTTCCGGAGGGCTCATGCAGATGCTGATTGGCTACAATAATAGCATGTCATTTAAAATAGCTATTACCCTTGGATATGTACTCTATACAGAGTTTCACATTCTTTTTCTATTTTTATTTCTAATTTAGACACATATTTGTGGATTTGGTTGAATCCAATAAGAGAGTCATGGGAATATTTGGCTTTGCCTATTGATTTGATGGTTTCTTCCACATAACCAGGAAACAGGCTTGTCAATGTCACAGAGGTCATCATTTGATTATTTCATTTCTTATTTAAGGTCTTTGTGTACATTATTTTGATATCGTTTAGATATAAATTAGATATTTATATTTATCTGGTCTGTCGCTGAGTTTCTTATAATGTTTTGGATGTGTAACAAGTGAATAATTTTTGCAAGGAGGTCATAGCTCACTAATTTAATAGGGTATTTATAACCAGGATTGAGCTCCAACAAGTCACCTTGATCAAGTTACCCTTAGAGGTAACAATAAGCATTGGTACACACCTTAGAACCCATCTACAAACCATTGGGACACTTACCTGCTCAATATTCTGGACACTTGCCTTCCTTTTCCCATTTGGATCACCCATAATCATGGACAATAGCCGTATACTGGTGAGGACTCGCTGGATGCCATACAATTGGGACCGCAAACCTCCAACAGCACCAAGTAAATCTATCCAATTGGACTCCTAATATTGGGAAGCCTATTCATCTTTCCAGTGCAGGTTATATGACCACTCATTCCCCACCAGGTTCATAAGCTTTTGTTTTTATGTAATTTTATCTTCTTATATGTGATGACATGTGTGTTAATAAATTGTCCTATATACAACCAATTCACTTGTCACATAATTGTTTTGGTGCGCGGTTCTCTTTGTTTTGTGCAGTCCAATTGGTGATCACGGAGGTCCAATAGATCTCCACATGGCATGTCAGGACATGTCAGGACCTGCACCTCCTCCTAGTAACTGAGTGTATGCCAGTATATGTTTCCGTTGTGAGAGGCATAAGAGAGCTACAGTAGCATTAGGTGGTGGTGCTGGTACTGACATGCCGTATGCAGCACTATGGGCTTACTCTAGGTAGGCAGCTGTTAGTTTAGGTATATCTAAGTAAGAGACATTATCATTTGGTTCTATACTAGTTAATTTTAGGACCTGGTTCCCATAGATTGGTGTGGCTAAGTGGCACACTATTACATTCTATTTAACTCTTTTACTTACTACTAATCTCATGTACATACTGTAGCTCTGGATTCTTGACACTTACTGACACTTATTAACGCTTAGTTTTTTTCATTGGTGGACTTTCTGGCTTATGCAGATTTTTGGAGTGTTGATCCCCAATTGTTAGAGAAGTCTTGATGGATGTAAGCAAGATCTCTCAATCCTACCACCATGTGGTTTTTAAATATGGTCACTGGTCCTATTCAATGTGCTTGGGGAAAGCAATGTGTTGTCTTACTCGGTATAACCTCTCCCTTTCACGTGCCTGAGTGATATCACTAATCTAATTGAGTGTCTGCCACTGTATATTTCCAAGTACCTGAAAAACTACCAATAACAGAGAGGCATATCATATATTGGTGTCCGGTGACAAACACAACAACGAAGCAAACACATACAGATGCTCCACGATGGAAACACATATAAGAAATTCAGTTAAACAAATGACAATCATCTGTTTATGTAGTTTGTCTTTTAATGAGCACTGGGCAGAATGGGGCGTACCCCGAAGTATTGTAGTCCCTTATCCAGTTTGAAGAGCTGATTCTGAAATTGAAACTGTTCTAAAGATATCAGACATACAGAATAGCAAGTGAATTTCTTATTCCCCACATAATGCAATAGAAGCCAGCTTCAAATGTAATTTATAAATGTCTCAATTGAGCTTTATCTCCCAATGAAAGGGAGATTTAGAGATATTGGGGCCTGTCTGCCAAGCCTCACATCATACAATGTGAAAATAACGTGTGAGAATCCATTTGGCCCACGGGCAAGGAGCTGTGGAACTATACAGAGGCAAAAACACCTCATTCACACGCCGACAAAGGGTCCACATGCAGCAGGACCTCTCATGTCGGAACGATGACCCTCCGCAATGGCAAATCAGATTTGATGACAGCCTTGTTAAAAATGAGCCTTCAGGCATAATGAAAAGAAATGTGTAAGTTTAAAAACGGAATTTCTGTAATGAGACAGAAACGCGCGCACTGTATATTACATATTGTTTCTTTGTTGCTATTGCAAGTTACAATGTTGTTATTTCAAATAAATATATGTATTTTAAGATGTATAATAAAATAAATACAATTATATTTATAGTGTCATTATAGTATTTTATTTCATGCAACACATATTTACATAGGCTTTGAATGAGTTCACTTATTGTCTCATTTGTGTTCATGGTGATACAGTATTTATGTACCAAAAACTTCTATGTGTTGATGAGTTACAATTGAGCCTTTTAATGGGTAAACCAATGTGTTCATTTGTCTGCTGTGCAGAGGGGTTGGGTACAGGGCAGGCGACAGGGGGGGTCAAGGGGTACACCTGTACCGGGCCCCAAGCTTGTGAGGGGCCTCAAGGTTCTGAGGGGTCATAGGCTGTAAGCATGGCTGCAGCAGTGCAGTGCCTATCAATGGTTTATAAAGGCACCCGCCTGGATTCCTGTAAGGGTACTTGCCTGGAACCCCCTCCGGTATTAGTGAATATTAATTATGTTTCTTTTGTAACAATAAAAAAAAACGTTCAATATATAGTGTACTAAAAATGTTTTGCTCATGGGGGCAGGGTAGTGGGCCCCCAAGATATATCAGTGTACCGGGCCCCGAGATTTCTGTTGCCAGCCCTGGTTGGGTATGACATATCAGCATACAGACAGCCAGAATCCAGACACATCCTGGATTCCTGGAAAGTATTTGTACTCTACCCCTAACCACCCCCTCCCATAGGCTAACCCTCATAGGCGTGAGTGTGAGGGGTGCAGACAGTGCCAGATAAAGGTCCACAGGGGCCTGGAGCTGAAATTTATGAAGGGCCTATTCAGGAGTGTGATCGTAATCTGCAATACATTTGCACATTTACTTCTACTCGCAATCATCTGCAATTTTGCAGATTAGCGACCATGCTGAATTAGGCCCACAATCCAGGAGATTCATTTTACCACAACTATTGCCATGGATTTAGTCACGGTAAATTGCATCTCCTGGATTCAGGGCCGGCGCCACCACTAGGCAGCTCTAGGAATTTGCCTAGGGCGCCGGCACCTGGAGGGCGGCAGTTCACCCCTCACCCCCAGCATGGAGGGTTAGCGAACTGTGTAAAAAACTTATGGCGCCGGCGTCAGGGGTGTCCGTGCCGCGGGTATACCTGCGGCGCTGTCATTGTGTATAAAGCTGGCGGCTGCAGTGAATAGAAAATAACTAGCTCTTCCCGCGCCGCCGTGCGCATAGCGCTAGTTATTTTCTATTCACTCCAGGGACCCCGCCGGCCGCCGGCAGCTTTATACACAATGACAGCGCCGCAGGTACCCCCGCGGCACGGACACCCCTGCCCGCTCCAGCACTGCAGGGACGCCGGCGCCGCAAGTTTTTTACACAGGTACCACCACCACCGCCCCCCCCGGCACCGGGGTGCCCCCACCCGACTCGCCTGGGGCGCTCTGGTGCCTTGCACCGGCCCTGCCTGGATTAAGTGGTGGAAACAAAGGCGGTAACATTGCAATTTGCTCTGACCATACAATGCGATCAATTGACTAGCTAAATTATGCTAATTGACTTTGCATTATTGGGTTCTGTAATTACCTTAAACACATCAATATGCACTTTAGAAGTACCAAAAATTAAATGGGCAAACTGTGTTACACACATATATACGTTCCACCTCCCTGAATCTATGTGCCCCAACAAAGCTGGAGCTACTACCTGCATCATTTATTGTAGCCAGAATCACAGAGGATTGGTGTCTACAGCCCTAGCTCCCAAGTAGTACATCTCATGCTCAGCTTCTCCCTCCCTTAGCAGGCCAGAGCCTACTTGCCACCAGGCCCGGACAGAACAGAACTTTGCTGCTCCCCTGACTGTGTGTGCAGTGCCTGTGCAGAGAAACTGGATGCCCAGAGGCTGCTTTCCATCTTGCAATCCGGCCGAAGTTTATGGTAGGCCGCTGGGGCCACTGGAGCGGGTAAAGGGGGCGTCATGGCTGTGGGCGGATCTGGTGCCTCGAATGGCCTTTACCAAGCTGCTGTAGCAGGAAACAATATTTTTCTGTCTACAGCAGCAGCACAGTAGATGCTGTGGGCCTATTTTAAATGGGTGGCCTTGAGTTGCAGCTCCATTCGGCCCATTGTTATTCTGGCCCTTGTTGCAGAGGCAAACCCTAATGTGTGCACACCCTTATGAACACCTCCCTGCCGCTAGCAATACCTTTTATCAAAGACTTTTGCTTTTTAGAGCTGTTTCCATTAAGAAAAGTGCCCATCAATCAATTATGTTTATTTTGCATTGTTAATTGTACTCGACCATTGTCATATCACTACATACCTGTGTCATTTATATATGTTTTTGACTTTTTTTCCATGTACTGTTATGGTGTGTACACACGGTAAGATGTGCCTTCAGATGCTATCCACGATCCGATCAGATCGGATTGTGGATAGTATCTGAAGGCACATCCGATTTGCATACAAGTCAGACTATATAGTGCAGATCTGCAATATATAGTCAAGGCAGACAAGACTTTCTGCCTTGCGATACGTGAACGCGCATTGGAGTTGGATCGGGATCGCAAGGGTTAAAAGCCTTGCGATCTGCATCCGATTCCGATCCGATGTTGACTATATCGTCAACATCGGGAGGCAAAAAGTACAGTGTGTACACACCATTACACAGAGTAACTAAAATATTAAAACTGAAATAGGCAGGGGATTATGGTGTGTTTGAGAGACGTTTTATATTGTAGAAAGTGCCAATAGATGATTACGCCCATTAGTTGGTGCTAGACACATCTCTTTGATAGTGCACCTCTAATAAAATGTGCCACCCTAAAAAACCCCTCTCACAGCCTAACCATGACCATCTCACTGTCTGACCTAACTCTACCAGCATAACCATCCCACCCTCTGACCTATCCCTAACCACCCACTCTCACAGCCTAACCATAACCATCCCACCCTCTGACATAACCCTAGCAGCCCTCTCTCACAGCCTAACCATAACCATCCCACCCTCTGACCTAACCCTATCAGCCACCTCTCACAGCCTAACCATAACCATCCCACCCTCTGACCTAACCCTAGCAGCCCCCATCACAGTTTAACCATAACCATCCCACCTCTGACCTAACCCTAACAGCCCCCTCTCACAGCCTAACCATAACCCTCCCACCCTCTGACCTATCCCTAACAACCCCCTCTCACAGCCTAACCATAACCATCCCACCCTCTGACCTAACCCTAACTGCCCCTTCTCATAGCCTTACCATAACCACCCCACCTCTGACTTATCCCTAACCACCCCCCCTCTCACAGCCTAACCATAACCATCTGACCTAACCCTAGCAGCCCCCTCTCACAGCCTAACCATAGCCATCCCACCCTCTGACCTAATCCTACCAGCCCCCTCTCACAGCCTAACCATAACCATCCCACCGTCTGACCTAACCCTAACTGTTCCCTCTCACAGCCTAACCATAACCACCCCACCCTGCGACCAAACCCTAACTGCCCCCTCTCACAGCCTAACCATAACCATCATACCCTCTGGCCTAATGCTACCAGCCCCCCACTCAAAGCCTAACCATAACCCCCACCCTGTGACCTAACCCTAACCGCCCCCCTCTAACATCCTCACCATAAACACCCCACCCTGTCACCTAACCCTAACGGCCCCCAATCCTGCAGCCTTACCTTAATCTTCCCTCTAGTGCACAACCCTAGCCCTCAGAGCTTACTTCCAGGTTATATAGACTCTGGCCGATGGGATCCCGCTGTTAGCCTCCTGATTGTTGGGATTCCTATAGCCGGTATTACAGTATAATCATATCCTGTACAACTAACCTAATTAAATTACCCATAGAGTCATTATTTGCAGTTATATATATTGGATTCTTTGGCATGCGATACACATTTTTATACTGCAATTGTGTATCTAAATATGTACGCGCATTTGCCTGTATGTCCATTTTTGCATATCACAGACTTGAGTCTTCTTGCACAGGATAAACAGGGACAAACAAGCCTATTCAGAAAACAGTCCATACATAGGAAGGGTGTATCTCTTATTGGTAGTACTGTATAGCTGCTGTAACCAAACATAATAATGATGATAATGATGATGATGTTGATATGAGGGTGACTAGCTGAGGGCTTCGGAATGGCTGTTTGTGACTTTTGACTTCTACGGCTTAAAGCACTTAAATCATTAGCATTGTGGCTATATAATATAAAGTTGTGATCGTTTTTTTTCATAGGTAAATTGACATTAATTTGGACTACTACAGGAAATGTTGACTTTTCATTGAATTTTTATTTTGCATTTGTGTTTGTAATGAACTATAATTTCTATTGAAAATTAGATTTTCATATTTATTAATCAGTGCATAATTAATTGCATATGACACTAACGGCCGCCTGGTTCTGAAGTAGAAGTAATGCAAGAAAAACAAACAAATAATTGTGGCCTTGGCAAAACCATACTGCACTGCAGGTAGAGCAGACTGCCGCACTGCAGGCGGGGGAGAATGCCGCACTGCAGGCGGGGCAGACTGCCGCACTGCAGGCGGGGCAGATTTAAAATGTGCAGAGATATTTAGATGTGAGAAGAGCATGTCCAAACTGAAATCTACATTGCAGTGTAAATGTAAAGCTGTCCAGCACGTGTGCGCTGTTGCAAAAGCAGCCAATATCTTTTTTTTCTGAATAGATGTACTGTATCTCACCTATAAATATAACTAATGTACATACAGTATGACAAAAGCTCATAACAGATAGTCAGATGCAAATGTACGTCCCAAGCGCTGTGAGGCAGAAATGGAACCTCTGTGCCAATCAGGATTGGCCAAATCTGTTATATTTATAATATATGTGCAGCAGCAGCATACCGAACACAGCTGCCTTTTCAGTGTATAGCATAAAAACACTGTTTCACTGTTCCATTGAGTATTGTCATATGGGATAGCCTGGACTTGCATTTTCCATAAATGCTTAATAAATGTCATAACCCCACAAATCCCCCCCTGCTGTATAAACTCACCCTGTTCTCTCCCTCTACAACCAGCAGTCAGTAGTCATGCATAATCCTAACAATCACCCCCTGTTGCTGGCTTCTCTTTTTGTAGGACTGTGAAGACAGACAATGTTTCAGCCCTATCTAGGACCTTAATAATGGCAACCCATTACTATAGTGAGTCTGCAATGCTATTTATATACCAGTGATCACCAAACCAAACAGAAAACATGCTAGTAGCAGCTATACTAAACAGAGCATATCCAAGAGGCAGCCATACATTACAGTGACCACACATAATACAGAGAGCATCCAAGTGACTGCTATATAAAATATTGTTCATTTATCTCTCCTTAAAATTCATTAACACCATTGGCATCATCATGATGAGAGCATTTTTTTACCCTGCTGCTAGAGTGTACAGAGCTCTGTCTCGGACGGCCTCACATACCATTATATATCTCCCAACATGACCCATTCCAGGAGGGACAACATTATGTGTGCCTGGACTTGTCAGTGGCAGTTGCAGAGGTAGATCAGCTGTACAATCCAAAATTAAAATAGGGGAGTCACACTAACTGACAATGAGTCCCGGCTGGTGATGTTTGGCAGTGTTTGGGGTCAATTTTGGACTGATCCACCTCTGGCTAGCCACTCCTCCCCTGGTGAATAGTCATACCACTCAAGCTCGGGCCCTTACCACTGCATTCAATAAGACTGGCCATAAAAGGTCAGACAAAGAGCAATAAAACGTTTTTAAAACTAATTTACCCTTTTGTCCTCTGGACTCTATGTGGCAGTGGAGTATGTTGCAAACAGAGGAGTATTAGCCAGCCCTGTTACCTTATTACCCAGCCCCATTTGCCACTTATGAGTAAGTTCCCTTAAATTGTACCTGTCTTGATCGGGTGCCAGTCGGGATCCCGACAGGCATTCACCCGACGTTGGCATCCTGACTGTCAAAACACCGACAGCCGGGTTCCCGACGACCGTCGGCTATGTTCCCTCGCGGGGATCCACGATTGTTGCGCTCACCATGCTGTCTGGGTCCGGTCAGTCGGTATTCCGACTGTCGGACCCCTATACCACACCCATCTTGATCATCAGTTTCTCCTTCATATTGGCTGTGTCTGGTTGAGTGCTTGGCAACCGTCTGAATAGGTCACCTGACACCGCATCCCACAGATCTGATAGTCACCTCCCCTTTGCGTTTGTGTTTTTTGGCAGTATTATTGGCCGCAGTATGGCTTTTGTCTATAGGAAAGTGCCACAACTTTGGTCCCTCCAAGGCAACCTCTGTATTTCCCTAAATTATTACAATAATACAAAGATGCTCTTGGATAGTGGATTAGCTACCCAACTGATAGGCCGGGGTGTGGGCTACGGTAAGGACCATGGGAGCTTCCTGAAGTGTCTATACAAGGGGTGGCCAAACCAGTCCTCAGGATCTACCAACGGTCCACGTTTTCCAGGTTACCTAGCTGGTGCACAGCTGTAGTCATTACTAACTGTCACATTTTAAAACATGCTGCAATCATTCCTACTATAGAACCTTAGGTTGCCTGGAAAACATGAACCGTTGGTAGATCTTGAGGACAGGTTTGGCCACCCCTGGTCTATACTATGTTGTGACCTGTATGCTGCAAATGCTGTAACCATCATGATTATGTGGTATGCTGTTTACCAGCTGTGAAAATAAAGACCTTTATCTGATCCAGTGAATGTGCTCAATTCATCACAATAAATATCTTCTTTGTATTATTGTAATATATTTTTTATCAATGTGTGACCGTCTCCCCTGCCTACACATCACTGGCGTGCTTAAATACTAACAGGTAGCCAATGAACCTCCATGCTGCTACACATACAGTATAGTATGTTGAAGCAATCTGTCTACATGAGTTTTGCTCAAGTTCCTACATCCCTAACCTTAGTCTGCTTATATACCCCATAGCTCCTCTGTATAAACATTCTAGAATACTGTATAGTATTATCTCTGCATATACCTTTAAATAGGTATCCAGGGGCTTTGCATAGTTTAGTACATAATATGCTAAAGTAGTTAGTAGTGGGCCACTATAATATGTGTTGTGCCCAATTCAACTTGCGAGTAGAAGAAAATCAGGCTTAAATAAGTCTTTGGAATATAATATTGATTATCTCTCCCAAACAGAACTTCCGCATATGCAGATATCCGTACTGAAATGTAATTGTTTGTAGGAAATTAGCTAAGGTGATCAATTGGATTTAATGTGGAAAATGCAATAACTTTACCGGAGTCCTAAGGAAAGCAAGCGCTCGCTGCTCATATTACTTCACTACCATTAAAGCAGAATAATGCATCTTTAAAAAGTGTAAGGTTACATTTAGAATCTTAATGGACAAGTTCATAAACCGTGGCATAGCCATCAGACTTCCTGGAAAGGCATTCAAAACATTTACTATTGGCAAAGCCTGCACAGGCATTTAAGAAATATTACAGACAGTTTACAGATTACCGGTCTCATCGCAGTGTACAGTAGTTATAATAAACCATAAAAAAAAACAAAAAACATTTCACTAACTGACAAGTGGAGAAACAGAACACATTTTCTTCTAATTTAGGAAACCGAGAAAGAAGATCAAATATTTCTTGCAGCACATATACCGTTCTGTTGGGTATTACTGTATGTCTTTCATATCCTATTATATATATATATATATATATATATATATATATATATATATATATATGTGTGTGTAATATGACTTTTGAAGAATACAGTAGCGCCAGAACAAGGACAGTTAATTAATGAGGATCCCGGAGTTGTGGACATTCCACCATGACCACAATAACGCAATGAGAAAATGCACATTATTTTTCTGTTTCGGCTGCACAAAATTTTTGGAATCTATTTAGTCCAGGCATGTCCAACCTGCGGCCCTCCAGATGTGCTAAAACTACACATCCCAGCATGCATTGCCATCATTCTAGCATTCCCTAATAGCCAAATTGTGGCAAGGCATGCTGGGATGTGTAGTTTTAGCACATCTGGAGGGCCGCAGGTTGGACAAGCCTGATTTAGTCAGACCTCTGCTGATTTTGCAGCCCTCCACCCATTATCTTGTCATCAGAGCTCCTACTGATTCTTAAATACAGCAAGTACAAAATGATTAAGGTGGAATTGGGTGACTATAGCTAGGCCTGGTGGAAAAATATCTGGGGAGCTTTTAACATTTTATCAAGCTTCAGAATGTTAGAAATGTGCACTGTATGGCTGAAGATGTAGTAGAGATGCCTTAAAATGATGGGGGTTATTCAGACCAGATCGCAGCCATTTGATTGAACAAGGCAGACAATTATAGAATGTCTGCGCATACATCTGGGCCACAATGCACGCCTGGAACACCAGCCAGCAAAATCTTATTTTGAAAGCCAGCTGCAGTTTGATTGATAGGAAGTCGCTGTTTGAAAGTGATAACCGGATGTTTTCTGGGAGTGTCAGGAAAAATGCAGGTGTGCCTAGGCCTGTTAAGTGTGGATGTACTAAGCCAGTGGTTCTCAAACTCAGACACACCGCTCGAACCAAAGTGCCCCAGGCGGCAGGGGGCGCCACAGCGCTCACCCACTCCACTGCGGGGGGCAATGGGTTGTGGTGCGGCCACCATGTCGCTCCACGGGGGGGGGGGGGGTGGCGGGGTGATGTGGCCACCGAGTCACTCCTCGGGGGTAGGGGGGGCGGACTGATATTTGATGTGGCGGCTCACCTTGATCCAAGTGCTGCACTCCAGTGGCCTAGTGGTAACGCCGGCCCTGGGTGCACTTATTACTGACTGACACATTTTAAAAGATCCACAGGTGGAGCTAATTATTTCACTTGATTCTGTGAGGAGACCTGCAAAACATGCACTGCGTGGGGTCCTGAGGACCAACTTTGAGAACCTGTGTACTAAGCAAATGCGGTACATCCTGAGTCCTTCAAAGAAGCGTCTGAAAGTCCTACTGTATGTCTTCAAGGGTCACATCTAAACGTGAGCCATGTTCTGTAGATGCTTCCAAAAGGATACAAAAAACTGTTGGGCAGCGTAGGAGGTAATATTGACAATCTGCAGTTATCTCATTACCACCCCTAGCCCATATGGCTGAAAAATACAATAAACAGACATTTCTAACTGCAGCACAGTACACATTTTGGATGTAATGAGATTTTCATAGAGGTGGCTTTAAGATACGGAATACATATTAAGGAATTCATCTTAACTTGACCAAGCATGCCAACATTTTGCTATTTACACAAATATTGTTTGAAACCAGTCTCCTCTTATTCTGCTGCACCAGCAAAATAAACTAACCCTGGCCCTTTTAATCACATCATGATATAGCTGCATGTCAGCTGGAGTGTACCCCCGATAAGTCTGAACAACATCGTTCACAGACATATTTTGTTGTGCAGCACAGCCGATGGCCAATATATCTGCCGACCACATCTACACTAGCTGCAAAGGCTACTGGTACCTGACTGTACAACTGGACGGTCACATGTTAAGGTCCACCCAGCCGTAACATCAGACATGACACATTAGCCGATGATTGGTAAGTGTTAATCCACTTACCATTGGTCAGATAGCTTAGAACACCGACATTTAAAGAAAAAGAAATACAAATAAAAACTAAAATATAATCCCAACCCTCTACGTATACAATAATTAACATCAAATGTAACATTTTATCTGGTTAATGTTAATATTCTCCAAAATATACTGTCGCTACAATCATCACTTACACCAGGTAAAAATCAAACGTTAGGTTTAATTCTGCCTCCATCAGTGAGGTCACTCACATCGTCATAACAGCTGTGCACAAAAGGTTACAGGTTTCAGTATCATATTCCATGTTCTTACAATCAATAATTGGATAAACTTTAATGGGTCCCAATATAACCCTTGACACTTCTCTTATCACCTGGCCGGCTTATCTAGCATCAGAAGTAATTCTTGTGTAGAGACAGCATTCTAATGTTGGTCATACATAAGACCAACTTTCCTCCAACCTTCCAAGCTAATTGGTTTGATGGGAGCACGTGTAAACTAACTCCCAACATATGAAAACATCTGTAATTTTGACAAGGTACTGTAGTTGAATATGTTTGAGTCATACAATTTGACTGAACATTTTTGTTTATTTTCCTGGGTTTGTGATCAAATTGCTGATTGTCATTTGCTCAGATACAGCACCAAGTTTTCAGTCCTACCAATCAAACAACTAGTTGATCTAGAGTATGGCCAGCATTAAAGACAGCTACCAGGTGCAACTATTCAACTTGCATTTCATTCCTGACCTCTACCAAATCCAGGTGCCAGATGACTGTGCGACAGTCGGGATCCCGACCATCGGGGCTGTTCTCCCTCATGGGGTTCCACAAACCTCTGGTGAGTGCAGAGAGCCACGGAGCCAGTAGCATGGAACTTTTTGTCACTTTCCCCTGTCGAAGCACCAGCAGCCGGGATTCCAATGTTGTTAAACTGATCTTCGGGATCCCAACCATCAGCCAGTCATAACACACCCATCTAATCCATGTTCAGCTGCTGTTATATGCTTAAACAGGGAAATCTTTCTGTCTCTGCCACATTGTATAGTGAATATTTAGCTTAGTCCAAATAAAAAATGATACCTAAAGGCCCCCCACACACTAGACAATTCACATGCAATTTGAGCTCTTTTCCTGTAATTGCAGTGAGAAATCCCAGGAAAAGAGCCCAAATTGCACATCAATTACAGCAGGTCTGTGAGTTGCTCCGGCTGCACAAGCAATCTCTTGGAATGCTTGTGCAGCAGGGCAGGCTTAGCTGGGATGAAATTAGATAAATTGCATTCAAAAGGACCATATGCAATACAGTATATCGCATGCAAACCTC
Source organism: Crinia signifera (assembly GCF_055691185.1). NCBI lineage: Eukaryota > Metazoa > Chordata > Amphibia > Anura > Myobatrachidae > Crinia > Crinia signifera. Next base: position 74,175,684 of record NC_139222.1, on the reverse strand, counting down.
CTTCCCAAGTGACTCAAGAGGGGATCGTAGGGAAAAGTCGCCATTATGTTTTGGCCAGCTTTAGTCTAAGGGGGATATTCAATCCCTGGTCGCAATTGTCGGACTGGCCTTCCAGCTGTGACCCTGTCCCATTCTCAGCTGGCTCGACGTCAACTCGTCATGTGGGATTCAATGTCCCGACTGCTTGTAAAGTCGGGCCCGTTCTGCAGAGATTCCAGTTCAATGCTGTCGGGGAAGACAGCATTGAATAGGGCCCCACCGCTATTTCCCCCATCGGGAATAACGGCGGGAGATTGAATACCCCCCTAAATCTTATATATTATTCACACAGTATACATATCAAACTATCAAGGGAAAAGCTGGGTATGCACTAGATGATTTTTTGAATGGTTTGGAGGATTCTGACAAATCGATATATCGTCTGGTGTATATGCATCATTTAAACGATTCATGCACTCATCGATTGATGTCTCGCCTTCTGATCTTTTTGAACATATCAAAAGCATACTCCTGGTCCTGGATGTGGCCACTGACATTATCTTTTGCAAGACTGCACTATAGCTTTGACGGGGAGTTCAAGAGAAATTGTTAATATTGTTTAATTTACAAGTTGTCTAGAATGTGACCAGCTTTACTTTATTAAACTCACTAATATTTTAAATAAGTGTCCAAATGTACATGTTTTCCAAAACAAAACACGACAAAATATTGCAATAATTAAATATAATAAATGTAGAAACCTGTAAAATAATGACATGCTCATGCAATACATCTGTGGCTTTATTAATATGCTTGGTGAATGAATGATGACATTGTACATGATAGCAGTTCACTAGGTAATGCAGATATTCCCCTTGAATAATTTGTGTTGCAACTCGCTGACAGTATTTGTTCTGCATAGCCATCTGTTCAGCCTTAAGCTTCATTAGGAAGTGGGAAGAAAAAACACACTTTAAGTGTTTTTAAAATGATATCTTGAAACTAGAAAGTGTTCGGGTAAGATAATAATATAGCATGAATAATCTACGTGTTTAAGACTTGTGTTTGCTTGTTGTCAAAATTTATTTTCTGGGTTTTCGTAGGCACAAGGAAATGGTAACAACAACAAGAACATTGGATATCAGTGAAAAGGTAGGGTATATTCAAAAATTTACAAAACCATCTCCATATTGCTTTCAAGTACTTCGCACAACTATCATGACTCATACAGGATGGAACAAGGTTTATGTTTGTCAAACACAAAGATGGAATACAGTATGGATGTTCCATCAATGTTTCCCTCACTCTGTCCTCAGGACAGTTCACTCTTTTTAAACTACAGTACTTAGCTGGTGCACAGGTATATCCAGGGCTTAAAATGGTCCTAGATAGGTGGTGGAAACCATTTCCCTTTGCCACCTAGTCCACCCCATATTAAGCAGAGCCAGGGCCAGTGGTAGGGTTTTGTCACCACTCCTGCAAACTGTGCAGGGCCAAGGATGAGTTTGATACAGTTCAACCACACCATTACATGTGCTTCCCTCCAATTCCCCCTCACTTTAACCCCTAGGTATATCCATGACACATTGCAGAGATGCACAGGTGGTCTGGATTACAATGAACCAAAAGAACATTTTAGAAGAGTGGGTAAACTCACCGCTTATGCCAAATGCACACATCATATCCTTGGTGATAATGGTTTGTGAAAATCCACAGAAAAACTTTGCTTCTTCCTCCTTATTGCTCCTCATAAGATGTTTTTCTTTCCTAAAGTACATAGGAGAATAGACATACTGTACAAATCAATGTATATGAACCAGAATCAATTTATGATCAAAATGAATGCAATCCTGTGATCACTTCTGCTATTAAGATGCAACAGGGTTAGCAGTGTAAAAAAAAAAGAAACAGGTACTGTACAGTCACAAAGCAACACCAACAGGGACTCAACATGGCTATGTCATTGGTAATGGTCCCTAAGTATACTGTATAACTATACAAATCGATATTCTACCTGACATATGTATAGACTCTACTCAGGCAGAATACCTTAGCTACCAAGACGTGTGAAGGGCAATGGGGGCATATTTATCATTCAAAGTTAACAGCATATCCCTAACAAACCCACATTCTCAGGTGTATCCACAAATTTTAGATAACACCACAATGTACAATGGGAGGACTGCAGCAGATATATATAGCAGATATATATATTAGGAAATACTGGAGTAAGCAGTGGAGTTTAAGATGACACTTCCGTATAACTAGCCGAGTGCCGGACTAGTGGTCTGATCCCACTTTGACAAATCCCATTGATGACTGCTGACTTACTGCAGTAAGTGATATATCATTCTGTACTGCTGCAGTTACAGTAACTAGTTAAATCTCATTATATCGGCATGACCCACAGCTCATCTATAACCTCCACAGCCAATCGACACTGGCTGCTAATCAGCTTCACCATCTATTGGGAGTACTAGAACTGCATAAAGTTGTAAGTGGCTGTTGCAGAGCCTCATGGGTAACCAATTCCAACCTCACAAGTATACACATGCATCCTTATGGACAACAACATCTACAGTATAATTGAATGATGTTTGTGTGTTTGTGTTTATGGATGTTCCAAGATAATTCTCGCTATTAACGCTTTAACTAATGGTTTTCAAACTTTGCACACTACCTTATCTTAATGGGCAATTAAAGTTTTAAGATGGGTTTAATCAGATCAACTGTCATTTGCTACCGTAAGTCACCAGAGGTCTCGGGAGCTAGGACGTATTATAAGTAGCCTGAGCCAGTTAGCTACCAAAACTATTAGACAAGTCTGGAAGTTGTGTTGGCAAGGGTTGGGGGCTAGCATATGATGTAGGCAACCAGGATAGCCAATATTCAGTACATTGAAACCATTTAATCAGGGGGTTTGAGGCTGATAAACAGTAGGTAATCCCAGCTATCTCAAACTCGCAATGCAACTGTACATTTGATTCAACCATGTCTAGAGTGGGTACATAAGGGGTACGCCAATGTCATGCTATAAGGAGTTTTGTGGCCGATCACGTAACGGTCGTTGACTGGCATGTTACCACGGTAGACATGAAGTATAGCCAATAATAGGTTTGGGGTAATTGGAGACACCGTTATTTTATTTTAGTGTCGGTGAAGGAGCTTATAGAAGTGTTCTGAATGGGATATACTGTACATCTGAACAAGCTGAAACATGTCTGATAGACCATGTTCCATTCATCCTCAGAGAGTGAGAATACTAGATCAGATTCCCATTTAATTGAGGAGGGCAATTTATTAGGCGTACTAGGACTGATCAATATGGTATACCACCACATTATGTTCCCTTTACTATCAGAGGCAGTCAGTTTGTCTTGAAGGTATCTGGGCAGAGTTGACACCTTATGGGGGGATGGAGTGTTGTTATAGAGCCAGTGTTTCAGTTGTAGAAATTTATATGGGGGAGTGAATAGAGGTCTTAGAGTTGGGAGTAGGACATCAAAAGGCCATCAGATGTGACTTCTTCTAAAGTGGCCGCATCTCTAGCTATCCATGTGGCAAGGTTTAGATTGGAGATAAGGTGGGATAAACCTTGAAAGGAGAAATCAGCTAAAGGGAGGGAGACGTCCTTTTGAGTCAGAGGCAAGGGCTAACCAAGCTTTATGGGTTGCCAATACTGCCAATGAGCGGGATGTGCGGGGTGGGTTTATAGTCGGCGGTAACCATAAAATGTCTGTTAAAGGGAATGGAGTGACTAGACCAGGCATTCCCAACCATGGTCTTCAAGGCACACCAACAGTGCAGGTTTTAGTAATATCCAGGCTTGAGCACAGGTGACTTAATTAGTACCTGAGTGATTCTGATTAAACCATCTGTGCTGAAGCCTGGATATCACAAAATCCTGCACTGTTGGTGTGCCTTGAGGACCATGGTTGGGAATGCCTGGACTAGACCATGCTCCAGCTGGGCCCATGGCCTGGCGTCCTTCTCTGCGAACCATGCTTCCACCTGGGCGAGCAAGGCGGCATATTGATATCGTTGCAGGTCTGGTAAAACTAGGCCCCCATCTTGTTTAGGTAAACACAGAATTTTATTGGCCAACCTGGGTTTCTTACCTCTCCATATGTATTTGAGGAAGAGGGAGCGGATTTTGCATAGGAGGGTATTAGGGACTAGTCAGGGGCGTAGCCACCGTGAGGCAGCACCCGCGATGGCTTGGAGGAGCAGCGCTGTGGTGAGCGCCCGTCAGCTGGTGGGCTGCGGGCACCTGTCAGCTACGGCAAACTGGCATTTTGCCAGAAAACAAGATGGCCGCGGGTGGGCTTTTGCGCCGCACGCAGCTCCTCCCATGTCTCATGGCTCTGTCTGTCCTCCTCCCTGGTGACGGTCCCCAACTCCCCGGCAGGCAGCACAGCAGCTGTCCTGAGGGTTAGGTTTGGGGCGTGCGTACCGTACAGTGCAGTGACGTGACTTGGACAGTGTAAGTTACTAGTTTTACAGCCTGTCCCCCCGCCCTTCCCTCCCTTAGCCTCTCTGAATAATACCAAATAGCAGAAACGCTTGCTGTAATTATGGAGATGTTATATGCATATCTACAGTGTGTATATATATATATATATATATATATATATATATATATATATATGTGTATACATATATATGTGTGTGTGTGCATGTGTATATATATATATATATATATATATATATATATATATATATATATATATAGTCCAAAAGACCGGCACAATCCACGGCCATAAGTCACGAAATCGCCAGGTGCCTGCACAAATTGTAGATACTTCACGGGGGTGAGAGCGGCACTCGCAGCATAAGAACAACACTTGTACAATAGGGTTCAAAGCGACGTTTCAACGTCTTTTATTAGACGTTTTCTTCAGGCTAATACAAACAAAAAATGACACTCACTTTATACACCTCCGTGCTCAAGGCGTCAATTCCCGCCGTCCGACAACCGGGCGTGCTGGGACTGACGTCACTAATGTGCACCCATCACCATGGATACATCTAAACAAATACACAATGTATACAAAACGTTACAAAACAATAAGACCATTTAAAACATATATGTACAATTGGATCATACTGGTAATGGAGACAAGAATATGGCAGTAATGATATCTTGTAATAAATGTACGAATGTCATAAGTCTAGTGCCACAAGCATAGTCAAAACACACGGTATGATATGGAACTACAAAGCAGCGGACATATACGGACAATGAACCAGGTAATAACCGGCACAGAGAAATTCATGGGGGTACCATACTGATGTCTCAATAAATCAGAGCACAACCTAAACAAAAACAACTGAATGCATACATTATTTCCTAGTGAGGCAACTTATTCCAGCCAATTCATTTAAACCCCTAGGGGCTAATGTATCCAACCGGTGGATCCACCTTGTCTCACATTTGAGCAACTGCAGCCCCCGGTTACCACCACGTAAATTAACAGGGATGTGGTCAATCATCCTATACCTGAGAGAAGGCAAGGTATGTTTTCTGGCCACGAAATGTTTGGGCACCGGTAAGTCACATTTACCACCAGCCAAGGCGGTTCGTATGGTAGACCTATGGGTGGTGATGCGTTCCTTAAAACTTCTCTCGGTCTTGCCAATATATGACAAGCCGCATGGACAAATTAATTGATACACCACGAACTTAGATTGGCAAGACAATGTATGTCTGATGGTGTATTTGGTGCCACGGTGGGGGTGATAAAAAGTATTCCCAGGGATTAAACAAGCACAAACAGTGCAAGTACACCGAATGCAACCTCGTGGGGGGGTGCAGCCGGTAAATGAAATCCAGTGATATCGGTTTTAACCAAGATATCCCTAAAATTTGGTCCTCTCTGATAACAGGCCATAAGTCGTGTATCAGGGATGTTAATACTAGGATCAGTTTGGACAATGGGCCATAGTTTTTTAGAAATTTTATTGATGACCGGACTATCTTTAGAAAAAGTAGTAACCCAAGGGATAATTTTAGGAGGAGAGGGTTGTGCCTTAGGGGCTAACAGCAGCTCACGTGAGACACCAGAAACCCGGTCCCTAGCTGAAAGAAGGTCCTGTAGTTTGTATCCACGGACCAAAAACTTTTTAATAAGTGCATCAATCTGTATTTCCACCTCCAGAGGGTCTGAGATAATACGTTTAACCCTCACCATTTGGGAATAAGGTAATCCCTTGATTAGGCTAGAGGGGTGACAACTAGTGCCATGTAATAAATTATTGCGATCAGTATCCTTCTGGAATAGAGACGTAGAAATGATGCCATCAACCATAGTTACTGACACATCAAGGAAACTTATACATTTCTGGTCATAATTGATAGTAAGTTTCACAGGGCTGGTACTAGCATTATGCAAGTCAACATGTTCTATCAGATCAGAAATAGGACCAGACCATACTATGAACAGATCGTCGATGAATCTCCTGTAAAGCAGGATTCTGGCTGACAGTTCAGGGTCTTGAAAAAATATTAATTGCTCAATGGTAAACATAAATATGTTGGCATATGCCGGAGCGGCATTAGAACCCATTGAGCAGCCATTGAGCTGTAGCCAGAACCTGCCATCATGTATGAAATAATTTTTGACCAGTATAAAATGCAATAATGACAATAAAAAACTTATATCTGGTCCCGAATAATCACTCTGTTGGGACAAAAAATCACGAACAGCCTCCATACCTGCATCATGGGGAATTATGGTATAGAGGCTCTTCACATCTAAGGTAACCAACCAGATTTCACCACTGAGTTTAGGCAACTCTAATAATGCAGAAAGAAAAGCAGTAGTGTCCAACAGATAATAAGGTTGGCGAACAATATAAGGTTGCAATACTGCATCAATAAACACCGATGTAAATTGGGATAGTGATTGCCTAGCCGCGATGATCGGCCGGCCAGGGGGTTGGGTCAAAGATTTATGAATCTTAGGTATACTGTAAATAACAGGTGTTACCGGATACTCGGGGATCAATGCTGTCATCAGAGTCTGGTCAATAATCTGAGTGTCGACCGCCCTTTTCAGAAGCGTGCACAATTGCCTAAACTCAGTGGTGAAATCTGGTTGGTTACCTTAGATGTGAAGAGCCTCTATACCATAATTCCCCATGATGCAGGTATGGAGGCTGTTCGTGATTTTTTGTCCCAACAGAGTGATTATTCGGGACCAGATATAAGTTTTTTATTGTCATTATTGCATTTTATACTGGTCAAAAATTATTTCATACATGATGGCAGGTTCTGGCTACAGCTCAATGGCTGCTCAATGGGTTCTAATGCCGCTCCGGCATATGCCAACATATTTATGTTTACCATTGAGCAATTAATATTTTTTCAAGACCCTGAACTGTCAGCCAGAATCCTGCTTTACAGGAGATTCATCGACGATCTGTTCATAGTATGGTCTGGTCCTATTTCTGATCTGATAGAACATGTTGACTTGCATAATGCTAGTACCAGCCCTGTGAAACTTACTATCAATTATGACCAGAAATGTATAAGTTTCCTTGATGTGTCAGTAACTATGGTTGATGGCATCATTTCTACGTCTCTATTCCAGAAGGATACTGATCGCAATAATTTATTACATGGCACTAGTTGTCACCCCTCTAGCCTAATCAAGGGATTACCTTATTCCCAAATGGTGAGGGTTAAACGTATTATCTCAGACCCTCTGGAGGTGGAAATACAGATTGATGCACTTATTAAAAAGTTTTTGGTCCGTGGATACAAACTACAGGACCTTCTTTCAGCTAGGGACCGGGTTTCTGGTGTCTCACGTGAGCTGCTGTTAGCCCCTAAGGCACAACCCTCTCCTCCTAAAATTATCCCTTGGGTTACTACTTTTTCTAAAGATAGTCCGGTCATCAATAAAATTTCTAAAAAACTATGGCCCATTGTCCAAACTGATCCTAGTATTAACATCCCTGATACACGACTTATGGCCTGTTATCAGAGAGGACCAAATTTTAGGGATATCTTGGTTAAAACCGATATCACTGGATTTCATTTACCGGCTGCACCCCCCCCACGAGGTTGCATTCGGTGTACTTGCACTGTTTGTGCTTGTTTAATCCCTGGGAATACTTTTTATCACCCCCACCGTGGCACCAAATACACCATCAGACATACATTGTCTTGCCAATCTAAGTTCGTGGTGTATCAATTAATTTGTCCATGCGGCTTGTCATATATTGGCAAGACCGAGAGAAGTTTTAAGGAACGCATCACCACCCATAGGTCTACCATACGAACCGCCTTGGCTGGTGGTAAATGTGACTTACCGGTGCCCAAACATTTCGTGGCCAGAAAACATACCTTGCCTTCTCTCAGGTATAGGATGATTGACCACATCCCTGTTAATTTACGTGGTGGTAACCGGGGGCTGCAGTTGCTCAAATGTGAGACAAGGTGGATCCACCGGTTGGATACATTAGCCCCTAGGGGTTTAAATGAATTGGCTGGAATAAGTTGCCTCACTAGGAAATAATGTATGCATTCAGTTGTTTTTGTTTAGGTTGTGCTCTGATTTATTGAGACATCAGTATTGTACCCCCATGAATTTCTCTGTGCCGGTTATTACCTGGTTCATTGTCCGTATATGTCCGCTGCTTTGTAGTTCCATATCATACCGTGTGTTTTGACTATGCTTGTGGCACTAGACTTATGACATTCGTACATTTATTACAAGATATCATTACTGCCATATTCTTGTCTCCATTACCAGTATGATCCAATTGTACATATATGTTTTAAATGGTCTTATTGTTTTGTAACGTTTTGTATACATTGTGTATTTGTTTAGATGTATCCATGGTGATGGGTGCACATTAGTGACGTCAGTCCCAGCACGCCCGGTTGTCGGACGGCGGGAATTGACGCCTTGAGCACGGAGGTGTATAAAGTGAGTGTCATTTTTTGTTTGTATTAGCCTGAAGAAAACGTCTAATAAAAGACGTTGAAACGTCGCTTTGAACCCTATTGTACAAGTGTTGTTCTTATGCTGCGAGTGCCGCTCTCACCCCCGTGAAGTATATATATATATATATATATACACACACAAAACTTGCCAAACTTTATTCCCTTACCATGTTGCCAGTATGATTATAACTTTTGTCTTTTCCCTGTGCTGTGCATGGCTCGCGCATATCGAAGCTGCGGCCGGGGACGGCGTCCTAGACTGTTGCTTAGCAACCCAGTCAGGACTGACGTCAGTAGCAAGTGCAGCTTCTCCCGGTGTCGCCGGAGCGGCTACACCCGGCCGTGGCTAAAATTAGAAGCGGGCAAATGTAAGTATAAATATATGCAGAGGCGCCGCCGTGTGCCATTCTTGTTACCTCGCCGACGTGCGAGTTATCATGCTACATGCATGAGTCGTCTTGATAAAAATATCCTGTATATTGAAACGTCGACTTTGAGACTCATGTCATCAACTTTATTATCATTATTATGTTTACATTAAATTGACTTTTCTTCACAAGCCCTCTAGAGTGACTCAGATTTTTCTCTTCTATATATAAAACTAGTGGCATTATGGTGTGTGGCACATAGAGTCAGGGGCATTACGGTGTGCGGCGTATAGTGTAAGTGGCGTTACAGTTTACATGTCCCATGTGTAATGGGCCTTACGGAGTGTCACATATTGTGTAATAGGCATTGCGGTGGGTGGCATATGTAATGGTTATTGTGGTGTGTGGCATATTGTGTAATGAGCATTGCGGTATGTGGCATAATGTTTAATGGGCATTGCGGTGTGTCAAATATTATGTAATGGTCATTGCGATAAGTGGCATAATGTGTAATGGACATTACAGGCGAAGCCGCACATACTTTTTTGAAATGTGTGCATTCTTCATTTTTAAAATATCTATTGGTTGGGCCCATTTTTACTGTTAAAACTGGGAGCCATATTGTCTAGAAACAGCCCTGTTTGTTTCACTAGAATGCTATTGGGGGGGGGGGGGGGGGGGCGCTGGAAACTTTCTTGGCTTGGGGGAGCAGATTTTATAGTTACGCCACTGGGACTAGTATGGGGATGGTTCTAAATAAATATAGTATCTTAGGGAGGAACAACATTTTCAGGGCGGCTATATGCACCAACCAGGAAACCGACTGGAGCAACCAGTCAGATGTTCACAATGTGAGTTTTGCTCAAAGGGGGGGGGGGGGGGGTAGTTACACGAGATTAAATATGAAACTCGTGAGGGGATTTGGATCCCCAGATATTTGAGGCTTCTATCCTGCCATAAGTAAGGATATTCCCCTTTGTGCAATTGGAGAAGTTCTGGAGTGTAGGTAATAGGTAAGGCTTCGGTTTTAGTATTGTTTAATTTATAGTATGAGACTTTCGAATATTTATCCAGTAATTCATTGACGTGTGGTAGCGAAGAGGATGGATTAGTGATAGTTAAAAGGACATCATCCGCAAAGAGGCAGATTTTGTGGGAGTTTCCTGAGAAGATGTGGCCCGTGATATCTGGGTGGGATGTGATAGATTCGGCTAGTGGTTCAATCACCAGCACAAATATTAGGGGGATAGAGGGCATCCTTGGCGTGTTCCGTTGGTTATGGGAATTAGCGGGGATAACACCCCATTAGTGTACACTCTGGCCGAGGGGTTTGAATAGAGAGCCATAATGGAGGAGAGTGTCCTACCTGTGAATCCAAATTTTTTCTGCGTCCAGGCCCAACAGAAGTAGAGGGTCAGATGACTTCAAGTTGGATAGGGATTCTAGTATATTAATAACTCATCTGGTGTTGTCTGGTGATTGACGACCTGGGACGAATCCCACTTGGTTGTGATGTATAAGGGATGGTAGAATCGGATTTCGTCTGTTGGTGATAAGTTTGGCATAAATTTTGACATCTGTGTTGAAAAGCCACAATCCTGGTTTCTAACATCTCCTTAGGGAAAGAGCCTATTTCCGAAGCGTCACTGAACATCTGGGTTAGGAGAGGTGTAAACTCAGTTTTAAAGGTTTTATAGAGCATGCTGATATACCCATCCAGGCCGGGAGCTTTTTCAGGGGGGGAAGGAATTAATCACCGTATTAATCTCTTCCGCTGACCATGGCTTCTCAAGGGCTTCAAGGACAGCATCTGAGATGGAGAGCAGGGTAAATTTGTTCAAAAAGTTTTGAATATTTGGTGAGGAGGGTTGAGTCATCATGGGGTCATTCGCTAGATTATATAGGAATGAGTAATATTGTGCGAAGGTAGCAGCTATTTCGGAGGGGTATGTCAGTTTAGTACCATGTGTGTTAGCAATAATTTTTATGCAGTCTTTTGCTTGTTTCCCTTGTAGCTTCCTAGCTAGCATTCTGCCTGCTCTGTCACCATATACATAATATTTTTGCTGCAGTTTGAAAAGATTTTTATGGACTTCCCTCATAGTGAGGATGTTCCATTTGTCATGCGCCTGTAATAATGCACGGTACAATGCTTTATAATGTCGGGGCTCATTGTTGGGTTTCCAAAGAACACACCAGAACGTGAAGCTAGATGTGTCACAAGGGTGGTTGGTTTCTATGTAAAGAGTGAGGGCATCTGTGATGGTACGCTTTACTCTTGGGTCTGTTAGAAGGTGGTTAGACAAACATCTAACTTGAATTGCAGAATGATCAGACCACATTATGGGCAGGATAGAAGCCTTTTTGATCTGTTGGAGAGTCCATTTGTCAGATAAAGCTAAATCAATGCGAGAGTGGGAATGGTGCACCTGTGAAAAAAAGTATAATCTCTCATGGACGGATGTCTTGCTCGCCAGATGTCATAGAGATCATATTCAGAGAGGATATGTCTAAAAAGATGGGACTGGTCACAAGGGGGTGGGGAGTCGTGTTTCGGGGGCCGGAGGATCTGTCTTTTGTCGGGTCTACTACCATATTTAAGTTGCCCATAATCAATACAGAGCCCTGCCGACAGGAGTATAACATTTTGCAAATTTTCCAGATGAATTGGCACTACCTAGAGTTCAGGGCATAGACAGTACTGTAGCTATTGTAACTGGTTTGTTGTGCAGTTTCCCTAGTAAACTCAAATATCTACCATCGGGGTCAGATATTTGTTAATCTAAAATTAAGTCACAGGCATTTGACACCAGAATTGTGACCCCTGCCTTTTTACAAGGTCCATTCAAGGTATAACAGTGGGGGTATTTAGTATTTGAAAGTTGCGGTGGAGTCGTCTTAATAAAATGGGTCTCCTGTATTGCTATAATACGCACCCCTGATTTGGTAAAGAAGCGTAGTGCCAGTTTTCTCTTGTTCAGTGAATTTAAGCCCTAAACATTCATACAAAATACTTGTATCATGTCGGATCAGGAAATATTTAACATAGCCAAGAAATAAACTGAAATTCGAGTGACATATTGGAGGTGCCTCTAGAGTGCTAACGCGTGTTCGGGGGAGTAGTAATGGGGAGGGGGGCGGGGGATAAACAAAAACAATAATATAAACTTAAACATACAAATTAACACCAAGAAGGTGTCACAGGAGGCCACCAAATAGGGTAGCACATTGGGGTATGCGCGGCGGCCATACCCCTCCATTGCTCCACATGGAAGAGAAGGAACAGAATACAAAAGGGGAGTAAAAAATATTAAATACTAAGGAGAAAACCCCCGGCTTAAGAAGTACAACTTAAACACAGTAATGTAGCACTGGTCCCGGAAGTAGCAGGGTTAAATGTAGAGGGGGAAGGTTACTAAACGGTACCGTTACCGTAACGGCCAAAGAAATCTTTCAGCATTATGAGGCAAGTATACAATCTAGGTAGCTGAAAGCAGCTCACATCGAAAAGCATATGGTGTATCATGTAACGCCTAGGCTATGTACGGGTTTAGCAAATCTAAACATGGGATACACCAAAATAACGGGAGGGCGTATATCGTGGAAATAACATCATAATCAACAATAGATAAAATATAACTATAGATAATGCAGTGGTAATACTTGCTAATTTCTGGAGGCTTACACAACCATTGTCCCAGTAAAAGACATTTAATAGTGCGGGGAGGAGTCAACCATGGACCACTCTGCGGGGACTCGGAGCCTATGAAATGTTGTAGGGGGAATGTTCTCTAGATTCCAAGCTGCTATTATCTTGGCCCTTTCATCCGGCATAGAAATAACAGTAGTGGATCTGATTACATCTCCCAGTTTATTTTCTAGATAGCCTGTTCTCTCGCCCAGTGTGTCTACAGATTGCTGGCAGGTTTGTAGAGCCATTTTAAATTCTGCTGTAATGTCTTATTTAAATGAGGCGAGCAGTTGTTTCATTGTACCGACAGTTAGCAGGGCCTTGTCATCTACCATAGTTGTCATGGCCCGTGGCGACGGGAGGTGACAGTGTATCAGTGGTTCTACTCGCTGAGTCTTCTGGGTTGTAGGAGAGGGATTAAAGAAGGTAACTGGAGGTACTCCGGCGTTTTTTTTCTGACATTTAGTAGGCATGGTGGTCGGATCTGAGAGTGGTTGAGCCGCCGTCAGAGGGTTATATGGTGTTAAATTAGGCAAGTAATTGGAAGGTTCCCCGGCAGCAGGGAACTTTACGTGGGAAGGAGCGATGGAGGGAGTGAAGCAGGTTCAGGCTTCCTGCATCTGATGGGACTTTAGGGTGTTGAGTGCACCCGTGTAGGGATAGTTTGAATTATAGAAAAGGATCCCAGCTGTTAGTAGAGAGTAAAGGCTTGGGTCACACAGGAACCGAGTCTTTGGGCTAGCCAGAGACTCTGGGGAGAGTTATACAGCCATATAATAGTGAACTATTACTCTGCCCCAACCAATATGACCACCGCTCACTGTGTCTCCTTAGTTTACTCGGATGGAAGTGACAGGGATCAGCTCACAGGTGTGGGTTCACTGAAGGGTGTCAGAGGTGTCTTAGTGCGGGTGGTGGAAGTGGTGGTTTGTGACAGGGAGCAGCGTGGGTGACAGTCTGCAGCGTGTACTAGCTGTCAAGATGGCCGCCATTTCCTCTGTCCTGAGCCCTCAGCACTGTTCTGCATCAAGGTAGCAGGGAGTGTAGGCCCTGGCAGCGGCTCCAGAAGAGGTCCCACCGAGCAGTCTGCCCGTTCCTGTCACGGGTCCGGCTGTCCCTGGCTCCATTTGCCGCGATCCCAGCTGCGGAGCTCAGGTGGCGGGCAGCCTGAAAACTTGAGGTTCCGGCTTATTGGGAGGCTAGGCCACAACCCGTGGAAATCTGCAGGCAGCGTCTCCCGGCTCAGTGACCACGCTCAACCCAGGACCCCGGTGATCAAAGGGTTGTTGTGCGGGGGGTAAAAAGTATTTTTTTGCCTGGTAGAGAGCAGGAGCTTTAGTAAGATGCCTCTGTCCGTCTCCCCGGCCAAGCCACGCCCCCTGAACAATACATTTTTAGGTGTATTACCAGCTTTAGCGGTATATTTACTTTGAGGGCCAACATCTCTTTGAGAGATGTGCAAAATATTGGCTAAAAATGCCACCGAAATTCAAATTTGTTATATAAATTCAAATACAAAATGTTGTGTAAAAAAAGATTGTATTTCCTGCATATGGTAAACATTACAGGTAATTTTTGACAAATTCACTTGGCACTCAAAGCTTCTAAAAATGAAGAGATGTGACTACAGCACCAATCAGATTCTATAACTTCTTTTATTTCATCCTGGAAATCATAGACAGGATCTTATTGGTTGCTATTTGCAATATCACCTATTTTCATTTTTTAGAAGCATTTCTAAATTTACCTATAAATGGTACCGCATGTTATGTTTATTGTGTCACACTAATGACCAGTGGTTGCTCCAGAGGTGCGCCTGCAGCATAGTTCAAAATTCAAATAGGGGAGCCTCAACAACTGCCATTGAGTCCATTTGAAATGGCATTTGGTGACAGTTGGTATGGCCCCTATTTAAATTTTGAACTGTGCAGCTGCTCAACTCTGGAGCCATCATTGCTGATGACAACACAGCAAACAGTTACACTTCATATAGTTTAGCACAGCAATATTAAACATTACTTTTCACATTGGTAGAGTACAAATGTAAAGACATGACACTCAATAATGGATATGGAGAAAGATATCTTCCTTACACAGACAGTCACATAATCCTTTTACAGTTTCATTATTTTTACTGTTATTTACATTTCTTTTAAAAGTAATTACATTATAAAATGAGTTTTGTTTGTAAATCATGCTTCTTGCACAAATCACCTGAATATGTTTGAGCACTTAGGATGCGTTTGCACATTATTGTTGCCTGCGCTCTCAGAATTACTGGTAAATTCCCCAAACTTGAGGCTGCATGAGGACATATTCAGGATGGCTTTTTAAGAATATATTTTACCCAGGGGCGTATTGAGGGCGGAGCACAAGCTCCAGGTACCGAAATTCACAGGGCGCTGGAGCCGTGTACCGCAAACTCTGCCGCCCGCTCCACCGCCGCTCCTGTGTCCTGACTACTGCGCTGCCTTGCCGTGGCTCACAATATCAGCTGTGTGAGCCACGGCTGGGCTGCGCAGGAGTCAGGATACAAAGAAGGTCTGTCCGACACTATTTTAAAGTCTCCCACTGGACTGTGGTCCAGCAGCCAATCAGAAGCGGCATTGGTGGCTGCTGGACTTCGAGCTCCTATTGGCTCGTGGTCCAGTGGGAGACTTGAAAACAGACAGATCTGCTTAACTATACAGCCAGGTAGCGCACAGCTCTCTCTGCCATGCTGTTGGAGCGGACCGCAGCATGATTTCACCCCCCCCCCCCCTTGGAAACAAGCAATTTCAGTCCCTCTTGGCAACGACCATGAAGTACCTTGGCATCGAGCATGAAGCCCCTTGGCATCGAGCATGAAGCCCCTTGGCATCGAGCATGAAGCCCCTAGCAATGAGCATGTAGGTAAGTGGCACTTATGTGTCAAATATGTAATGGGCATTACGGTGTGTTATGTAGTATGTAATGGGCACCATGATGTGTGGCACAATGTGTAATGGCATTACGGTTTGTTATACAGTATGTAATGGGAATCATGTGTGGCCTTATGTGTAATTGACAGGGGTTAAGGTGAGGGGGAACTGGGGGAACTGAGTTCCACCACCTCTAATGGTATGGATAACTAGTTCCACCTCCACCACAGCCCTGCACAATATTTCCAAAAGAAAAGATTGTCCCAACAGCTTTCTTTTCTGGCAAACAGCATATGTAATTTTAAGCTGTCACAATTTACTATTGCTGTGGGCATTATGTGTAAGGGGCAGTACTGTTGTGGGCCTAGTGTATAAGCAAGCATACATGTATACAGAGTACTGTGTAGCGTAACATGAAAAAGTGAGTAAGGACGGGGACACTACATGTGGTTTAATGTGAATGAGATTGTGCTACTGCGGGAAATCATTTAAATTGGGGGTACAGTTGTACAATTGCCCCTTTATAAAGTATGGGAGATAGGGTATAAACTTATAGTTTGCAGGGGGATGCCAAAAACCCTGGCACTGGCCCAGGTTGGCCTAATGGGGGGGGGTCGAAGGCAAAGAAAATGAGTTCCACCACCTCTCCATGACCACTTTAAGCCCTGGTAATTGGCATTACGGCATGCGGCTTTATGTGTAATGGGTATTACAAAGTTCGCTAAAATGTGCAATGGGCATTATGGTGTGTGGTATAATGTGTAATACCACGCCCCCTTTTGTTATGCCACAACGCCCCCTTTTGTTATGTAGTGCAACGCAAAACATGCCCTTGCTCTGGGCACCATGGCCCCTAGCGCTAACACAGATTTTCCCAATGGAGTTGCATTAAAAAGGCATATATGGTTTAAGCAGGTCTCTCTCCACCAATCTGATGTTTTAAAGGTGAGAAAGGAAGAGCCACATTTGGATTGCTGGAATGAAAAGCATACTGTACTGCAAAAACAGAAATATTACATTATAAGTCTATTCAGTATTAGTGCAATTGTGAGCATAATGATCAGTAGTTCATATGGATAATAAAAAAACAATAGTAAAAACTTTCTCTCTTTGTCATCATAAACAATACAAAATATTTTCCAAATAAATAACACAAATGTTAAGCCACTTGACATTTTGCTCACACGGATAGTATATACAGTAAACACATTCCTTACATATATCCATTGTAATGTAATGAGTATTCTCAAAGTTATTAAATACGCCTAGCATTACAATATATTATGTACTGTACAGGGTGTATGAGGGCATAAGAACAGATAGACCTGCATTTGACAGTATGAGGTTGTTTGCATCAGAGCTATAACCTTCAGTTGGGCTTTATATATGAATTATACAGATAAGTAATGGAAAGTTAGGAGTGATGAATGCTTCAGCCAAGGACGTACGAGTTATATACTGTGTATCCACTTTTAGGCTAATATTTTTTTATAACTTTTTATATTACTTTTGGTATTATTTAAGGCCCATACACACTGGGCAAATTTCACGTGAAAGCCACTCAGTTTTCTCGTTTGAGTTTTCAGCATGAAAACTGCCCAATGTGTATGGCCCGGCGATGAGTGGTCAGCGCTGCTGCACGCTCCCATCGCCGGGAAAGCCATTAACTTACATGTTTAAACAATAATCAGACAATTTAATTGCAATTCTATTGCTTGGCCTGACGGTCAAGTGCTAGTTTTTCCAACAGTCCTGGATGTGATGGTCTTATCATTGTGGCAATCAATGAAGTGTGCTCTGGGAGGTGTGCAGTCAATAGCACAGGCTGCACTTTTATATGCAGAAATACTGTAGAAAGAATTGTTAATTGTTGTAATCAATTAAATGACTATTTTTTTTAAGTAGGGTTGGTCTAGGGATGTGCGATTGCTTGGTTTCCTATGGTGTGTTGAATTTTTCAGCAACCATCTTTATGATAATTTCCTATGGTCATCGATTTATCAGTATATAAATCGATAGTTAGAACCAATTTGGTACTATGGCAGCTTATCAACTGCATATTTCTTTTGAAGGTTTAACACATTTTATCTGCAAGGAGAAAGGTCAATCACTACGAGAGACAGAAACATCAAAGGAAAGAGTATATAGGATGTTATAAAAAATAGTTGCATAGCATATAAAGTGGGAGAGAGAAAAGAGGGGTAAACAATGGGTGATTACAGGAGAAAGAAGGGGGAACAATGGACATGGCAGAGTAAGAAAGAGATGGGGAGAGAAAGGTGAGCTAGAGAATGGAGGAGAGGGAGAGAAATGGGAGAGCAGGGGGGAAAGGTCAGGGAAGGAAGACAAATCGATGGCAGAAGAGAAGAAAGATGGGGTTGGGGTGGTGGGTTCTGATGAACAAAGAACAGGGCAGCCAATGTGTGTATCAGTGGTGAATCTGTGGTGGGGGCAACATATATGGGCCCACACTACACACATATATTATACTCGCCTATCCAAAGTTCTGCATCGGCAAAGCAGAAATTACCTGGCAAATGTACAGCCGCAGCCATAGGAGGCCAGAGTTAGATGGTGAAACTGTACATGCCATGTATGGGGCTTTTGTATGAGTCAATGGTGCAAGTAATTGTGGGTTCTAAATAAAATGGCCAATGGTATTACACTGTGCAAGGACGCAGAGCATTGGCACCTCAGTCACAGCACAGTCAGACGCATGTATGTACACCAGGGGAAGGGCTAGTACCAGCATTTACTCTGACATTAGATACAAACGCAGCAGTATATCTACATCAGACTAACCACTGAGAGAAACAGCAGAACACCAATGCTTGTGGGGAAATTTGAAAAACAAACAAGCAAGCCTTTTCTGGATAAAAATGTTAGTTTTTACGCAATGACCAATGTTCACTCAACTGAGCGATTATCAGCTGCCCGTGGATGCGCTGCAATCGCAATGTGCACGTTTCAAGCTGCCGCTGTGATCTCGCTCACATTGATTATTACATGCAGAAGTGATTGGCAGGAATTAAACGGTAGGAGGAGTGCTTTGAAAAATGCAGGGTGTCTTGTCGGTTTTTGGGGTGTGCGTCTGCCACCAGCTGCTAGCTCGTGCGTGCAAACACATAGCAACTACATCACTTTTTCTGTCCCCAGTCTGTGCAGCCAGAGACCTACTGTACCATTAACATTGATGTTCCTTGTTTTTGCGTATAGGCTATGAAATTGTATGCAATTGCGGATGGGTATCCAACGGCTCTACTGGGTGTCTCGGCCCATTCCTGGGAATCAATTTTTCTTGCTAACAATAACTAGCGGTTCCGTAGTCTAGAAAATCACAATGGCGATTGCATCTACGTACAAACAGAAAGTAAATCCTGTTCACGCATTTAAATATTATATGCAGATGTAGTGCATCTCAGCCAAGCCAGGGAATCGCCAGATTCCCTGAGCTGGCTATTGCTGGCGGAGAGGCGCTGCATATGACGGTAACACGCGAGCGTCTAATATGCACGCCCATCCCCTTTACTCTGTGGCGGATGGCGTAACCCCTGCCCGTCTCCGCTTCAGAGAAATGGGCAGGGTTAGGGAAGGGGGGGGCGTGCGGGCAGCAGCGAGGGGAGTGACAGGAAGCGTTGGCAAGGCGTCGAGCTCCGTCAGAATGGGGTGCGCGTGCCCCCCCTTCTGGCGGCTGCCCATTCTATCACCAGGAGCAGCTCTAATAAGAGCTGCTCCATCTGTAACATGATTTTAACTACCCGATGGCAAATAACATACTGCAGATCAATATGTGAATTAAAAAGCTATATAAAATGATATAACAGATTATTACGATGTCCTTAATTTATATTATAATATATATTATATGCATTTATTTATATACATATATATTGATAAGCCTCTATCACGCAAGTAATTTTGAAGGTACTTATATGTTAGCCGGCTTTGAAGGTACTTATGTGTTAGCGTAGCCATTGCCGGGCGCCCTGCTAATATGTGCGATAATTGCAATAACTGCGAGTTACTGTGGGACAGCACTTACTACCAGGCGGCCAGTGCTGGAGTTACTGCGGGACAGCACTTACTTGCAGGCGGGCAGTGCTGGAGCTGCGGCCATGCGGAGGGGGATACAGCCGGTGGTGAGGCTGGGGGCGGGGGGTGGGCGGCTGGAGGGGGGGATCGAGGCGGCAGTGATGGGAGACGGCCGCTAGGGGAGCATCACATGTTTTCCCGGCTCCCCCAGCGGCACTACGCTAATTGCGTAGATTGATGGGACTGTCATGGCAGACCAGCGGGGAGCTAACTGCCGGAGTCATTGTTAATGGTAAGTATATTACACACACACACACACACACACACTACACACACAACACCCACTAACACAATCATATCCCCACTATCCACGTGGGCGGGGAGTTAATTTTATAAAGTGTGGTGAGCGCAGTGAGCCACCGAGCCCGAAGTATGGCGAGTGCAGTGAGCCCCGTGAGGGGACGCGTATCCGCGTCCCCTCTCGGGACTCGCCACACTTTATAAAATTAACTCCATGCCCATGTGGATAATGGGGGTATGACGTGGATAGTGGGGCTATGAAACATTATGCTCCAAATACGTAACTTACGTAGTTTAATGGTAGGTATATTACACACACTACTTACGTAGCCCACCCGTTCTATTATCACCATTTACTCTGTAAATTCTGTAAAGCAACTAAACTGCTGATGTATATATAGCATTGCACACACACTGCTATTACTATGTTAGAATAAAGTTACATGTGCGATGACAATATTATAATTACATAGTGACAATTTCTGTTATATTTGTGGAAGATACGGTTGGTATACATCTATGCAGTTATCCTTCAATGGTTCTTAAAGGTGCTTTAGGGTATGGTTATAAATTCAGACAGCCACATTAGGCACACAGCACTGAACACCTTTCATCCCCTGTCTCCATCCATGGAAGTATGACTCCAGACGCGAGAATTGGTGTCGGGTCATTACTGATTGTCTGTGCTTCATGGATTGGGTTTAAACGGATTAGAACTGGACGGTCTTCAGGGAAATTTTATTTTGCTTGTTCAGTGACAGAATATATGGAGAGTGCATTTGATTTTTCCTTTAATGCAATTCTCAAGGAAGTATGGAGAAGGCAAGACAGATAGAGCTGATAAGACACCCAGCACATTAATTCCAATTTAAACATCATTTCATTCTCTTTAGAATTAGAGACTGGTCAGCATGTTTTAACAACAGATTATCTCATCAACGCAGTTGCCAGGATTATAGCTACCCCAGTGTGACAGATTCTTCTAAATTATTTGCGTGTCACTCATCTTTATGAAGGCGCTGATGTGAAAATACTGGATAACCAAAACTGCATTTACTTTCTGAATTTCGTTTATTTTAATCACTTACTGTATGGTAAAGCAGAAATAATGGAGACTATGGGGGAAATTTACTAAAGGAAATTTGTAAAACAATAGGTGAATTTGTATCCAGAAATACACTTATTTTTGACATTTACTATCCCGAAAATACGGCAATTTGTATACGTATTGATAGCACATCAATACGAATACGAATTGCCGTATTTTCGGGATAGTAAATGTCAAAAATAAGTGTATTTCTGGATACAAATTCACCTATTGTTTTACAAATTTCCTTTAGTAAATTTCCCCCTATGTGTCCACTATAAACAGAGACAATATACCCTGGGTTCATACTGACTTGGACAATTATGTGTAAAATACTCAATTACACCTAAAAATTGGGTGATTTTGCCCAACATGCATCAGTATCATATGCATTACTTACTAACAGATATTTATTATGGGAAAAAAAATTTGGGCATAATCCCATAACGGTCACTTTACTCATTGTGACTACACATAATAGGTCTGATTCTGGTTCAGAACATTCTCTCAAATGGACAAAACCATGTGCACTGCAGGGCGGGGGGGGGGGGGCAGATTTAACATGTGCAGAGAGAGTTTACATGATGGGATTTGTCCAAGAAATCTCTGGCCACAGGTAAGTTTTTGAGTTCCGTCTGTGTGCAGGGAAGGTTCAAATTCTTTCTTATTGATGACCGTTGCTGACTTAATCTTGGCATTCTGGTAGTCTTAATGACATATAATAGTTTGTGCGGACACTGGAGTAGTGACCGTAGAGATTTTAAGATTGCCTCTTCCTTTGGTAGGTGTGATTCCCAGTCAGAGCTAAAAAAATAAGAATGTTGTCTAAATATGCAGCTGCATATTCCCTGTGGGGCTGCAGCAACTTATTCATAGCTCTCTGAAAGGTTGCTGGGGCACCATGTAAACCAAATGGCAGTAATTTATACTGAAATAAGCCTTCTGCGGTAGAGAAGGCTGTTTTTGCTTAAGCAGCTCCAATCAATGGACCTTTTGTTAAATCAAGAGTGGCAAGATTCAGTACTTACTCTTTGCTAAATTTTTCACTAGCTCATCAACCCGGGGCATAGGGTAAGAATGAAAGCGAGAAATGTGATTTAACTTACGGGAGTCATTGCAGAATCTTAAAGCAAAGAGTGGTTGCTCCATTTCGGGAGCTGGAAGAGGACCTGCACACTGAGAATCTATTCTAAGTAGGAAATATTAGGGTCCCCAAATTCTTGATAATCAGTTATGGGGGTGCAGTTCCCAACAGTCGAGGGTTAACATGGTATACAAACAGAGAAAAAAGCCACTGTTAATGGGAGCGCACAAAAAAAATATTTTCATATATATATATATATATATATATATATATATATATATATATATATATATATATATATATATATATATATATATATATATATATACACACACAGGTTGAGTATCCCGTATCCAAAATGCTCGGGACCAGGAGAATTTTGGATAACGGGTTATTCCGTATTTCGGAATATTTTAATATTTAAATTATGTATTTTGAAGTATCTTGCATGTATGCTGTATAAACACATAAAATACACACAAATATATTTTATTACCACATAAAATACACACAAATATATTTTATTTGTTCAAAAAACAAGGTTTCAAAACATGAAACAAAATTTGTGAACTATCTCAGATATTGAATTTGAATGCCAAGCAATCATTTTCTTGCACATATATAGTGCCAGTTACATATCATGTCCTCAGTAGTGCTGTTACAAATGTCCCCAGTGAGTTTTTAGCCCCAAAAATATTTTTTTTCACTTTCTGGAATGTATGGTTTTCGGAATAATTCGGATAACGGATACTCGGATACGGGATACTCAACCTGTATATATATATATAAATATATATATATATATATACTGTATATAAGCTGGTCTCTTCAGAAGGAAAAGGAAGCTCTCTGGAGGGCATATTCTATTTCTATTCTTCTGGAAGATATTTTATCACAATCCGGTCACTATTTTCTGATCAACCTGAGAGACCATCAGAATTACCTTTTTTCAATGGACACTTAGGCATTTCTAACTAAAAATTATCCGCAATATATATGGGAAATCCTTAAATTAAACAGGATCAAGGAGATTATCTCTTAAAACCATCGTTATCATATACTTTAATAGGAGTTACGCAGTTAAGCAGTAGAATTCACCTATAGAAGATTGATACAACATATTCCCCTGATGAAGTCTCTGTGAGACGAAACGCGTTGGGATGTTATCTACTCGTTGTTTTATACTCTTATCCACTGAAGAATAATAAATGAATATTGGAAGAATTCCCTTCTTGCTTCTTTGGATCTGAAAATTGGATATTATATCAGGACTATCTTACATTTGTGTGAAAGGCGCCACTCCACTATTGTGTAGTATCTTGGTTGTTTTATTCCCTTCCCTCAGGGAATTTAGTGGAAAGGCTGCCTTAAGTCAAGTCATTACTAATATTTCTACTTTGTGTCATATATCTGAGCATAGCGCGTGTTGGAATATTGGGATTGTTGGTTATATATATATATATATATATATATATATATATATATATATATATTAAAGCTTAACTTTTATTTTCTTATTAAGAAAATAAAAGTTACGTTTTAATATATATGAAAAAAAATCTTTTTGTCAGTGCGCTCCCATTAACAGTCCCTTTTTTGTTTGTATACCAGAATCTTAAAGCACCCAAAGACTTAATACTAAGACAATCGGGTTATTCCACTTGCTGGTTGATTCCTCTATGTTCCCTAGGCGTAGAATCTACACCTCTTGCCTTAACACCGCCCGCTTTAACGCTTAGGTATGCAATATGGCCTTTGTTTAATTACCACCCTGGGAGGAGTCACAACATCATAGTGGATGATCTGTCTCTTTCCCAGAATGGCAGAAAACACATCTTGGTTTTGTGCCGCAAAGAACACCAACTCCTGTTTCTGACAAGGATTAAGGGTGACTTCAATGAGTACCTGACATTCTGGTACCTTCTTTGCCACCAAAGGGGCTGACAGGCACTTTCCTTTCAAGTTTTAACAGATTTATATGGTAGGTTTGTATCTCTCTCCTTTTACGCTCCTTTTGAACCTTGTGATTGACCGGCCCCACCTCCTCTACGATCTCCTATGGGCCCCGCCATTGAGCATACATCTTGCTTTCAGTAGTGGGAACAAGTACTAGCACCTTGTCTCCTGTTTTAAAGGACCAGTTGATTGCCGTGATGTCATAAATATGTTTTTGATGCCACTGAGCCATTTCCATATGTTCATTCAGGAGTGGCACAATCTGCATTAGTCAACCATACAATTGGGACACTGAAATATGTTAGGTTCTTGGCATGATTGTTGATCCTACCCTTCATTTAACAGATCCAGACTACCCCTATTTATCATCTGTTTAAGGTTCTGAGTAAACCTTTCTTCCACGCCATCTGTTGCAGGTGATACAGCACACTGAGGTAGTAATCCTATCTACTGTTAACAACTGGCACAGATCTTTTGTGAGCTTAAAAACAAACAGGGCACCTTGGTTCATTAATACCTCCTTCAATATTCCTAGACGGGTGTACAGTTTAGCATAGTACTAGACTTTATATTATGCCATGGCACAAACTCTGGTGGTAAAGCATCAACCACCTTATACACCACTTGCACAGTTTCAAAGGCAGGCATTGCATGTATTATCCCTTTGGCCAAAAGTCCTGCTGTTAAACTTTCTCACCAACAGGGATCCATTGGTCCTCAGTCTCTTTTCCCTTCGGTAACTCTATTTCTGCAGTAGCTCTCCCAGATGCCAGGTTCTGAGACACCACTGCTGCTGTTTCTTAAGGTTATGCCAAGTAACAAGTTCCTACAGCAATAGAAATTAATGGCCCAGGATCAGGGAGTAAGGTGGTTGGGGAGTCATCACAGCTACCACTTTTAATGGCTGGCCTTATATTGTCAGGAGTAAGTACACCTGGGTGCATTTCTTAACATTGCCCTGGATATACATTCCTTAAAGGAAGTAGGACCTTGTCAACTCCTGAAGGAACCACATTGGCAGAGTTGATGGTAAGCACACTGCTAATGTCCATTAGCGCACAGATTTCCTGACTTTCCAGCTGTATCATGACATATCATGGTGGACTTTGCTTGGGATATATTTCCAGCAGTCATGCTGATCATTGGCTGAGCTGTTTTCCCTGCACTGCAATCCATTGGCTCTACCTGTCTTGAGCAGTCTCACCTAACATGACAAGGCTTGCCACATTCAAAGCACACAGGGGAACATGGGGCCTTCCACTGTGGAAGGATTTGTGCCAATACCATAACCCAGAACATAGGTTAAGGTACTGGCACAAATCCTGTCCTGGCTCCCCAGGATCAGGTACCACTCAATCACTACTGCCAGTCCTCAAAAGTCTGGAGGTCAGCTTGAAGGACCCATTGTTGCACCATGTGATCTAACACCTGCATAGCCTGGTCCACTGCAACTATCTCCACAATTTGCACTGCAGTTTTATCCTGCTGCAATCAGGCCCTGGCCAGCTGGGCTAGTTGTCTAGCTGAATCCTGGGAGGTTCAGAGCCATCCAGCCGCCATTCATGAAATTCTTTGGTTTTGCTGGGGTCAATTCTGCTGAGTATAGCCTTCTTAAGATCAGGGAATTAGCGTGCCTACATAGGCTTACTGTGCCTCTTCTTTTAAACAGCAAGCCAGGCTATCAGACCATTCCACTGGAGGCCATTTTAATTGTGTGGCAGTGTGAGCACACTGCCACACAATTAAAATGGCCTCCAGTGGAATGGAAACGTGCAAAGAAATGCCTTAATGTCATCAGCTGAGTGAGGTTCTGTAACCTCTCCCGCTGCTGACCACCTTTTCTCAGCTCCTTTATTTCCTCATGCAGCATCTGAATCTGCACTTGCTGTTGTTCAGCCAGGTGCTGCTGTCCTTTAATTTGAGTTTGCTGCCCTTCATGCAGCATCTTAATCTGGGATTGCTGTTTAGCAGCCAGATCATGTTGCCCTGCAATCATCTGCTGCTGAGTCAGTAAACATTTTCAGTACCTCCTGCATAGTACCCTGTGTTTTTTCCCTTTAAGGGCAAATTTAAGAGGTTTGATATAATGTGCCAGACTCACAAATCATACTTCGCTCACACCTGCCTGCTTCACTGGCCACTTAACACAAAACAGCAAACATTCTTTTATGCCATGTTGGCCCTTTAAGGCTGGCTGCCACACCTAACCTTTACAACTCCAAGTTGCCCTGCTATTCAACTACAGGCACAGATTTGAAAGGTTTTAAATAGACTATCCAGAAAACGGACACACCACAATCACATTTCCAGGCTCCCAAACCAGCTGCACAATGGGCCTTATTCAGATCTGTGCTCAGTACAAATTTTTTGGAAAATGGGTAAAACCATGTGCACTGCAGGTGGAGCAGATGTAACCTGTGCAAAGAGAGTTAAATTTGGGTGGGGTGTGCTGAAACTGAAATCTAAATTGCAGTGTAAAAATAATGCAGCCAGTATTTACCCTGCACAGAAACAAAATAACTCACACAAATCTAACTCTCTCTATACTTGTTACATTTGCCCCACCTACAGTGCACATGGTTTTGCCCATTTTCCGAACAAATTTGTACTGAGCTCACATCTGAATAAGGCCCATTGTGTAGCCAGAAACTTTTTTGCCAGTTCTGTCTTACCACGGTTCTCTGTGGTTTGCAATCTCCAGCTGTGATGTTCCTGTTCAGGTGCCAAATATTACAAGGAATTACCGAGTATAAGTAGACCCGAATATAAGCCGAGGTACCTAATTTTACAACAAAAAGCTGGGAAAACTTATTGACTCAAGCGGGACCCTTACTCGAGTATAAACCGAGGGGGGCTTTTTCAGCATAAAAAATGTTCTGAAAAAGTAGGCTTATACTCAAGTATATATGATACATAGACTGCATATAAGTAAACTCTTGAGCTTTATTTGTAGCCGGTAGATAGCATACAAGATAACAGCAAGAAAAATCCTTAGTGACAGCATAGCAGGTTTCACAGAAATTATATGGATTAACCAGCTATGGACACAATGCCAAATACAGTAACTGTATGATTGGGCCTCAGCAAATGGACATTCTTAGTATCGTTAGGGTTGTGCAAATTTCTAATGGCCCATGAAATGGTTGCTATAGTGATACAATACAGCATCTCAGCCTATCTGAGCATCTTTTCAAAGAAGACACCTCCTGCTGCATTAAGATAACTTCTCAGGTTCGCTGCTACTGAAGGAACAGCACAGTTTACTCCTGCATCAACTCATAATCTGGCTTTGTGAATCAGGCAAAGTAAGTCAATGGAAATATGTGTTCTGATCACAACGGAGGTTGTTATATGGGCTTCAACCACGCAACAAATCCAAAGATCTCCACTCCTGGATCTGTTTCCAGGGCCCTTATTCTGATCGGTGCGGCCGGATCCGATTATGCGGCCAGGACCGTGCATGCGAAACCCCGCCTTCCATACGGATCGCCAACTCTGTCCGTACGCGGTAAAAAGCTGGCCGAACGGACCGCACGTGTATTTTTCACGGAATACGCCTCCTCCATCTAAGGGAACCTCCCCCATCATTCGATGGTCGCAGACCATCGAATGCAGGACCGAGTGCTCCACCAGCTCCTGCAACCTCAGACCACGCGGACATTTTTCCGTGCAAAAGCAGGGATCTGGGCGGGCAGCTGACATCCGGCGATGTCATATGTCCGCCCCCTACACGTGCGTCACGTCCGCATTACCGTACGTACGCCCAGCGTTTGCATGGGAACGCCCATGAAACGCGGGGCGTATGCATATGTTAATGAGCCCAAATAGCCCTTCACGCCCCTCTCCACCCCCTGTTCGGAGTGTTCATATATCATGCGGGATTTGGCCGTACGCCCCGCTCGCACATGCGCAGAGACGCCTCTGCACATGCGCAGATACAAAACATCGGCGGCACGAATGCACGCGGATATATCCGCACCGACCAGAATAAGGGCCCAGATGACAAACTGCACATTGCCCATATATCCTCAAAGTCCTAGCATGACCTACCACCATTTTACGATTAGGGAATGCTATAACTGTGGCGAGGCATGCTGGGATGTGTAGTTTCCCAACAGCTTGAGAGCCAAAGGTTGGCCACACCTGGTGTAAGGGGATTTTATCTGGTGATCATACTGAACACCACACAAATGTCTAATTTGAAAAGAGGAAAGTCCCCTTTTTTAAACAAGGGTTCCCCCATTTCCGGAATGGGGAAATAGAGAAGCTTCAGTGCCACCCATGGCAAAGAAAGCCACTGTTGCAAAACTGTCCCATTTTTGTCACCCCT
Organism: Crinia signifera; assembly: GCF_055691185.1. Taxonomy (NCBI): domain Eukaryota; kingdom Metazoa; phylum Chordata; class Amphibia; order Anura; family Myobatrachidae; genus Crinia; species Crinia signifera. The sequence continues at coordinate 74,147,004 of NC_139222.1, read as the reverse complement.
TTGATCAGCTCCCCACCAGTATAGACTACAGTTGTGGCCAAGGAAGGGTTGACATTATTTTCACTTTATGCATCGGCAAATCACATAAGCATATTTTGTTATTAAAAATAAATTATTTAATTTATCCTCACTAAAATGTCAGTTTAAAACACTAGCCTCAAATGTGACAAAGAAATAAAGCCTTTCGGCTTTCTGCGAGTATGTAAAGATGTCCAACTCAGTCGGATGCTACTTTAAATCAAAGCTGTTTATAATAGACCACGGTTATTTTGCAGAGCAAGTACTTAGAACGAAGGGAAAAATATAAAAATGCTATAAATAGATCTGAGAAATGAGTCTGGTTTATTAATTTGTCACACAGTGAAATAGAAGAAGTTTAAGCCCATAAAATGCCCAGGACTCCACTGTGCTCAAGTCAAAAGTGCTTTGAAATCCGAGGGTGGAAAAAAATGAAATACTGAAATGCATGCTGATTACCAGTTAGTGTACACAGAATATTGATCATTACCTTCAATGTAAATGGCTTCTGTCATCTGTGCCACAAGAGGAATAGGAACAACGATCATCAACTGCATATATTTACACATCAAAATGCATTTGCAAATCATTAACACTTACACATCAAAATATATCCCAATTAATATTATAACTGCATAAACATCAAATTGGATGCAGTGATATGCACAAGTGCATTCATTTGTTTTTAAAACATAAAGGGAACAAAAAGAACATGCTTATTGTCCTTTGGGTCAGAACAGTATTGTTACCCCCTTCATTCCCCCGACACAGTGATGCCTAAAAAAATATATATATATTAATGCAAAAAGCCAAAGGCGTTGTATTGTACTTAATATTCAAGGGACAAGAACCCTTCGAACTTTATCAACTCAAAATACTAATTCAAATCTATTAAGTGAATTTTAATTAAATATAGAAATCTGTTTTTTTACCATTGTAAAATTTCTTTCCTTCTACAGTCCAAATGGAAATATAAAGTAATACAAAATATAATAAAGGAGCCACATTAAACTTCTGTGTAGGAAAATACCAATTACCATATAGGAGAATACCAACTACCGTATAGGAGAATGGCAACTACCGTATAGGAGAATGGCAACTACTGTATAGGAAAATACCAACTACCGTACAGGAGAATACCAACTACCGTATAGGAGAATGGCAACTACCGTACAGGAGAATACCAACTACCATACAGGAGAATACCAACTACTGTATAGGAAAATGCCAACTACTGTACCATACAGTACAGGAGAATACCAACTACCGTATAGGCAGGGCCGGCGCCACCACTAGGCAAATCTAGGCATTTGCCTAGGGCTCCGGCCACTGGAGGGCGGCATTTTGCGCCCCCCCCCCCCCCGCGGGGGTACCTGTCCTGCGGCTATGTATACAAAGACGGCGGCAGCGGTGGTCCCTGCAGTCAAGAAATAACGAGCGCTATCCGCCTGGCTACGCGGAAGCGCTTCTGTTGTGGAAACACTGGCCGCACGCTGACTGGCTGAGATTCAGCCAATCAGCGTGCGCCGTGCGGCCAGTGTTTTCACAACAGAAGCGCTTCCGCGTAGCCAGGCGGATAGCGCTTGTTATTTCTTGACTGCATGGACCCCCTGCTGCCGCCGCCGCAAGCTTTATATACACAGCGCAGGGCAGGTACACACCCCCCCCGGCACCGGGGCGCCCCCACCCCGACTCGCCTGGGGCCTTGCACCGGCCCTGCGTATAGGAGAATACCAACGACCGTACAGGAGAATACCAACTACTGTACAGGAGAATACCAACTACTGTATAGGAGAATATCCAGTTAGAGGGTTGGGTGCAAAATGTTGACAGTCAAAATGGCCAAATGAGAAGGTTGACACAGTCATAATGTTGACATTGACCATGTCACCACCCATCATGTAGGCAGCTGTGATATGTCGACATGTTAGAATGTTGACATGACATCCTAGTGGCCCAGCAGTGTCTTATTTTCTCCTGGTGGTTGCAGTGACTCCACCGATAATGGCAGTCGTGTTACTTTTACTTCCCCTAATGCTAATCCTCCCCACCGTAGCCTAACCCTAATGTTAACTTACTGACATATCACCCATCAACAATGTCAACATTTACAGAATTTCCACATCATAGTTGTTTACTTTGTAGTGTCTACATTATGAATGTCATCATTGTTATTGTCAAAATTTTGACTACATCTCTAATCAGAAAGGGTTATAGTAAGTGCCACTGATATCTTGATGTATAAGCCCTCCAGTACCTGTGTAGTTACAGACTGGAAATGATGTAAGCATCTGCACCTACTGTATCTACCTCTGTCATAATTATGTTACCATGAACATGCCCTAACTGTAATCTGCCTGCACCTTCGCTATTAATTTCCTCTCTACAGTTGAAAATAGTTGTGATAGTAAAATGAAGCAGCATTTGAATATTATACATTACAGACTGTGGAGCAGATGTATTAAGCCTGGTGAAGTGATAAGGTGGAAGGTGATAATACAGCAGCCAATCAGCTTCTAGCTGTCATTTTTCAAATCCAGCATGTAACTTGGCAGTCAGGAGCTGATTGGCTGGTGTGGTATCACCTTCCACTTTATCACTTCACCGGGCTTAATACATCTGCCCCAATGTACTTTATGTAGCACATGAACAGTTTGAAAAAACCTGTTTGACGCACTATCATCTCTACATGATGCTCTTCTTGTCCAATTCATGTCACACTTCGTGAGCATTCTAAAAGTATGTTTACAAATGATCACCAGATCGAAGTGATATTGGTCAACAATAATGTAACAGTATGGGAGTTTGATGACCGCAAGTGGTAGAATAAGTTGTTGCTTTGGCTCGATGGGTGCCGGAGTTTCCAAAAGTCTATTGAACACTTTGTAATACTTTTTGAATGTTTCTATGAACAGCGTAGTATATAGCTGAATGAAACAATGAGGGGTTTGTGATATGTTGCAGAGTAAATGTCAGGTAATACAGGCATTTAATGAGCTCCACTATGCGAGGCAGTATCAGTTAAGCAGACGCTTTGTGTCAGTGAGCATTCTCCCAGTGACAAGAGCTGTGAAGGGTTGCTACAGTGTAAGCGCACACTTTTTTTGTGTTATGTCAGCGGTAAGCCAGGGAAATGGTGAATGGTGGAGTTAGCAATATAACTTAGACAGGAGTGTCAAACTTGAGTTTGCAGGCTGGATCAGATGCATGAATAGGTCACAATTTGTGCTAGTCTTTTCTACAGTAGCTGTGGAATATACACAGTCTCAGTGGATGATTATCATACCACCACCTTGATGATCTGACAGGTGGGCAGTCTAGGGACATATACATCTTTAAGTTTACATGTTCTAACTTAAGTAACAAGATGTGAGCTTTACGGTAATTTAGATCATTCCAGATTTTGTTTCTCTTAACTGCCAGAAAATGTAAATAGTATAACACTAGAATTATAATTATACAGGCTAGATGTGCTACCTGATTTTTGGCCACATTTCCATATGTACCAAGTTCCAGGAAGTGATACAGTATATTCCACAGTTTGGACCCAGTGGGTTATGGTGGTTTGCATGTTATCCAATTGGATCCCTCCCAGCAACCCCCGTGGTGCGCACGTCATACCTGGAAGACTGGACTTGGATATTACAGGATCACAGGGTCCTGAAGTTCTGTAATTGCAGAGAACAACTCTTGTTGGGAGATCTGTCCTTTTGATACTAATTGCATTTAAAGGTACATACTGGCTTTATTAACGCATAGTACGGGCGGGATGCCCATAGGGGGTCATTGTGGTTGACTTGCAAAACTGCGAATCTCAGAGCTTTGCGAGTCATTTAAAAGTTGCCTGCTTGAGTGCCTGCCCCATGCACCACGAATCTCCCCGCATGCATGCAAATTGATGTTTTGCATAAACATCCATTTGCAGCTTGCCTGCGGGGTGAAATCATTTCATGGTTGCTGAACATCAAATGATTTCGCCAGCACTCGCAGATCTAAGTCAGCCTCTGTGAGCCTTAAGCAGCCCATACACACTGCGATGCGGGCTGTCCGATGTGTGCTTTGAGGTGCGCACTCCCGCGGCACCTCATCGCACAGTACAAAAAGTATGTGCTTGCACATACTTTTTGTACTTTGTTTTCATCACATTGCATCGCATTGCATGCACAACGCATGCACAGGCAATGCAATGCCATGTGATCCGTGCTAGTTAAGCACGGAATGCACGCCCGTATCGGGACGTGTATAGAGGCTGCACATGCGCATAAACTCTTATTTGCATGCACAGTCTAAAAAATCGCTCCCCTGTGCAAACGCTCATGGGACCAAATCAATTAGAATAACCTCCATAGTGAGCCACTACTGCATACAAGCTGCCCCATTATTTATAGAAAAGGGACACAATAAGAAAATAGTAAATGGAATTAAAGAACCAAATCTAAACATTTACACCAATAAAATACAATGGGAAATACACAGGATGCTTTTCAAAAAGATATCACATTCATTACTTAACAGGGGTGATGGTTTGTGCTAAACAGGTGACCCAAGAGCTTGGGAAGCTTTGTAGGTAATTTAAAACTTGCAAAAAGGTAATTCCACACAAAAACTGTTAGACTGGAAGGCTGGGTGTAGAACGTCAGGCGTGAGCCCGTAGCCGGGACCGCCGGTCAGGACGGCCACAGCGAACCCTACACTCTCTCTGTTGGGTTCCTCTGGCAGATGACTGGCCACTGCGAAAGCTAGTGTTCACCTGTGGCCGCCGCGCCTGAAGGAGCGAGTTATGCCCGCTCCAGCCCCGATGCAGCCAGGTCTTATGTTGGGACAAGTGACCAGCGATCGTCAGAGGTAACGCAAGAGGTACTACTAACTACAGGGCCTAACTGACAAAAAACACCCTGACTGCCGGCACCTGGCCAAGGACCCAGTCGCAGACACAAGGGAGATACCCGGGGAATCACCACCATGCAAAACAACACCCACAAAGAGTTCCCCAAAACGACAGAGGGAAATAGCAGGAAAATTGCCCTGCCTAATAACAGAAATAAAGAAGCGAATATAGAATGAGCCCCGCTGCTAACAGAGACCCGCGAGGGTGGTCCAATAACATGAGGACCTAATTCTAAATAAGGAAATGGCTGTGCAGCCAGAGAATGAAACTGAATGACACAAGGCAATCTGCCCACAATGAATAAAGATAAAGAATAACGCTCCAATGGGAGCACTCACGTGAACCCAGGAGGGGTAGCCGGGCGAACAGTAGCAAGGATGCACCAGGACAAGGGGGCGGACCACGGCGCACGTAGCGTAGGGAGACACGCTCTCCCTTCCTCCCACCTCCGGCGCGAATGGAAGACTGGAACTAAGCCTGATGCGCAGCAGCTAAACTATTGTGGCTTCTAACCCTGCCCGACCCTGAGAAGTCCCGGAGCAAGTGAGGTGGAGTGTGGTGACCGCTGACGGTGGAGCGTCCTGTGTCACGGAGGGCGCGGTGTCGGGGCACCAGCCGGCGGGTTGTGGTCTCACGTGTGGCGTCTGGCGTGCGCCTCAGCAGTCGGTGCAGGCAGCAGCACAGTGAGAGAGCTCACGCTGACGGTCTCACTACAGTATTCGACGTCACGCTGCTTCCCAGTGTCCCCGTGCATACCGGCGTAAGAGGAGTGTGCCGGTCGGCGGCCCGTTCACTGAGGGGGTACCAGCCTGAAGCATACCATTTAAGCGGAGAGGCCGCCTGTTCCCCCCCACGTACGGAACTACCTGCATAACCGTGAGTGCCCTGAACCATTGATATTTGATACTTGAAGGAGCCCGTTGCCGCTCAGGTGGGGCTGGGACTGTTGTTTTTTGGGCACATTGAAAGACAGTAGGCGGTTGGTGGATACCCTATAAACTGCCCGATTGAAATATACCGAGTGGAGGTGGTCGCACTCAGCCGGCCCTGAGAGAGTGGGGTGGGGTACAGTAAGTCGGCTGGTGAAATTCAGGACGGGACTGAGCACTTGAATATATATTTTTTGTCTCCCTGCTGGTGAAGGACTGCTCAATTTGTGACTGTGTGTCAGTGACTATTGCATATTGTCTGGAGTACCAATATTGGTGCTGGTCAAGATGGGAAAAACAGGTCAAAGCACTGCGGCCGCCAGGCTCGAGAAGTATGCGAGAACCCAGGCCCTGTCCCAGTCTGGGACCAGTTCACGTCCCGGTACCCCTGTATCATCCCCCAGTAAGAGCGAAGGGGCACATGCCACCCCGGATATAACTTTACAGCAGGTTATAGAGGCAATTAATAAATGTGAAACTCGCCTTGCCGAGCAGTTGGGCAAAGTCCAGTCTGATATCATGCTGATTCGGCAAGATGCGGAAAGAATGAGAGAACGGATGACCGAGGTGGAGACGCGAATCTCATCTTTAGAGGATTTGGCTACTCCCTTAAGCTCTCAAATTAATTCCATCTCCTCACAAGTTGGCGAGTTGAGGGTGAAACTCACGGATATGGAAGGCAGGCTTCGACGAAGTAATGTTCGTTTTCTGGGTTTTGATGAGAGAGTGGAAGGCAGTGAACCGGAAAAGTTTCTAGAGGACTGGTTGGTCCAAGTGTTTGGAAGGAACATTTTTTCTCCCCAGTTTTCTATTGAGCGGGCTCACCGTATTCCAGGGAGACCCCCTGCACCGGGGGCACTACCGCGGACTATCATCGCTAAATTCTTGCATTTTAAGGATAGGGACACCCTCCTTCGAATGGCAAGGGAAAAAGGGGACCTGTCTTATAACGGGAAGAAGATATCCACCTTTCCCGACTTCCCCCTTGAGGTGCAGAGGGACAGAATGAAATTTAAAGTGGTCAAGGCTCGGTTACGCGAGTTGAACATTCAATTTAATATGCTGTACCCGTCCAAACTAAGAGTGGCGGTAGATGGTGTGTCTAATATATTTTTTTCCGCAGGAGAGGTGGCGGAATGGCTAGACCGCTCATACCCAGGGAAGCGCCAAGTGTTGGCTAGCTAAATCGATAGGGGTATCTGCTACCAGGTTGTCCGGGGAGTTTATGTCCTGCATTTCGTTGGTCGGGTTGGGATAGGCCATGCTGATTCATACTGGCGGTTAATGAGGGAAATAGGCCGGAGGGAGGGGGGGAGGGGGGAGGGGGTTGTTTTTGTTTTTCCGTGTGGTTAAGTATCATAAGCCTCAAAAAAAGGGGGGTGAGTGAGCAGTAAGGGTAGGTATGCCCGGGGTAGGGCCTACAGGGAGGGGGGGTGGGGTGGGGGGGTTGTGTTTGTCGATGTCAATTGTATGTTTGGGAGCTTACATGGTCCGGTCACCCCCGAGAGAATATAGTACCTATGTGGGGATTAATAAAAAATTGGTTTGGCTGTGGATGAAGAGGTATCAGCTAAGGTTGACTGGGAATGGGGGTGCGTTTTTTGTCATGGAACGTTAGGGGTCTGAATGACAGGGTCAAGAGGGCGACGGTCTTGGGGCAGTGCAAAAAATATGAGGCTGATGTTATATGCCTTCAAGAGACTCATCTAAGTGCAGAAAAAGCTAAGTCCTTAAGGCGGCCCTGGATTGGCCCTGTGTTTCACGCCCCTTTCACCAATATGTCCAGGGGGGTCTCTATCTTGATTAGGAAGTCCCTTGCATTTACTCTAGGTTGTCATAAAATTGACCCGGGTGGACGGTATATATTTATTGAGGGTCGTATAGACCAAGTTCACATCTGTATTCTTTCAGTTTATATCCCCCCCCCATTTTCCTATGAGGTCATCAAGAAAGCGGTGGAATTTGCGGCAGGTTTTCCTCAAGCTTCGATAATTTGCTTAGGTGACTTCAACAAGGTTTTAGATTCCCGATTGGATAGGTGGAGGCCTGGGGCGCAGCCCATTAATGAAGGTAGTAAGTTCAGGGAATTTATTCAGGAGGTTGGACTAGGGGATCCATGGAGGATAAGGTACCCCGACCGAAAACAATTTTCATGCTACTCGGATTCTTATGGGGTCTTTTCGAGGTTGGACTTAGTGCTGCTCTCGAAGGACCTATTAAATAGAGTCCAGTCGGTTGATTATAAGTCGCGTGGTATTTCGGATCATTCGCCGATTATTGTTGATCTTGATCTGGCAAGGCAGGTTGGATATAGGTGTTGGAAGTTGCAGCCATTTTGGCTCTCACAGATGGGCGAGGTGGAGGAGGTGGAACAGTTGATTGGGGAGTATTTCCAACTGAACTGTGGTTCGGTCTGTGGATCCATCCTATGGGACTCATTTAAAGCGTACATTAGAGGGGTGTTCATCAAAAAGATTGCTTATGTTAAGAAGAACTATAGGGCGGTGACGGAACGGCTGGAGGGTAGGTCAGTGGAGTTAGAAAATTTGTATGTTTCCAGCGGTCAGGAAGCGGATCGGGTAGTGTGGCAGGCTGCTCTTAACGAATGGCGTGATCACGTCCAGGACACCTTCTGCCAGAGAGTAAGAACGGGAGATCATAGGCGATATGTTAATTCAGATCGGGGTGGGAAATGGCTGGCTGTGATGGCTAAGAATGAGCGTTCTTCTAGTCTAATCTCAGAAATTAAGGATGACATGGGGAATAGTGTAAGAGATACCCCGGCAATTGTGTCCAGCTTCGTGTCATTTTATAAAAAACTGTTCGCCTCTCAGGGTTTGAACAGTAATGGAAATATTGTAGACTACTTGGGGGCATTGGAACTCCCGCAAATTTCTGGGGCCTCTAAAAAGCTTTTGGATGCCCCAATTATGCTAGAAGAGGTAGTCTCTGTAATTCAAGCCCTCCCAAAAAATAAGGCCCCGGGGCTGGACGGGTTGCCGGGGGAATTTTATTCCAAATACTCAAATGTTCTTGCCACTCCATTATGGGAACTGCTGGGTGGTGTCCAGGCGGAGGGTAGGCTACCTCCCTCTATGGAAGAAGCTTATATTGTTATGATTCCCAAGGTGGGGAAGGATCCCTCTCAGGTTGGATCTTATCGACCTATATCTATCATGTCTTCGGACGCAAAAATTTTTGCAAAAATTATGGCCAACCGCTTGGGGAAAGTGTTGGATGAAATAGTACACCATGACCAGACAGGTTTTAGACCTGGTAGGTCGACGGCGGTTAACCTGAGGGTGGTACTTTCCTATATTCAAATTAGCAATTCTGGTAATAAAGGTGCGGCCGTGGCCTCATTCGATGCCAGTAGGGCTTTTGATGTAATTGAGTGGGAGTATTTATGGCCCGTGTTAAGAGCATTTGGTATCGGGGAGGGTTTTATTGGATGGATAAGGTTAATGTATCGGCAGCCACTGGCTCGTATCTCGGTTAATGGTTTTACCTCCTCCTCCTTCCCTTTGGCCAGGGGTACAAGGCAGGGGTGTCCGCTGTCCCCGCTGTTGTTTGCGGTGGCAGTGGAGCCACTGGCTCATTTACTCAGACAGAAGCTGGGCTGTTATAATTCATGTGGGAGTAAATTGGTATCCCTATATGCCGACGACCTCCTAATTGGGTCTGACAGTCCGGGCGCGGATCTCCCAGTGATTGTGAATCTCTTAGATGAGTTTGGGGGTATGTCAGGTATAAAAATGAACTGGGACAAGTCCCATGTTATGTTTCTTGGTTCCGTGACTCCCGATATCCAGCTTGCCTGCCCGTTAAAAATCTCCAGCAAATTTAAGTACCTGGGCGTTATGATTTCTGACAACCCGCGGGATTATATCTCGGACAATTTAAGGCCGCTTCTCGGAGAAATTAAAGCCAAGTGTCGGAGATGGGTCGGCTTGCCTCTCTCGCAATTGGGAAGGGTGAATTTGTTGAAGATGTGTATTCAGCCGAAACTTTTGTACCTGTTGCTCCACTCTCCGTGCTACATAAGTGTTAAATTTTTTCAGGAGTTGAATAGTGTTCTTTCCTCATTTATTTGGAAAAACAAAAGCCCGAGGATTAGATTTTCCATCTTGACCCGGGATAGAGGAGAGGGGGGTCTCGCCCTCCCAGATTTTAGACTCTATTATTATTCATCACAGTTATGTCATCTTTACCCATGGATAAAGGGAAGTGAGGAGGGTGGTGAATTCAGGACCCTGGCGATGGCGGGGCAATCGGGGTTGTCTCCCCTTCAATTGTTGTTGGCAGGGAAGTTATGGGGTAAAGCGCCCCCCCTGATAGACCAAGCTATACGCGTGTGGAAACAGGTGCAAAAGTTGAAAAATTTTGTGGACACGGATCCTCAGTCCTCAGTCTTCTCCTTGTTGGAGGTTAGGAAATTGAAGGGCTTAGGAGGAGGAATGTGGGAGGCGCATGGGTTGCTGGCTGTAGGATCGTGGGTACAGGAAGGGATAATTCGTTCCTTTGAGGAACTACAACAGGGGCATGACCTCCCTAGGAAAGCGTACTTTAATTATCTTCAGGTCAGGAGTGCGTTAGCCAGTATGTTGAGGAGAGGATCCCTGAATATTAGGGCAGCGCCTTGTAAGGAATTTATGGGGAAACTGGGAACTAGGAAGCACCTCTCTAAAATATATAGATTTATCCACTCTTTTAAACAAGAAGGTGGTCTGGACAAGCTGAGGACCCAGTGGGCTAGGGTTATCCCTCAAGTCCTGGCAATAGATTGGAGGGAGGTTTTATCGGCTAATGGCAAATCCTCTATGTCTCTCTCGGTCCAGCAGGTACAATTTAATATGCTACATCGAATTTATTTCACTCCGGAGCGATTGAGGCATATGGGGAGTTCTGCCAGTGGGGGGTGTCCTAGATGTGGAGTTGAGCCAGGTACATATTGGCATTTAGTTTGGGAGTGCACGGGTGTGCAAGCATTCTGGTCAGCCATATGTAACGTTATGTTGGAGCTAGGAATTCCCAGTTCTATCCTTAGTCCTATTTGTCTAGTATTAGGGTTAGTGGATACCCAACAGAGTGGGCAAGGGACACAACTGATCAGGATCCTAGTTTCATGTGCAAAAGTAATTATTGCTAGGAAATGGATGGCAACGGTGGGGCCCTCGGTGGTGGAATGGATCAATCTTGTCAATGCTACCTGCTCTCATGAAAAATATATGTATGCTACACGAGGGTGTTTTTCCAAATTTTATAAGGTATGGGGTGGGTGGACGACATCCAAATTCTATATAGCACTGTAAGGAGATTATGATGCATTTATTAATAAAGGTTCTCATTAGCATTTTTAGGGAAATAGTTTGGGCAATGGTTTATTAATGATAATAATGGTTGGAACATTATAAGTTAAAGGTAAATAAGGGATGGTCACAATAGTGATATAGGGGGATATATTATCTGATTTCACTTCATAGTTTAATGAAATACATGATGCACTATGGGGTATGTTGAAATATTGTTTACAATATACGAGGGGTGTTTAATGATTTATAGGGATCGGGGTGGGAGGAGGGCATCCTAGTACTATATGGTTTGTTAAAAGTATATGGATTCACGATTTAATAAATACCGTATAATAATGTGTGAATTAGTTGGGCACTGTTTAATGTTTAATAATAATAATTCTTTATTGAATCATGATAAGATAGCTAGTAATTTAGTGGGGTTTAATGTATAGGAGTATAATGGGTATAAGTTTTATGTTTCATATGAATTCATGAGTGATAAATGCATATTGACGGATAATGGGTTCTCTTCCTATTTTGGTGTAGGGCTATAGCCAACTGGAAGGCTTGATTTAGTGCCGTTTACAGCCCAGTATATATCGCATATAGGTGTAGCTTTTCCTGTATAGTGGGGGGAGTGACCGGCCATGGGGATGTAAGCGGGGTTTTATGTATATGTGATGTATTGTACGTATGTGTATTTATGTTTGTATTTTGCATAAGAAAAATAAAAACTCAATTTAAAAAAAAAGGATGCACCAGGACTGAGACCAACCAGACACTGGGAGACAAGGTAGCGAGCAGGTGAAGCGACCAGGATAGCTGTGGGAAAGCTATAACCGGCGCCATCTTGCCTGTGGGCATCCCTTAAAAGGGATACTGCCGCCAATGGGATGTCCCTGCTGGGACCAGCCCCCGGCTTCTAATTACTTCAGGAGGCTGAGCGGGAGACTCCCGGCGTCCCCTGTTACCAGGCAACCGCTGGGCGGCTGCAGGGGAACGCCGGGAGCTGATAGATGGACGCCCGCGCCGGGCGGAAGTGCGGTCACCCCGCCGGGCGGAAGTGAGCGCCGGATGCTCGGCTGAGCCGGGCGGAAGTACCGTGTGCACCTCCTGTGCACCCGCCCCCGGCCGCCGAGCGTCAGGGACATCAGTGCGGCGCCCACGCTGGGCGGAAGTGAGCGCCGGATGCTCGGCTGAGCCGGGCGGAGGCGCCGTGTGCACCTGCTGTGCACCCGCCCCCGGCCGCCGAGTGTCCAGGAGTGCAACAAAAACATAGCTTTATACCGGCAGTGTGCCTAGAACTGCCCGAATGCGACTAGAATAGAAACTGATGCAAGGCATGCTGGGATGTGTAGTTCATCAACATCTGGAGGGCCGGTGTTGCCCAGCCCTGCATTACAGTATCCAAATTTTATTTAAGTCCTTACTCTACAAGAGGCAAAAATCTATGTACCTTCATTCTTTCAAATCTCCAAAAACCAGAGGCACAATGCAACCTAGGTGCCTGCCTTGGTCCCAAGAGGCACCATAAAGATATCATGGCTGTCCAAAATGTTAACAGGGGAGTATTGCGTCAGAAGTATTGATAGTACACCAAGGGGAAGATAGAACTCAGAGAATCAGAAATTTCAACGTTTGGCTAAGGAATTGGTGCATTGAGGAAAGATTTGGATATTAAAGTCATGGTCAAGCTACCTGGCAAGACAGAGCCTTATATAAAAGTGATGGCCTGCACCCATCTTCAAGGGGAACGAGAATACTAAGTAAGAAGTTTGGGAGCTTCATCAGCAACTTATACTAGTAGAGGGGGGAAGTGAACCAAATAAGAATGAAGAAATCTGCTCCCCCAACCTAGAGGTATTGTCTCTTCAGGCAAATGGAACAGGAAGCCTATCCACTGCAACAGAAGATAATGCCAATCAAAACCAAATAGATATAGACCGAAAGATGAACATAACTAGCACCAGGAGAAGCACAAACAAAACTTTAAGAGCTATGTGTGCAAATGCTAGGAGCTTGGGAAATAAAATCCCAGAACTAATTGCAATAATGACAAGGGATGAACTGGATATTGTGGCTATTACAGAGTCATGGTGCAATGAAAATCATGACTGGGACATAGCTATACCAGGATATACATTATTTAGGAAGGACAGAAGGGGAAGAATCGGAGAAGGGGTTGCAATATATGTGAAAACATGCATAAAGACTTCCTTAATAAAAAGTATTGAAGAAAAAACTGAGAACCTTTGGGTGACCATAGAAACAGGGGAGAATGTGATTTTTTGCATAGGGGTGATCTACAGACCACCAGGTCAGGAAGAGGAACTTGACAAGAGCCTATTGCAGGACATCAATAAAATGGCATTAAAAGGAGAGGTGATAATCGTGGGAGGCTTTAATCTACCTGATGTAAACTGGGAGCTGCCTGTTGCAAGTTCCACCAGAAGTAGGGACATTCTGAATTCCTTGCGAGGAGCATCCATCCAGAAATTGGTGAGGGAGCCCACTCATAAGGATGCAATTTTAGACTTAATACTTACAAATGGTGACAGAATATCTGATATGTAAATGTGGATGAAAACCTGGGATCAAGCAGTATTGTTCAAATTAAAGACAGAGACCGAATCATCACACACAAAAACAAAGGTGTTAGATTTTAGGAAGGCTGATTTTGTAGAGATGGGAAACTCTGTATGGGATTCTTTGGCAGAGTGGAGGAACTTGGAATGAGTGCAGGAGAAGTGGGAAAAATTAAAAAGTGCAATACTAAAAGCAACAGAACTTTGTGTCAAAAGAGTTAGGAAAAACACAAGGAAAAGGAAGCCAGTGTGGTTTACGAAAGAAGTAGCTAGCTACTGGAGTAATCCCAGGGGACTGGAAAACAGTGAATGCAGTCCCACTGCACAAAAGTGGAAGCAAGGAAGAGGTAATCAACTATCAACCAGTGAGCCTTACATCAGTAGTAGGGAAACACTCTTAAAACAAGGAGTTGTAGAATATCTCAAAACCAGCAATTTACAAGATACAAAACAGCGTGGATTTACTGGGGGAAGATCATGTCAAACAAATCTTATTGACTTTTTTGACTGGGTGACTAAAGTAATAGATCAATGTGGGGCTGTAGATGTAGCTTATCTAGACTTTAGTAAAGCTTTTGACACTGTTCCACATCGCAGACTGTTAAATAAACTTGAAAGCTTGGGATTGGAGTCTAAGATAGTTGTATGGATGGATAGTAGAATGGGTAAGATCTTGGTTACAGGACAGAAAACAGAGAGTTGTAGTAAACAGAGTACAGTCAAAGGAGGGAAGGGTTGCAAGTGGAGTACCCCAGGGATCTGTACTTGGACCAGTGCTTTTTTATATCTTTATTGGTGAGATTGCAAATGGAATTGAGGGTAAAATGTGCCTTTTTGCAGATGACACAAAGGTATGCAACAGGGTAGACACACCAGGAGGGGTAAAACAAATGATCTAGGTAGATTAGAGGAATGATCAAGAGCATGGCAACTACAGTTTAATGCCAAAAAATGCTAAATCATGCACTTGGGTCTCAAAAATCCAAAGACTAAATATAGTATAAATGGCACTATAATGGAAACTACTGAGGAAGAGAGGGATCTATGTGTCACTATTTCAGGGGACTTAAAGTCAGGTTGGCAATGTAACAAAGCAATGAAGAAGGCAAGTCAGATGCTTGGTTGCATAGGGAGAGGTATCAGCAGTAGTAAGAAAGAAGTAATAATGCCACTGTATAGGTCATTGGTGCGACCTCATCTGGAGTACTGTGCAGTTCTGGAGGCCTTACTGTATCTCCAGAAGGATATAAATACATTAGAGACTGTACAAAGAAGGGCAACTAAAATGGTGCATGGCCTACATCACAAAGCATACCAGGAAAGACTAAAATATCTTAATATGTATACTTTGGAGCAGAGAAGGGAAAGGGGGGACATGATGTAAACTTTTAAATATATCAAGGGCTTTAACAAGGTACGGGTGGGGGACATTATTCACAGGTAAAGGAGCAACAGAACACGGGGACATGCACTGAAACCAGAGAGAGGAAGATTCAGGGGAAATTTGAGGAAGAATTACTTCACAGAAAGAGTAGAAGATAAGTGGAATAGCCTCCCATCAGAGGTGGTAGAGGCAAATTCAGTAGAACAATTTAAACATGTTTGGGATAAGTATATTGATATCCTTACAAAGGAATAAGGATCAAATATGGTTTGAGGTAACATACACTATATAAAAAGGGGCAGACTAGATGGGCCAAGTGGTTCTTATTTGCCGTCAAGTTTCTATTGCGTGACTACCGCATAAAGTCATGACCTCTCATAAACTTTCCACAGTCCCAAAGTCCCTTTGATGCTCTTTAATAGGATTTAAAATATTTGGACACATAAAATGGTTTAATCAACTATATATGTGGCCAGTCAGTTTGGTTGAAATGTGACACAGGTAAGCCTACCGTACTTCCAAAAGACAGAGAGCCTGATTCAGAATTGCACACAATGCCGATGTTCACGCAGCTGAGCATTTAACAGTAGACTGTGCAAGCGCCAATGTACTCTACTGATACCGCCGCAAAAATATAGTGCTATGGATAACTGGATGGAGTAAGGCCCTAAACCAGTATCTTGCCTAGGGTCTCATGAGGTCTAAATCTGCCTCTTCCAATAACCATGCATGTCATAATGACAATAACCATTCATTTCAGCAACATAGATTTTTTTAATTTAGCAAAGTTGCTTGATGCAACATCTGCCAACAAATATCCACAAATAAACAATCTGGTTCTAGAAAGACAAAAAAAAATTATTATTAATAATAATAAAATTCCATTGTGTTTTACAATTGGAAACAGTGATAAAACAAACTGGGTAGTTATAGTCAAAACAGTAGAAAATGATGGATGGACCATTATTTTCATTGCAACGGACAATGGATTTCATTGGACACAGAAATCCTATAGAAAGAATTAATCAACAACTGACATGAATGTGAAAACGCTTTGATAAATAAATTGAAAGAAATAAAAATATTTAAATAAATATAAATGAAAATAAAAATTAAATACTGAAGCCGGGTGACAGTCCATTGGGATGCAGGGCAGTACCTGTTAGGCCAGTAGAAGACAGCTAACATGATCATCTTGCTGCGCACATATTTAAAAAAACATCTCGGTGTCTCCTCAATCGCACCATTCAGTGAAGCCATAAATATAGCCTTTTTCTTTTAGAAGGAAACTGAAAGCATCATTCACTTAAAAGGTTTACTACAAAGAATTAGACGATTGGATTTGATGTAATGTTTACAGTGTCACTTCCAAAGATTATTCCTATTATCCACACTCTTCGGCTCTTATTCAGATCTGATTGCTGTACAAATTTGTTCTCAAAATGGGCATAAACTCACCATCAGTAACCTTTTTGCCCACACATTAAATAAACTTACTTAAACTTTACATATAAACTTATCACTAAAATAACGAGACAGACACAAGTGCTGGTGTTTCAAATATAGCTGTCAATTAATACATTTGACATTCTATCTGACTATAAATGGTGGCGGCACTAAAGAACAGTCATAAAAAAGAGGGGATAAAGATCACACACACTATTCAAACATCGTTGGTGTTCAACTCTCCCATCACAACCCACCCGTACGGATGGTGCAGCCCATCCCTGTCCAGGGGAATGGACTAACGACATATCGATGCCGGGAGAGCGCACCCCACTATCTACATACGATTTCCATATATACAAGACTGTTCTTTACCGCCACCTACAAATAGAAAAATAGGGATGGGAGGGTGGGGAAAGCTGATCCAGAGAGGAAGTTCACCTAACTTCTTGCCTATATTAAGCACATCACAACTCCACCCCTGATCTCTGACTAGGAATAAGATAGCCAAACCACTTGCTACTTGTGCCAGCAACTCAGGTCCCTTCGGTGGTTTATGTCACCTCTTGCTTAAACAGCCCTCGGTTTTACACTGCATGTGGGGCAGATGTAACCTGTATAGAGAGAGTTAGATTTGTGTTAGATTTGTGTTAGTTATTTTGTTTTTTTGCAGGGTAAATACTGGCTGCATTATTTGAACACTGCAATATAGATTTCAGTTTCAACACACCCCACCAAAATCTAACTCTCTCTATACATGTTACATCTGCCCCACATGCAGTGCACATGGTTTTGCCCATTTTGGGAACAAATTTGTACTGCGATCAGATCTGAATAAAAGTCTTAGTTTGCTGAGCCTTCTACTAACTGTGGAAATGTGGAGTGAACCTTGATGTACCTTAGGTACAAATGTGAATTGGCCCTTTAGCCTATAATGTCATTTGTATTCAAATACCTTTAAAATGATAGAGGCGTGTTTATTTTTTTATGTTACATATGTTAAATGTGGCATATTATTACCTAAGAAAATAAGTTAAATAGGAGAAGGGATTTTTTTTATAAGTTGCTAGGTAATTGATGCAGGCTTCATGTTAGAAGCTTAAGCACAGCCTAAGGGGTCTTTGCAATGTAGAGATAGCAATACTAATATAAAATTGGCCCGAATGTCCCCTTTACACTGATGTAGCCTATCAGCCAGACACAGCAGTCCTCATGCCGAGATGTCACAAGAGGGTAAGGTTAGAATACATCCTCCCTGCTTCTGACCAGTATAATGTAATTTGTTTCCCTGCAGTAACTGTTCTGTTTTTCTTTCAAAGACTATCTACCATTTAATAGCCTGAAAAAAAAACCCAGCCTGCGATAAAGACGCCTGTGGGGGTGAGGACAAAAATGTTTTTGATTTGTCCTTTTACAAAGCAAAACTGTCATTAAAGTCCCCTTTGTCCAGGGTTTAGATTTATTAAAACAAATTGTTTTTATCTTGTGTGACACACCCTCGCAGTGGCATATGCTGGCACTATCACAGAATGATGAAAAGGTAAGGCGGTTATAGAATAAGTCACCTTTACTGCACAGCCATCCTGCCGTCTATAAATGCTTTGGGTGACGGGCGGGGAACTTGTTTGGATAAACTTGTAACATGGATACGAGTAGTATAACTCTGAAATCGGAAATAAATGGCTAGCTTTACAAAAAAAAGCACAGGATGAATCATATCTTATCAAAATATCCTGCCAACCCAGAAAGGGTTTACAATGCATGTAATTGGAAAACAAAATGAATACAAAAGTACTTTAATACCACTGACTTTTGAAGTGAGATCAGACTGTCTTTATAACTGGCAAAGTCATCTTCTGATCTTCTCTTAAGTGCTGCTTTTCCGTGTCTGTGTGTGTATGATAATTTCCTGTGTTGTTTACAGCTCAAAAGTTCAAAAATGTAACTGTGTCACTTACCACAAATACATTACTAAGCTGAAATGGATCTAGTTAGACTGAGGGAAACCAAATATGACATGCAAGTGTTTGTACGATACATATAAAAACCAAGAAAGTAAAACAAGCAGCGCTAAACAAAATAAAATAGATTTAGGATTGGATAATCTTTTTAATTATTTAATGATTAATACAATAAAATGACATATTTAAAATAAAAAAACACCATGGTGATTTAATAAAATGGTTGCTCTGACACCCTCAGCTAATAGTATACCTTGGAGTGTCCAGTCCTATATATGCCCCTAATAGAAAATGCTGGTGAAGTCAGAGTAATATTTACCACGCTGGAATGGAAGTGCAAGGCGTCATGGTCGGCCCGTAGAAGGAAATAGTACTCTGCCACATCTTCAGTGGATCATAGAGATGGAGCAGTGCCTGAATACTTGAGTCCAAAATGTGAAGTGGCGAGTTGGGGAGGGGGGTATTTAGTGGTGTAGTCTCTGTTATGCCAGTGATGAAATATAGGCAGAATCCTGGGGTGGTTGGTTCAGAGAGGGATCCAGGGTCGTTAGGGTAGTGAGTGCCAAGCAGCGAATCACTGACGTGTTTTAATGCACTAGGTAGCTTTAAGGATTAATTAACAGTTTATATAAGTGGATTCTGCTGATTTTACCTTTCAAATAAAATCTTTGATTCATACTTGCAAGGGAATCAACCGAGCAGCAGCATTTAAAATGGATTGCAGTGGTGAGAGTCTGTTCTTGGGAAGACCAGTTAGGAGACTATTGCAATAATCAATGCAGGATATAATGAGTGCATGGATAAGAGATTCAGTAGTGTCTTGTGTGAGATACGGTTGTATTTTGGATATGTTTTTTAGATGCATGTAACACGATTTGGAGACAGGTTGAATGTGGGGAAGAAAGGACAGCTCAGAGTCGAGGATGACCCCTAGGCAACGAGCTTGTTGGGTAGGATAGATTGGCGTGTTGTCAACAGTTATGGAGATATCAGGATGGTAACTGTTCTTAGTTGGTGGGAATATAAGTAATTCCGTTTTGGAAATATTGAGTTTGAGATGGAGAGAAGACATCCAAGATGATATGGCAGATAGACATTCAGAGACTCGGCCCAAAACCACTGGTGACAACTCTGTGGTTGATAGATAGATTTGAGTATCATCCACATAGAAGTGATACTGAAATCTGAAAGAGCTGATTAGTTTGCCAAGAGAGGAAGTATCCATTGAGAAAAGCAGAGGACCTAAGAGTGTGCCTTGCAGAACTCCAACTGACAGATGTAGTGAAGAGGAAGTAGAGTCAGAGAAGCGAAGACTGAAAGGTCAATCAGATAGGTAAGATGAGAACCAGAAAAGGGCTGTATCATTAAGACCTAGGGAGTGTATTGTTTGTAAGAAAAAAGTGTGATCCACAGTGTCAAACGCAGCAGAAAGATCTAGAAGAATAAGTAGTGAGTAATGGTCTTTAGACTTAGCAGTTGCCAGATCATTCACCACTTTAGTCAGTGCTGTCTCAGTGGAGTGTTGGGAGCGAAAGCCTGACTGAAGTGTGTCTAATAGGGTGTGAGAGTTAAGAAAGTGTGTGAGGAGAGAGTAGACAAGCCTCTCAAGTAGCTTGGAGATGCATGAGAGCTGAGATAGGAGATATGACAGTAGTTAGAAATAGAGTTAGGGTCAAAATTGTGTTTTTCAGAATGGGAGTAATCACTGCATGTTTGAGCAGAGAAGGAAAAGGTCCAGTAGCAATAGAGAGATTGCAGATTTTAGTTAAGGTTGGAATAAGCACAGGAGATAGATTTTTATTGACATGTGCAGGTATAAGATCAAGTGGAAAGGTAGTAGAGTAGGAGGAGAAGAAGAAGAGTGTGGATACCTTCCTTTACATTTGTGGGCTCAAATGAAGAGAAAGTGCCAGGGGGTTTAGCAGGGGAAAAAAGTGGGTTAGCGGTTGAGAAACATCCATTTCGTCTTGGATGTTATCAATCATGTCCTTAAAGTAGGAAGCAAGTTCTTGTGCACTGATGATAGCTGGGGGAGGAGGAGGGGGAGGGTATAGAAGAGACTTAATTGTGTTAAAAAGTCACTTAGGGTTGGTGGCATGAGAAGAGATGAGAGATTGGTAGTATGCAGTGGCAGCTCCTACCTTCTCGGGAGGGGGGCTGTCTCTGCGCAGTACAAACATATGTACTGTGCAAGCGGCCAGCTTCTATGGGCTGCTTTGGAAACAGCCCATAGAAGGAATCTTGGTCGATTTTGCACGGCAGCCCGCAGCAAGGGGTCCCGGAGGGAACACCTCCCAATGGGACTGCCTTTATGACTGGCAGGTCAGACTTCCAATAGGAAGTCGCTGGCAGTCATAGTGAAGCCAGTGCACAGACTGCACCAGCCTCCACTACAGTGGCGGATTTTACCTGGGGTACTGCAGCCGATTGGGGGGGGGGAGGGCGCTTGGGCAATTAGGATGAATCTTTGCCTCTGCTACAGTCTTCAAAGCAGATAAGCCAGGAGATACTTGCTCACTGGTATTATAGATCGCTAGTCTGATGGCCAGATGTGGGCAAATGATTCTTTAATTTAGGCAATTGTTAACACTCTGTCAAAGATATGTTAAAAGCTATTGTGTGCGTTGCCCACCAATGGAGCAATTATTTCTGCATTGGTCACAACGTGCAACCAAGTAGCATGGATGTCTTCATGACCCTACTTCCATGTTTGATATGTGTAAGAGGAGCAGCCAGTTCTCATACACGCACATCCAGTTTTGGAGGTAGATGTATGAAGCAGTGATAAGGGAGGAGAAGTGAGTCAGAGGAGAAGTGGCCCATGGCAACCAATCAGCTGCTCTGTATAATGTTATATTATGCAAATTATAGATGTTACTTCAGTGCTGATTGGTTGCCATGGGCCACTTTTCCCCTGGTTCACTTCTCTTCCTATAGCTTGTTTCGAGTGCACTGACTGGAATGTATTTGAATCCTCAGTGCCCCACCTGGACAAACTAGCTGACGTAGTAACATCCTACATCAGCTTCTGCAAAGACTTATGTGTGCCCTCCAAAAAGGTCAGATCCTTCAAGAACAAAGAGGCATGGTTCGGCAGTCAGCTCAGAAAGCTTCGTCGGGAGAAGGAGGAGGCCTACAGAAGTGGAGATAGGGCCCTGTTCAAAAAAGCCAGGAACTCCCTGATGCATGCAATCAGGCTAGCTAAAAAGGAGTACAGGAACAAGCGGACGAAAAACCTCTCGGCAAACGACCCTGCATCTGTCTGGAAGGGCATACAATGCATTACAAACTACAAGAAAGCTCCCAGGCAGCCTGAAATACATCAGGAACTGGCGGAAGACCTAAACTATTTTACTGTAGATTCGAGCAGGATGCCCAGTGCATGATCTCTCCGCCTGACCATCCTGACAAGGCCGTGCCCACCCCCCCCTGACAAACAACTGCTTCCACCAAGGCCCTACATGTGGACCTGGAGGAAGTAGAAGCACTATTCAAAAGGGTCAAACCAAGGAAGGCTGCGGGACCTGAAGGAGTGTCGCCATCGACCCTATGGTCCTGTGCAACAGAACTTGCCCCAATCATCACAGAGATCTTCAACTCCTCTCCTGTAAGGTCCCCACCTGCTTTAAACGCTCAGTCATTGTCCCGGTCTCAAAGAAAACACCAGCAAAGGACCTAAATGACTTGAGGCCAATCGCTCTAACCTCAGTGGCCATGAAAGTATTTGAAAGATTGGTTCTGACGCACCTAAAAAAAAGTGTGCAGCCTCCATCTCAACCCCATGCAGTTTGCCTACCATGCAAATAGAAGTGTAGAGGATGCGGTCAAGCTGGGGCTGCACTATATTCTACAACACCTCAACCTCCCCAGCACCTGAGAGTTCTATTCGTGGACTTCAGCTCGGCCTTCAACACCGTCGCCCCTCACATCCTGCAACCAAAACTCCATTCCTTAGGAGTACCAGAATCAACATGCTCCTGGATTGCGATCTTCCTAACACAGGTGATGAAAGCAGGTGCCCACTCATCCAGTGCACGCACGATCAGCACAGGTGCCCCTCAAGGATGTGTCCTCTCCCCACTGCTCTTCTCCCTCTACACTAACGACTGCACCTCAATGGCGAAATCAGTGAAAATCATAAAATTTGCAGATGACACCACTGTCATTGGCCTTATCAAAGAGGGTGACGAATCCGCATACAGACTAGAAGTGGACAAACTGACACAGTGGTGCTGCAACAACCACCTTGTCCAAAACCCTTCCAAAACAGTCGAAATGGTGATTGACTTCAGAAAAAAACTAAATGCCCTGGCCCAGCTAGAAACATCCAATGCAGAGGTGGCGAGGGTTGAATCCTTCAAATTCCTGAGGACAACCATTACTAGTGAATTGAAATGGGGACCAAACATAACCACTAATGTAAAAAAATCCCAACAGCGACTGTTCTTCTTGAGGCAACTCAAGAAATTCAACATTCCACAGGATCTGCTGTGTGTTTTCTACACTGCAATCGTGGAGTCTGTCCTATGTGCAGGAAGGATTGTGTTAGACAAGCTGCACCCAGGTTACAACCTGTTTGAGATCTACCATCGGGAAGACATTTCAGGTCCGTCCCTGTGAGGACTACCAGATCTGCAAGAAGCTTCTTCCCATTAGCCATCCACCTACTGAACAACTGCATCCAAGCAAGCAAATTCCTGAACTCTGCCTGTTAAAATAAACTAAACTCTTAGCTACCTTTCCACTAAAAACATACCTTAAGGATTGAAATGCTTATAATGTATGTAGCTCCCCCCCTCCTTCTTCTCGTTCTCATACTGGTACTGTTGTGTTGTCCACAAAAAAATTATAATGTACACATGTATACATGGCCAATAGTGATGGATAATAGAGACACACCCACTGCATGCTTCCTTCCAAATGAATCCAGGTGTTATTCCTTGTGTGATTGTAATGGACTTGTTCTCCTCTGCTCTATCTCTGGTCCAGCATGGCATAGAGACTGCACCTTCACTTCAGTACTGGTTACATTGCCTGCTGTCGCTGACCATTGGATACATACCAGTGTGCATTAGGGCCTGATTCAGAGTTGATTGCAAGAACAAAATATTTCTCAAATGGGCAAAACCATGTGCCAGGTGGGGCAAATGTAACACTTGCAGAGAGTTACGTTGGGGTGGGTAATTTTGTTTCCGTGCAGGGTAAATATTGGCTGCATTACACTGCAATTTAGATTTCAATTTGAACACCCCCCACCCAGATCTAATGTCCCTCATACAGGGGACGAGTTGAGTTTTGTGCTGAGTGACACTGAATCACTCAGATTGATCAGCACACATCACTTCACCAGCGATGTGTGCTGAGCGATCTGTCACTGCACGTGTTCTCAATGGAACTCGGACAATGACTAGATATTTCAAGAATCAAGTGTTGCACGTGGCCGCGCGTTGCTATCAGTATGAGCCCTACACACACAGCAATTTGTGCTTAATTTCTAAGCGATATAGACAGATAGTCAGAAATGGGGCTTAAATCACCCCATGTCTATGCCCCATAACTCTCTCTGGACATATTACATTTGCCTCACCTGCAGTGCACATAATTGTTACCTATTTGAGAAAGATTTAGCTTTTGCGATCAACTCTGAATCATGCCCCTAGTTTTGATTTCCTGTCCTGGATTTATCAAATTCTCTGTCTGCCTCCTGCACTGATCTCACATTGGGCCTTATTTTGGTTCATTCTTTCTGACAAAATCCTTCTTAGATGGACATAACCATGTGCACTGCAGGGGGGGGCAGATGTAACATGTGCAGAGAGAATTAGATTTGGGTGAGTAATTTTGTTTCTGTGCAGGGAAAATACTGACTGCTTTATTTTTACACTGCAATATAGATCTCACTTTGAAGTAAAACCCCACCCAAATCTATTTCTCTCTGCACATGTTACATCTGCCCCACCTGCAGTGCACATGGTTTTGCCCATCTAAGAAGGATTTTGTCAGAAAGAATGAACCAAAATAAGGCCCATTGTGACCTGTTTAAATGGGTTGCCACCTGTTCTGATTACTTTCCTATCCTTGGCGCATGCCTTAGTCTCCTCCTTCGTTTGTTATATCTTATATTTTATGTCTCTGTGCAAACTGAACAGATTGCATCAGAAATGTATCAATGTGGTGCGTTTACTAATTTGGGGTGAAGTTTACTAAGATCGAATGGTTATGAATGCAGTTATTCATACCCATTCATTGTAAAATATGGCTGGTAACTTAGAATCAGTTAATTTACTATCATCCAAATTTGTCTGATTTTCTGTATTTATTGTTAAAGTCGAGTTACACACACGCCATTTTAGGATAGTATGGCCGCCATTTTGGTTCGCAGAGTTGCGCAAATAAAGTATAATGCCCGAGTCTGTGTAACAAAGTGGATCATAAGCGCAGCCATACTAATACACATAAATTCATAATATCACACTAACACAA
The DNA here is from genome assembly GCF_055691185.1 of Crinia signifera. NCBI lineage: Eukaryota > Metazoa > Chordata > Amphibia > Anura > Myobatrachidae > Crinia > Crinia signifera. The sequence goes on along the minus strand of NC_139222.1, from coordinate 74,122,016 downwards.
AATAAAATATAGTTAATTAAAGGTTTAGTACGCTACCCATAGTTTAATTAGAAATACACGATTGTTTCTGTACATGTTAGGTATCTTTATGTTCTGTGTCCCGTGCGCAGCATTCCGGTCGCAGCCAAATATTCGCAAGTCCTATGGTTTGATAATTACGGACAAAATACTTATTATATGTACTTTTGCCATGTGTCCTGTGTAAGACAAAGGAATCAAGTTGTAACCAGTTCTTGTTGCTGATTTACGACCCTGACGATGATGCTAACAAACAAAGGACACCAAAGTACCCTCCCCCCTGCACCAATCCAAACCAGGTGCAATACCTTGCCCCAATCACTGAAGACTGGACATTTGAACCCTTGACCAATCGTAAGGGCCTTTGACCCCCCTTCTTGGACCCTATAAAATAGCTATCCCTGAACTGGCTTGGTCTCTTTTGCACTGGATCTCTCCCTACATCTTGACCGGGCTAAGTTCAGTTTGAACGTAGCGAGCTCCGACCGGAACTGCGCTGCGATATTCTCTTTACGGTAACATTTGTATTCCTGTTTATGTAAATGTGGCTGATTATATTCTGTATCTGTTTCTGTTCCCCTGTTAGTTTAAAGTGTATTAGTATTGTTAAGGGAATTGTATCACGTGTTATCCTGTATTTCTTCTTTCTGTAACCCCCTTTTGTCCGCTAGGGACTAAGGGCCTTATTCTGGTTGGAGCGTCCGGGCCGTACGCGTACGTCCCGGGGTTTTTAACGATCTGCGCATGTGCAGATACGCTAATGCGCCGGCGCGAACACTCCACAACGCTTACGGCCGGTGTCTCAACGTGCGAAAAAACCTGTACGCGAGTGTACGGGTAATGGGGCGGCATAGGGGCGTGTTGATGGGAGCGGCCGAAATAATGAGGGAAAATGGGCGTAAATATGGGCGTACACGGGGGTGTGCACCAAAAATGAGCGGTGCTACTACCGCACGATCGACTAAGGCACCGTTCATTTCGGACACCAAACAGGCGGCCGCCAACCGCCAGCTCAAACCACCCCTACAGATACCGCATGCCAGCGTGCGCCTGAGTTGGCTAATTAACGCTGATTACTACTCAAACACATACACCTGAATGTAATAAGCAATGCTGCAGTCTATTAACTCCAAACCATGATTTCACTGCCTGCAAGCCACACATACAGCACGCAAACACATTGGAAGCTTATGTTTCTATACTTCTCCACATTTAAAGGTTTGTTTAATTGAAGGTAAGAATCTTTTTATACGCTAAGGTAGGGATTTGCTAAACAGACACATTCACTACGTGCTTTCATAGACTTTACGCAGTAGCACACACAGCACGCAAACACATTGGAAGCTTATGTTTTTATACTTCGCCACATTTAAAGGTTTGTTTAATTTAAGGTAAGAATCTTTTTATACGCTAAGGTAGGTATTTGCTAAACAGACACATTCACTACGTGCTTTCATAGACTTTACGCAGTAGCACACTCAATCTACACAAGTCGACATGTGTCAACGTGTTCACTCTAATACTAACATAGGTTTTGTATTTAGGATACAATAACATAAACCACATCTAACACCTACAAAGGATGTTTCAGCAATGTTTGAAGCCCATGACCACTATTTTCCACACAATCTTTGTATAGTACCCAAAATAATGACCTGTACCACTATCTCATCTGCTATGATTTGGATTTGACTACACTCTGGATGTAAGATGCCACCAATCACATTATTGCACTCTAATCTCTCTAACAAAGGATTCCTACATCTGCTTATGACACTGTCAAATCATATATATTTAAAAAGTTATGCATGTTTGTTCACAAGCTAATTTATCATGTTTGGCCCATTCACACATCTTTTTTTAGGGAGGACACATATGCATTCCTACACAAATGTACCTTTTCACCCTTGTTTGTCTGCCTCACCCACTCCATGAGGAAAGCATTGTTCTGGACCTGCTTTTACCTACTACTGTAGGAGCTACCTCACCTGCACACAAACTGCTTTCTCACCTATTAAGTTGCTCTGCACATGTGCTGACACAAACTAATTAGCAGGGAAAAGTTGGATAGAAACATGGGAATGGCCATGGAGAGGGTTACACATGGGAAACTTCGACCACACTTCAACAAATGTTCAAAAATACCCTGGTCAGTAAGTACACATAAATCTAGTATTTGTTTCACACAAGAAATGACACATACCACAATTTAGATTTAATTTGTAAAATAAATTTATTTGCTGTTCAGCATCACAGCTTGACACTTTAATGTGAGAAATCAAATAAACAAATAAAATAGACACACAAATAATAAAACAGCCAGAACAAGAGGTTGCATATCTCCAAACATGTGTTACCCTGCAAATGCAATGGTGAAAGAAATGGGGACACCAAAATACGTACTGCAACAACCAGGGTGAATACTAAGCAAGATACACACCACCAAAAAAAAATATCCTGCATTTGTAGAGGTCAAAATACGAACTTTCATGCCCATGGCACGCAAATGGATCGATGGGCAACTCAGGAAGCGGATGTCCAGTGCAATTTAAACCTTTGGGCTCCAACCACAGAGGAAGTGAACCAGGTCTCATTTGGGCCCTTTTTTGCCCCTTTTAGATGGGGCCTTGGGGACAGGGGCCTTTGGCTCAGCTGGCTTTCGGCGTCTTCCCCTAGTCGACACAGGAGGGTCAGCCGAGGTGGAAGGTTGGGGAGCAGCTTGGGGTGGGGCAGCAGATGGGGGATTGTCCCTTAGGGACCTGGCGGTGGACAGCTGCTCCGCAAGAAGTTCATTCTGGCGGCTGAGGTGTTGGCCAATGCTTAGCATGCCAGCCGCCAGAGTTTCATTAATGCGGTTCAAGGCCTCAACCTGCAGCTGGTTTGTGGCCTTCCACTCCGCCAGAAAATCCGCCACCTGCTGCTGACGGATCGCAGCATCCACCCCTTGCTGCTCGATCCTGTCCAGCGTCACCAACAGGCTCTCACTCCATGTCTCCTGTGGCTGGGGCTGGGGGCGACGTCTTGGTGGAGGCTGGACCACTTGCTCCACCTGTGGCTCTGCAGAGGAAGATGCTGCCGGTACATCCTGACTTTCTGCTTCTGCTAGGATAAGAATTGAAAACAATGTCACCATCACATACGCAATAAAAAATATCTTTCTAAATACAATGCATTACTGTGACTTACCATCAAAAGCAGCAGCAAAGACCTCCGCCGGGAGCTCACTGTCCATATTGGAGATCCCCCTGATCTCCCCCACATCGATCACGTCACAGGAGTCCAGCTCCAGGGGGGTATACTCCAAATGGTCAGGCATAGGACCGCTCCCGGTGGACATGCTGTGGTTGTACCGGTCAGTCATCTTCCTCTTCAGTGCACTTTTGAAGTCAGTCCACCTACAAGTTTAAAAATACAAATATCACCATGAGATATGTGCACCACTGTGCTACGTGTAGGGTTACCAACTAGTCCCTTTAATTCCGGACACATGTTACTTACACAGGTTCTGTGGCAGTTTAAAATTAGGTGAAGTGGAGTCTTGAAGTCAGCCAGCCACAGAACCTGTGTAATTAATATGTGTCTGGAATTAAAGGGACTATGTGGTACCCCTAGCTACGTGACATTTCCTAGTGTGGGTGATCTTATGTTTTTTTGCCATGTGTGGCCAAATATTTCTTTGATGGACAAAACCATGTGCACTGCAGGTGAGGCAGGTGTAAAACCCCACCCAAATCTGATTATCTCTGCACAAGTAACACCTGCCTCACCTGCAGTGCACATGGTTTTGTCCATCTAAGAAATATTTGGGCAGAAAGAGTGAACTAGAATAAGGGCCTCAGTTCCTGCTGGAGACTGCTGAAAAATTGCCCTGACAAACACACTAACCTTTTCTTCACCGCGTCCCAAGTTCTGACCACTGGTGACACCTGGTTCACTTCCTCTGTGATCTTGTCCCAAAGGTTTCTCCTTGCACTGGCACCCAGCTTCCTGGTTGCCAATTCAATCCATTCGCGTGCCCTGGGCACTAGAATTCGCATTTCGGCCTCTACAAATGCAGGGTTTCTCTTTCTGGTGGTGGTATCCTGCTCAGTCATCACCCTAGATGTTGCAGCACGTTTTCTGGTGGCCCCAGTTCTCTCACCATGCACCTGCTGGGTCACACCTGTTTGGAGAGATGCAACCTCTTGTTCTGGCTGGTTGCTTGGCCCTTGTGGAGCTGGTGGAGGTTCACCAGGGCCTGTTACTGAGGGGCCCGCTTGATCTTGCAGGCGACTCCTCTCTTGGGCCCTCCTTCTCCGCTCCTGTTCCCTCTTGTTGAGTGCATCAAGCAGGGATTGTGCTGTAGCTCTCTGCAGAGCGTCCTCTGCTGCAGAATCGTCTGAGTCAGACATGTTTGCAGCAATTGTGGGCTGCATCTGACTGAATATTTATATGTTAATCTCCCGCCATGAACAAGGGGGCGTATATTTTTTCCCGCAATGTAGATGCAAATTTACGCCGATATTTCCCGCCGATAATTCCCGCTTAAATTACGCAGGTCTCAACGCACCTGATCAAACACCTGTATATGCACATACACAGGTTGTGGAGCATTGTGCTACATCGTGAAATGTGGGCACCTGTCATTCCAATGACGAGTGTTGTCAGCTGGTATCTGTTGGAGTTCGTGTATGCTTTGTGAGTCACATTTCAAAACATCACGTTATAATGCTTTCCTTACATATGTAATGTGTATGAAATTGTCATACAGCAACATGTTGCATTGTGGCCCTTTAGGCAGCGTAGTTATAAGTAGAGGGTTGCGTGTATTATTTTCCGCCTACTGTATATACAGTGCTCCTCTCCATGCATATCGGTGCATCGTGCCCCCTTTAGGCAGCGTAGTTATAAGTAGAGGGTTGCGTGTATTATTTTCCGCCTACTGTATATACAGTACTCCTCTCCATGCATATCGGTGCATCGTGCCCCCTTTAGGCAGCGTAGTTATAAGTAGAGGGTTGCGTGTATTATTTTCCGCCTACTGTATATACAGTACTCCTCTCCATGCATATCGGTGCATCGTGCCCCCTTTAGGCAGCGTAGTTATAAGTAGAGGGTTGCGTGTATTATTTTCCGCCTACTGTATATACAGTACTCCTCTCCATGCATATCGGTGCATCGTGCCCCCTTTAAGCAGCGTAGTTATAAGTAGAGGGTTGCGTGTATTATTTTCCGCACACTGTAAATACAGTACTTCTCTCTTCATTGAATTTATGCTGTTGGTTGTGGTGTGTGTATATCGGAACGGTCCGCGTAAGTTTCTATTCGCATCCAGTTTGTTACTGTAAGAGGGATTAATAAAGTTAATACCAAACAAACAATTTTTTACACCAATCAGCAAGCACCAAAAGTGATATATGTACCTGCAATTAATAACTGCGCCATTGCCAATATGACTTCCAACAGAGCTAGGCCATTTTCCACCCCTGAGCTGTTGGCCCTGGTCGACGTTATGGACCGTCACCTGGGGCCCAGGGGCCCATATGTCAGCAATGCCGACAAGCGGCGGGCGTATACTGCTGCCCGCCGCCTGATCTTCTCTACGACCGGCATCCGCAGAAGCCTGGGGCAGGTTGAGCGGCGCTGGTCAGACCTGCGCCGGCGGCAGCCGGTTCTTCTCAGCAGCCTTCGCCGCCATATTGCCCGATGTAAGTTTTGATTACTAGTATGTCAGCGTTTTTTAGCAATGTTTTGTGTACTTTTTATAAATATGTTCCTGAGTATGGGGGTGTATATGGGGGGTATATGGGGGTGTATATGGGGGGTGTATATGGGGGTGTATATGGGGGGTATATGGGGGGTATATGGGGGGTATATGGGGGTGTATATGGGTGTATATGGGTGTATATGGGTGTATGGGGGTGTATATGGGGGGTATATGGGGGGTATATGGGTGTATGGGGGTGTATATGGGGGTGTATATGGGGGTGTATATGGGTGTATGGGGGTGTATATGGGGGTGTATATGGGTGTATATGGGTGTATGGGGGTGTATATGGGGGTGTATATGGGGGGTATATGGGGGTGTATATGGGGGTGTATATGGGGGTGTATATGGGTGTATGGGGGTGTATATGGGGGTGTATATGGGGGTGTATATGGGGGGTATATGGGGTGTATATGGGGGTGTATATGGGTGTATAGGGGGTGTATAGGGGGGGGTTTAAGTAGTTGATCAGTTTTTGGGTGTAGGATATCAAATAGTTTGCATGATAAATGTCTGAAATATCACAGCAATGATAATTTTGAAGGTTATGAGCATGACTAATGTGAATTTTTCTTTCCCCCTTTTTTATGAAACCCAATCTTCGATTTCTATGCCATCAACATGAACATTTCAGCACGGGCAAGGGCACGTATGGAAGCCCGGGAGCAGGCAGCCCGGGACCAGGCAGCCCGGGACCAGGCAGCCCTGGAGGAGGAAGAGGAGGAGGAGGAAGAAGAGGAGGAGGAAGAGGAGGAGGAGGAGGAGGAGGAGAAGAAAGAGGAGGAGGAAGAGGAGGAGGAGGAAGAAGAGGAGGAGGAAGAAGAGGAGGAGGAAGAAGAGGAGACACTGGGTGCAGTTTGGACCCACACCATTTCCCCATCCCCTTCCCCCTCCACAACCCCCACCCCCTCCACAACCCCCACCCCCTCCACAACCCCCACCCCCTCCCCAACCCCCTCCCCAACCCACACCCCCTCCCCAACACTGGAGACACTGGGTGCAGTTTGGACCCACACCATTTCCCCATCCCCTTCCCCCTCCACAACCCCCACCCCCTCCACAACCCCCACCACCTCCACAACCCCCCCCCCTCCCCACCCCATTTCCTACCCCCCTACACCTCTCCACCACCCACCCCCAAACCTCTCCACTCCCCACTCACACCCACTACCTCGGGCCAAACTCCAGGACCATCCACCTTGCTACTGACCCCCCCCAACCACTGCACAGCCAACCAGCGGCAACCAGGATGGCTCAAGTAGCCGTAAGTAAATAATGTGTCTAATGTTGACCTACACATTTCTACACATAAACAATCACAACAACCACATATGTGTATCCAACATCAACATTAGTTGCAACATATCACTGCAGGCCGACCATGAGGTGTGTCCTGTCCTTCTCCAGGAACAAGGCTCCCCTTGGTGGGTTTTTTGAGTGTGGCCATGCCTCACCCCTTGAATAATTGACATAACAGTACATCCAATGAGATATCCGACATTAGTGGTGTGGTAGTTATGTGGCTCCAGGTGTTGGGTAACTCCAGTTCCCAGCATGATGTGCAACACAGGGCCGGATTATAATGGAGGCGCAAGGGGTCAGTGCCCCTGGGCCCCCCTCTAGCTAGGGGCCCCCTGTGGTTGTCATGTATTTTTTAAAAATAAAATGTTTAAGTTATGTTTTTTTTTTTTTAGCTAAATGTTTTGTGCATGGGTGGGGTAGTGCTGCAGCTTCACCTATCTGCCAATGTGACAATGATTTATGGTGCTGAGCATCGGGAGCCAAGGCACACTGATTGCACAAGTGTGCAGTGCATTTCTGGGAGTTGACTAAGTCCCATGACACTTTGCACCAGAGGACAGAGGCTGAGAAGTTTGTGCTGAGCTCTGATTGGTGGAGCTCATTACATGCTTCTCAGGTCCATGGAGAACAGCAGCAGCAGCTTAGTCATAGGAGGGTTTTTAATCAGAGGCAGCACTAGGACTGTGAGGTCTCCTCCAGAGTAAGGGGCAGAGGGACAAACACAGGCTTTTCATGTGGTGTGTGTATGTATATATATATATATATATATATATATATATATATATATATATATATATATATATATACAGTATATATATATATATATATATATATATATATATATATATATATATATATATATATATATATATATCCCCTGCAGGTAACCATTGACCAAGTTTATTCTGCCTTTACTCTGTGTTTTGACAGTATAATATTCGCCCATGCAGTGTGCGGCCAGTAATGACAAGTGCAAGGGGGCCCCCCGCTCTAAAGTACCCCGGGCCCCCCAAAGGCTTAATCTGCCACTGGTGCAACTTAAATGTAGAGATTGTTTTGTTCATAGTGTGTGAGGCCATGCGGATGCATGCTTTACAAACATAGCTGTAGGCCTATAATTTGTACAGCAATGTCCTAAATTTAAAATACTAAGGAGTGCTTAAGCCACAACAATGTCATAACCCTTAAATAGCACAGGCTAATTGTGAGGTTAGAGGAGAGTCCCCCAAAACCAAAGTACCAATTGGGATACAGCATACATTCATTGATGAAGGAGTAATTGAATTAATGTTATTTACTATGTACAGTATGTGTGTGTTAACATATTTTTTTTTAGTACTGTGTTTACAGCAGACCCATCTTCAATGTAGTTTCTAAATGTACTGTATGTGGCCTTCACACATAACTCTGAACTTTTTATTATGTACAAATACAACAAACATTTGTGTATGTTATATATTAATTTTTTGTTTTATCCCTTCATTACAGACACTGGACAGCAGCAGGAGGAGGTGGCAGCAATAATGCGGGAGATCATGATGACTCTCCTGTACCTCCAGCTCCTTTTTGGCCTTCTGGAGTCCCGCCTTTAATTTTTTATTTATCCCCCCCCCCTTTTTATTTTTGGATAAAATAAAAGTTTGATTACAGTTCGAAATTGCCTGTGTTTTTAATAATAAATATGTTAGAGGGCGTGTAAGGGTAGGTACATACAGATGTGTACTGTAAGTTATACTTGTAATTTGAGGTGAGGGGTAATGATTGATGTGTGAATTTGTGTGTTTTTGAGTAAAATAACACATAGTGAAAATGCATGAATGTTTAATGTTGTTAGATTAAAACATCACACATAACATCAGGGTAGGTATACATGTTACACATTTTGGACAAACTAATTACGGACATAATTTAGTACATATACAGAAACACCAACATAACTTGATTTAAAAGTAACAGCAATATGGGGACACATAGATAGTGATTAAAATGCCACATTAGAACATAACAAATATACATGTAATGAGGGTTCAAATGTAGTTTTATTAGGTCTTTATTAAGGTAGACAATTGAGTTAATAGAAAACAATAATTGAATAACAAATAGATTAATTAATCAATTGTCAGATTAGTAGTTGAGAGGCAAGATTTGCAGGTCCATATATGTGAAGGGTATGCCAGCGTGCACGGACGTACGCTCACTCTCACGAGCGGTGACATAAGCTGAGTTTTCCATTGAAAACAATAGGGACCCGTCCGTGCAAACTGGCGTACGCTCAGATCTCCGCAAGAAGTCGGTGGGGAGACGGAGGAAAGACGGCCGTACACGGCGCCGTACGCTCAGTTGTACGCCTGTTGTCGGAGTGCAAGGGCTGGCCCGTCCGCGTACGTTGCCGTACGCTCATTTGTACGCCACTCCCCTTCTACGGTATTTCTGCCCGTACGTAAGCGGCTGATTTGTGGGTGGACCTAACCCTAACGGCCGCGTACGGCTAGCGTGCGGTAATGGCGAACGTACGCACGTTTGGCCGCTCCGACCAGAATAATGCCCTAAATACACTGTTTGGAGAATCTATCTCCTCCCTTTGGCCCTTATTCTGAATCGGACGGTACGGCCCGCGTGCGGCCGTACCGCCGATGTTTTTAGTCTGCACATGCGCAGAGGTCAATCTGCGCATGTGCAGCCCCATTCGCCGCAGACGTATTTCGTCCGCCGCAAAGGGGGCGTATAGGGGCGTGAGGGGCTTCATACCCTCATTTCCCTATGTATACGCCCCGCGTTTCATGGGCGTTCCCATGCAAACGCGGGGCGTATGCATGCTAATCAGGGTATGACGCCACTGATGGGGGTGGAAAGCTGACGTCGCCGGATGTCAGCTCTCAGCCCCCATACAAGCTATCACACGGACGATTGTCCGTGTGGTCTCAGCTTGCGGGAGCTGCTGTGGCGTGCGGCCCTGCCTTCGATGGTCGACGACCATCGAATGCAGGGGGCAGCTCCCACCATGGTGGAGGCGTACGCCCCACCATTTTTATGCGGATCGCCAGCCGTCCGTGTACGGACGGCCGTGGCGATCCGTCTCGTGGGCGGGGATTGGTTTGTGCGGCCGGAGCACCGTGTGCGGCTCCGGCCGCACCAACCAGAATAAGGGCCTTTGTTATATCCTTGTCTCGAGTCTCATTCGCATCTGGCGATAAAGGTTTATTACGGACATTGTCCTTAAAAGGTATTCGCAGTTAAGGGATTAAGTACTAATCCAGCGTGTACAACAACTAATCCAGCGTGTACAACACACGGAAAAGGTCCGCTGCGCTATGCTTTGTTCGCACGTAGCTAGGGATAAAGGGTACGCAAGTTACGGAAAGAGTACGTAAACTGCACATTTCACTTATTGTCCTTCTGGTTATATAAATATCGGTTTCAATAATTGCGGGCTTCGTCCGGGTGTTTCATACTCTAGAACACTGTACCAAGCGCAAGACTTGAGCCTATGCCAGCAAAAGATTGGAAGTGATCATTTAACCATTGCTGGAGAGGCCAAGTCCGCGGCGGTACAGGGTTTGAGAGGTGCTAGCGTATGAACCCGAGATATAATAAGTGAAATCCAAAGAGAAATTACGTGATGTGTTTTAAGTATATAAGGTGTTCGTATTAAGTAAACTGTATTTCTGCCTGCCACAAGTAGTTTAACGGGGTATGGTGTCTTGAATTGCTTGTTTATAGTTACGGTACATGTGCGCGTGCGATAAGGTTTCGCACACGTGGAGGCAAAGGCCTGTGTTTATTATAGTACATAGAGGATTCCTTCTGTGCAAAACTATAATTTTTTTTGTTGTCCGTTACTGCAGGGTCAGGGACTCTGCCACGTGGCGATAAATTCTGGGCCTTTTACAGTAACGTAAAGCGTCTGCAGTGTATTACGTAAGGTACGCACACACGTGTTTACGTTAAGTATAGTTTCACATCTCTGTATGTAATTTACGGATTTTGTGCGAGATTTATTTCGCATCCTTACAGATTTGTGTTGGGATTATTTTCGCATTTCGGCGAAATTGCTGCATTTAGCGGTACCCGATCACGACCTTACAAATACACTGCAGAACACGTGGGTGGCCGATCCATCGGCGGCCGGTGAACAGGTTTTAACAAACACACGTGCACACATGGCTGTTCGCTGGCACTGCACATGCAGCACACATAGGAGCCCAGAGGTGTCTAGTATTAATCACAAGCTCTATTTAAACGGTATATTAACATACTGTGGATAAAGCAGTAATTATTAAAAGTAAATCATTTTTTTTGGTTCATTTTTCAAAAACAAGCAATGCAAGCATTATTTTAATAGATTCCTATAGCCATTTAAGGGATTTATACCTGCATAAGTATCTAGTGAGAAACTACCAACCAGGGAAGATTTTCTGTACAGAAATATTTCAAGTTTAAGCGTAAGGCCAAGGTGTAAATAGCATCCAGTGTGAAAATCATTGGGTGAACGGGCGTGTGACGATACGACCCACAGCGCAGTCCAGATCAGAATAGTATTTGTGTGTTGAAATAAGACATATAGGTGCACGAGACAACGTGCCCATAGGAACTGCCCCTTTCGTGGACCCGCCTATTTTGACCGGAACTGCGCTGCGATATTCTCTTTACGGTAACATTTGTATTCCTGTTTATGTAAATGTGGCTGATTATATTCTGTATCTGTTTCTGTTCCCCTGTTAGTTTAAAGTGTATTAGTATTGTTAAGGGAATTGTATCACGTGTTATCCTGTATTTCTTCTTTCTGTAACCCCCTTTTGTCCGCTAGGGGCTAAATACACTGTTTGGAGAATCTATGTCCTCCCTTTGTTATATCCTTGTCTTGAGTCTCATTCGCATCTGGCGATAAAGGTTTATTACGGACATTGTCCTTAAAAGGTATTCGCAGTTAAGGGATTAAGTACTGCGAAGGGATATCCTATTACTGGCACTGATCCAGCGTGTACAACACACGGAAAAGGTCCGCTACGCTTTGTTCGCACTTAGCTAGGGATAAAGGGTACACAAGTTACGGAAAGAGTACATAATCTGCACATTTCACTTATTGTCCTTCTGGTTATATAAATATCGGTTTCAACATTATATAGGCAAGCTCAGACGAATTAAGAACACCATCAATAGGACTCAACCGTATATGGCCATAGAGTTCTATCTGAGGTCCAAATTTACTATCATTCGTACTGCGGCATTCGGCCGGTAATTCAACAGAAAATACGGCTGGAAAATACTTATCATTTTCCAGGTGTATTTGGATGAAGTCTGACTGATCCGTGCTGGCTTCTCTGTTTAAAAAGTAGAAAAATACATTAATAATAAAAAAAATGGCATGGGGTCCCCTGAATTCGGTTGATAGTAAATTATCTGCAGCTAATTTACTAGCCGCATTTTGTATTGAATGGGTCAATGGCAACTCACACCTAATTGTAGTGTCCTTTAATTTGCAATATTTTGTATATAAAATGTTATTTTCTCACAAGACATTGGATCTGTTCACCAAACAGTCATTTTGATTGACAGGAAGGCAAATCTAGTTTTTGTTTCTGTAGAAACAAACCAAGCACCCATGTTTATCCATGTTCCTGCTCTACCAGGCAACTTACCCTCTAATATAGGTGCAAGGTATGGAACCTGATGTTAGAGGAGGGAATTGGGCACTCAGTCAGTGGGACCCGACAGCAGTTTTCCATGTAACCCTATGGGCCAGTCCATTCCTGGCAGGATAAAACCCCAGTGCCCAATGCAGGTATCGAGTGCATATTCAAGTAGCTACATAATAAGATAATAACTGGTTGGTTACTAGGTCAGTCTGTGATGTGAATTAATCAGTAGTACTCATGTTTCCTTGTGTTAATGTTGCTTTAACCAGGCTGGTCATTCCCCTTTTATCCACACAAGTGATGTCAGGGGTGGATGGTGGTGGAGGCTAGCCCCTACCTTCCAAATGCAGGACATTATAGTTTGAGTAGAGATCTTAAGTTAAACTACGTTCACAAAAGTTGTAATAAGAAAGAAATCAGCTCTCTCTGATAGTAACATGCCCACTGAATAGCTCAGCTGTCCTGCTGGGTTGACACAGGAGTACAAGAGATGGATCAAATCAGCATGGAGCATTATTAAGAAACAGGATGGGAAACAGGCCAAACCCAATTGCTTAGCAGCTATTTCCAGGAAGTGTATGATTTGGGCCCCCTAAGCTTCAGGGCCCCATAGCAAGGACTTGATACCAACCACAGTTACTCCAATTACAGTGCAGCAAGCCTTTAATAAGAAATGCAGAGTTTTTTTTAGAGGGGGTCCTTTTGTATATACCAGTGGTAGCCAACTACGATCCTCGAGAGCTACCAAAGGTTCACATCTTCCAGACAACCTAGCTGCTGCACAAGTGCACTCATTACTCACTGAAACATTTTCAAAGATCCACAGGTGGAGATAATTACAGTACTTCACTTGTGATTCTGTGAGGATACCTGGAAAACATTAAATGTTGGTAGCTCTTGAGGACTGGAGTTGGCTACCCCAGGTATATACAATACATAAATCCACAAAAACACACAAAAAAATCTTATTCAGTTATATACAGCACTATTTTTCTGTATAGCGTATATTGAGAGAGAGAGAGAGAGAGAGAGAGAGAGAGAAAGAATTGTATATATTGTATTTAGAAACAAAGGCAATCACAGATGACTTTAAAATAAAAAGGTACTTCTTTACTTTCATGGTGCCGCGCTACTTCCGGGTTACGCTCGCCACAAGTTAACGCCATGCCAACATGGATAGTTCATACCTCCACTATCCATGTTGGCATGGAGTTGATTTTAATTAGCGTGGCGAGCGTAGCGAGCCACCGAGCCCGCAGCGTGGGCGAGCGAAGCGAGCCCCGCAAGGTGACGCGCGGAGCCATTCTGGCGCCGTGAAAGTAAAGAAGTACCAATAAAAATTATCTTATGGAAAGTACATTTTGGCAGAGAACAGGTTCAGGAACCCAGTTCCTGATGATGTCATATTTAATCAGAGGTTCAGGAACTGAGTTCCTTCTGGTTCCTGCTGAAAAATAGCACTGGTTGTATAATAGTACAGAACTACTGTCATTTCTTGTGTGGTGTGTATATAACCTAACTTTTATGGTTGAAAGATTTAGACTTTACTGTTGGGGTTAACAGATACAATTCACTTCCAGATTTAACAATGCATAAGGAAGAACACATCTTTATTCATGCGAAGAAAGCACAGAAGTAGCATTACTGCAACTTAAACTCTTATTTGCCACACTGCACAGATTCTAGTCACTTGTGCATGGTCAGATACAATGACATCTTACTTATAGTATACAATAGGGAGGTATACATTGATTTGATCAAAGCGATCTTTGTAAAGGATTGTATTTACTTTTCCGACTAAACGCATAGTACAATAGAGTACAATTTAGCAGCCTGGGAGTTAAGATCATGGGCTAAATGTTCAGATTTAGTTTGCTGTATCTGCAGAAAATAGAGAATTCTAAAAATGAGTTTTTGACCTCAACACATTTCCAGCTAACTGAGCCTAAATCAATTTCTTTCCCAGTGCCTGGCCTCCCATTTCTGTTTTGGGAGCACAAAATTTGATTTCACCTTTAGGCACGCACACAGGAATCACAGCGAGAAAAAAGAAGACCAGAATTGCTGCATTTCCAAATTTATTGTGTTTATAACATGGTGACGGGCAGATGGCTTATAATGTTCTGCCAATTTCAAGGCAATGAAAATGTTCTATTATGAGTTTTGTCTTTGCTGTACTTTATACAATATTTTAGGACACTCATGTACACTAATAAGCAAGACACTAGTTTTGTCTGGATCCAAAACATAAGGACCAATTTATAACTATGGGTCAAAAAAATAAATAAAAATAAAATAAAGGTACTATCTGGGCGCCCGATTTTTTGATTGTATGCCTTAACTTAAGGCATACAATCAGATGCGATGGACCCGATTTTTTCGGAAAAATCGGGTCGATCGCATCGCATGCAACCAAATCGCATGTGATGCGATCGACACAATTTTTACATTGGATTCAATGTTAAATGGTCCCTAAGACCCGATTTTACATTGGGTCCAATGTTAAATGCCCCCTCCCCAGACCCCATTTTTTATTGTATACCCACCCTGTTCATACCCCGACTATCCAAGTGGGCACGGACTTGATTTTATATAGCGTGGCCACGTTTCGGGCTCGGTGTCTCGCTGCACTCGCCACAACTCCATGTCCTCTTGGATAGTGGGGGTATGAACAGGGTGGGTATACAATAAAAAATGGGGTCTGGGTGGCATTTAACATTGGACCCAATGTAAAAATCGCGTCCATCGCATGCGATGCGATCGACTCGATTTTTCCGACCCAATCAAAAAACCAGGCGCCCAGATAATACATAAGTACCAAAATAAATACTGCTTTTCTACAATCTCTTTATAATTTATAAAACCAAGAATCATTGGGGCATCGAAGAGGAAAAAGGAAGGCATCCAACCTTCAAGTAGAGTCTGTAGTTCTATCGAGCATCAAATATAAGGAACACATTTCCTGGGCCCATCTTTCAATATTATGCATTTGTTGAAGACGAGGGGGTATATTTACTAAGAAGGGTATTCTATTAAAGATGGGATGTTTCCCATAGCAACCAATCAATAAGATTCTACTCATTTATTTAGCACCAAGAAGATAATAGATAGAATCTGAGTGCTAAGGGCAAAATCCCATCTTCAATAGAACTCCCACTTTCAGTAAATTTACCCCCGGGGCAAGATTTACAAAGGGTAAAATTCTGTAAAAACAAGGTTACAGCTATTACCAAATGTCCTGGCCTCTGGCAAGCAAATCTCTCCACAGCTCGTACCCCATAGGCAGTGCCATCTGTAGATGAGTATGAATTCACAGTAGAATTCCTCTGTGGGAGTTTCCCCAAGGCATGCATGTGTTCAGGTCAACAGTGGGACATTCATAGTAGGACTCACAGGTCATAAACCCACACGTCCTCAAAACCCAAAGGATAGCTCTTTATCAATTTTAATCACAATTATTACTGCATACAGAATAAATACTGCTATACATGCAATAACTGGTAGGATGTATTGTATGTAACATACAACATAAGATAGCGATACTTACCGTTGACTGGAGGCAAGGGTGCCGGCAGTTAGACTACTGATGCCAGCATCCCGAAGGAGGGAATCTCAATGGGGGTCAGGTAAATATACTTCCCCCCCCCCTGCCCACCCAACCTTCCCTTCTAGCCGCCTAACCCTAAGCCCCCCTCACTAGAGGATAAACTTAACCCCCCATCACAGGCGTAGGGAGGGCGGAGCCACGGAGCTCCTGCTCCGGGTGCCGATTGGTGGAATGGCGCCGCCGGCCCGCCCCCCCCCCCTCCGCAAATGATCCCTGCCTGATCACCATACACTAACGGGGGGCAGCGTGTGCCGGCGGCTGCCCTTCCCGGTGCCTGCCTCCTGCCATGCTGCTGCTCGGTCCGGCTTCCGGGCAGCGCAGCAACACTCCAGACTCCTCCCCAGGGGCGGAACTAGTAATGCCGGTGCAGACGGTGCAGTGCACCGAGGCCCGCCGCCAAAGGAGTTCATGGGGCTCGTGCTGCCTGCACCGCCTGCTGTAATTTCCAGAAATACTTTTTTTACCTAATGCTCGGCAGCGTGGGTGCAGGGGCCCGCAGGCGGAAACGTGGCGGCGGGAATGGAATGTTGTACGGGCAGAGGAGGTGTGACGGATCGGATCTCTGTTGTGGATCCGATCCGCAGCACCAAGCCCGTTGACAGGGTGAAGGATGCTCGTCTCCTAGCATCAGCAGGCACCAGCACACAGGGCTCCCTTCCTCTGACATGTAACAGCAGGGATCGGGCGGTTCTCAGCAATTCAATCCGCAGCAGCAGCTCCAGATCCCCGTGCGCACCCTTGTCAGCAATCCGCGGCAGCAGATCCCATGCAAGGTGCACGTGCACCCACAACAGCATCTAAGGCTGATTGCCGCAGATGCTGACGTGGGTGCGCACGGGGATCTGGAGCTGCTGCTGTGGATTGAATTGCTGAGAGACGCCCGATCCCCGCTGTTACATGTCAGATGAAGGGAGCCCTGTGTGCTGGCGCCTGCTGATGCTAGGAGATGAGTCCGAGCTGGTTGGCGGGCATATGCAGGCTCTGTGCTCCCATGATGCATCCTCCCTGCTCCTCCAGCTGTGGGTTTGAGGGTCTGTATCCTTTCACTCGCACTACCTGTAATCACTCTGGGTGCTGGAGCTGCTTTTGATGGTGACTGGCTGCTGTGTCAGTGAAAACACAGCAGCGAATTGACATGGTCTGCCTGGTGCTATCTGTGAGTATGTATACAGTATATAAAGTATATAAAGGGGGTGGGGGGGTGGCAGACATTTTAATTAGAGGACATGGGGGCTGTTATTATTAATAATACTATGGGGGAGGGGGTATATTAATACAACTACAACGTGGGGGCTGTTGATTATACTACATGGAGGGGGCTGATATACCTTGTATAATAATTATACTACAGGGAGGGGACCAGGGCCTGATAAAATATTAGGATGATCAGGCAGGCTGCAGCCTAGAGCGCTGGGTCCTGGGGGAGGAGCAGCACATGGTCACTCACTGCCCATTGCCATGGCTCAAACCAGCACCGACAGACATTTGAAATATGGCTCCTGCCCACCAGCCTATCAGAGCTCACGAACCGGAAGCTGCAGTTAGCAGATCTCTGCCGGACCGTCTGCTCCAATGCGCCATATTTCAAATGTCCATCAGCAATTGTATGAGCGTGAGCCAGTGTCTTATACAGCACGGCAGATTCCTTTACAGTGTCTTATACAGCACAGCAGATTGCGTCTTATATAGCACAGCAGATTCCGTTACAGTGTCTTATATAGCGCAGCAGATTCCGTTACAGTGTCTTATACAGCGCAGCAGATTCCGTTACAGTGTCTTATATAGCGCAGCAGATTCCGTTACAGCGTCTTATATAGTGCAGCAGATTCCGTTACAGCGTCTTATATAGAGCAGCAGATTCCGTTACAGCGTCTTATATAGCGCAGCAGATTCCGTTAAAGCATCTTATATAGCGCAGCAGATTCCGTTACAGTGTCTTATATAGCGCAGCAGATTCCGTTACAGCGTCTTATATAGCGCAGCAGATTCCGTTACAGCATCTTATATAGCGCAGCAGATTCCGTTACAGCGTCTTATATAGCGCCGCAGATTCCGTTACAGTGTCTTATATAGCGCAGCAGATTCTGTTACAGTGTCTTATATAGTGGAGCAGATTCTGTTACAGTGTCTTATATACAGTATTTCAAATGTAACATCCCAACACAAGTTAGCCACGCCCCCAATTCATTATTGGGAGGAGGGGGGGGGGGCGCGAAATATGCCCTTGCTCCGGGCACCATGGCACCTAGCTACACCGCTGCCCCCTTACCCAGCCGCATGTTAGCCAGCACCAGTTTCTTACCTATTGGGATGCCTTTTCGAAGATCCAGCAGCGGCATTTAGATGGCAATCAGGATGTTGGCATCGGTATAGTGAACGCCAACATGCTGACTGCCGGGATGTTTACTGCAACCTGTATGATATAGACTGCACTAGAACGGTTCTGTTTTTTTTTTTTTAAATCAACTATTGCATGTTACACAAGGTGAGTCTATTTTGACAAAGCCATTTTGAGTTTTGCAATAAAGACGTGATCAATTTAGCCTTCTTTTTCCTTCACTATTGTATATGACACAATGAACTTAGAACTGTTGAATAGGAGAACAGTACACGAGCAGTACTAAATTCTATTAAGCAAGCATCTAAATGTGTGTGTGTAATCCCTACAGGAGTGTTTTGTTGCAGTGGAAATTTACAGTACACATAATTACTCCTCCACAAAAATGTGTTATATTTATTGGACACTGTAGATTTCGTTCTATTTTCAAAACGTCATGTCAATGGAGGTGACCAACACAAAGAAATGGATTGCAAGTAGGATATTGTCACTCATCTTGTTTGGAGACTTATTAAAGATTAGAAAATTGGGTACTCTTTACTTAGAAGGGCGCCCACGATTTTGATCGTGGGCATCGTTAGTAAAAAATCTCTGGCATCTCGGGGATTGAATGCACTAAAAAATCGGGTGCGATCAACCGACGAGATGCCCGAGATTTCCCATAGGGAACAATGTTAAATGTCTCAATTGACCCAATTTTCCTGTTCAATGCCTCAATTGACCCGATTTTTCCATAGGAAACAATGTTAAATGGGCCACAGAGGCCAAATAGGCACCCTGAAGTGTATAATGGCCACCCGAATTGTTAACGCCACCCCACGATCAACGTCAACCCGATGCGTGGCGAGCGCAGCGAGCCCGCGAGGGGCGGCGGTACGCGTCCTACGACCTTTTCATACCCCCACTATCCACGTCGGCGTGGAGTTGAGAATAGAAAGTGTGGCGAGCGCAGCGAGCCACCAAGCCCGAAGCGTGGCGAGCGCAGCGAGCCCCGCGAGGGTACGCGGACAGCTGTGAAGCCCGCGAGGGGACGCGGATACCTGTGAAGGTATCCGCGTCCCCTCGCGGGGCTCGCTGCGCTCGCCACGCTTCGGGCTCGGTGGCTCGCTGCGCTCGCCACACTTTCTATTCTCAACTCCACGCCGACGTGGATAGTGGGGGTATGAAAAGGTCGTAGGACGCGTACCGCTGCGCTCGCCACGCTTCGGGTTGACGTTGATCGTGGGGTGGCGTTAACAATTCGGGTGCCCATTATTCACTTCAGGGTGCCTATTTGGCCTCTGTGGCCCATTTAACATTGTTTCCTATGGAAAAATTGGGTCAATTGAGGCATTGAACAGGAAAATCGGGTCAATTGAGACATTTAACATTGTTCCCTATGGGAAATCTCGGGCATCTCGTCGGTTGATCGCACCCGATTTTTTAGTGCATTCAATCCCCGAGATGCCCGAGATGGGCGCCCTTCTAAGTAAAGAGTACCGAAAATTGATTTACACTTTTAATTTTATGCACATGCGGTGTTTTGGACATTTTCTTTTAGTGAAATCTAAAATATTGTTCTATATTCATGTAAAGAATGCAAAATGGTCTTTACCTTGTATGTCAGACAATATGTCTTTTATTTACCTATTTCAACATTCTTCCAACAGGTCACAGTGCTTTAAGAAGCATTGTTCCATGAGCCATGATAATCACAATGGCTTTCAGTGTGGTAATAGGTGTTACATAGCTTATATGAAAATCCTGTACATGTTGTCACAAAAAAATTGTATTCAATTTCCCAGATATTGTTTTTTTTAATGTTCATTTTAGGCAAAGACAGATGGTGCTGGGTTGTTATAGTAAAGCGATATGCTTCTTTAGCACTAGTCTTACTGTAGTCATTATGGTGGACTGTGCCACAATTATCTACTAAGTTCCAAACTCAATAGTGGGTACACAGTAGACAGGTTGTTGCGATTACTTTAATGACTGTTGAAGTATTTGGATGTTTTGTAACAGGGCCGCAACTGAGGTGGTACAGGATTTAAGGGGACACAGCACTCCTTGCCAGAATTCCTTCTGTCAGATACAAGTGCCAGTAATCAAGGCAGTTTCTCCCTCCTCAGGCTGCATTGGGCACCAAGTTAAATCCCCGCTGCCACCCTCCAGTGCCTTGGCTTCACTCCAAACTCAGCCCAGAATCACATTGAACCCTGGACTGCCCACCGGTCACAAAGTCTGTCAACCTCAATGGAGACCCTGTCCATTATGTAATCTGGACCAGAGCAGCAGAGGGCGAGGACACCGTGGTGCCGGTGAGCATTTGTGTAGGACCGGATTTACTGATTAATATTTATTAAGAGCTAACAGGGATCAAGTGTTCTCTACCCTGCCCTGCTCAGGGCATTCATTATGTTTTAGTATACTATAAGGGCAGTGGCATAACTATGAATTGGGCGCCCTCCCCACCGTTAAAGGGGGGCGCGCCCCCCGCCGCAACCCCACTCCTCCATCCCCCGCCCGCAGCCTTACCTGTCTTGCTGGTCCCGGCTCCCTTGCTGGCTTCATTCTTCTGCTATGGAGACGGACCAGCACAAAATGTCCGCCCCCATACAGCAGACAGTTTCAGAGAACGGTCTGCTATATGGGACGGACATTTTATTGTGGTCCGTCTCACTAGCAGAAGAATGACCACCACTGAAGACAGGTAAGGCTGCGGGCGGCGGATTGGCGGGCGGAGGATGGGTGGACGGGAGGGGGCTAACTATAGCACCACAGCCCCCCGGCGCCCCCACATGCACAGCACCCCCCCGCGACTGCGGGGGCTTCGGTGCTATAGTTATGCCTCTGTATAAGGGTATACATGTGCTTCGATTTTACAGGTTTTTGATTCGATTTTGCTTACAGAAGCAAAATCTGATTGAAATGGAAACATTTTTAGGATGCTTTCGATTCGATGCGCACTCCCGTTTCCTCTATATCAAAAAGAAAAAAAGACTGTGCAGACAAGGAAATATCAAATTCAACCCAGTAAATCGAATGTGTACACCGTGCCAGAAGCAGAAATCTGGGAGGCAATGGATTCATCTGCCGCCGGGCTCCTGCTCCCAAGGGGGCACCTCTCCTCCCCTGGAAGCTTAAATCAATTTTTTAAAAGCCAAGGAAATTGCTTCTGTGGCTGAGTTCTGAAATATATACTGTATGTGTTCTCTATCTATCTATCTATCTATCTATCTATCTATCTATATTTCTGAACAGAAAAATATATTTTATATAGGGCTCTGTGTGTGTGTGTGTGTGTGTGTGTGTGTGTGTGTGTGTGTGGGGGGGGGGGGGGGGGGCACCAATATATATCCTGCCTCCGCATTCTGGAAAAAACTTACGCCACTGCACCGTGCACATCAAAATTGATATCGAATGCAAAAGTGCAGATCGAATGTGAAATACAGTAGAATGGAAAGCAAAGGCCAAATCGAAAGGGGGTGGAATTGGGGAAATCAAAATCGAAAGTAAATCGAAATTACTGGTTGTTTAACAGATCTAATGTCTTCTTGTGAGAAAATAACATTTTAAAAACATGTTGCAAATAAAGGGACACTACAATTATACCATGTTCTCATTGCCGCCCCTGCAAAAACCAGAGTTTTTCTTGCCGGGTTTTTGGCAGGGCACAGAGCATCGCAACTTTTAGACCCTGTTCTCACTGCACCTTAGACCCGGGAAATTCCTGTGTCTGACCCGTTCACACTGCTTCTCCTGGTCTGCCCTGCCAACAAGTGTGTGAATATAATAGCAGCTTTGATTGGCTGTTGAAAAAGTAGCTGTGATTGGCTGTATTAGACAGCAGCTTTTATAGGCTGGCTGAAGATGATGTCATTAAAAGAGGCCTTTTTTCCCAAGCACATTGCATTGCTGGAATCATGGCTGACGAGATGTCCCTGATGTTTTGCAATATTTTTATTCTTATTTACTTGCAAACATTATTCTTACTGTTTCATGCAGCAAATGAGAGCTTGCTGCAGCTGCTAACATTGTGCTACCTTGCACAGTGTACTTTGAAGAGGAGGAAAGCGCAATTTCTTGCTGAGAGAGAGAGTGCTCACCTTCATTATGTGCGCAGGAGAAGAGCTTTCATCGTATCCAGCATTACCTCCATATTGAGGTTCAGCACTGGCACTACCCGGCGAATGTGGACCAGAGACCGCTCTCATGGCGAAGTCTTTTGGTCTACAGTGGAGGCTTATGAGGATGATCATGCGATGCGACCGACGCGATTACCGATTTTACATAGGGAACAATGTTAAATGGCCCAATTGACCCGATTTCACATAGGGAACAATGTTAAATGGCCCACAGACCCCAAATAGCCACCCTGAAGTGTGAAATGGCCCCCCCAATTGTTAACGCCACCCCACGATCAACGCCAACCCGAAGCGTGGCGAGCGGCGGCGGTACGCATCCTACGACCTTTTCATACCCCCACTATCCACGTCGGCATGGAGTTGAGAACAGAAAGTGTAGCGAGCGCAGCGGATACCTGTGAAGCCCGCGAGGGGACGCGTATAGCTGTGAAGGTATCCACTGCGCTCGCCACACTTTCTATTCTCAACTCCACGCCGACGTGGATAGTGGGGGTATGAAAAGGTCGGAGGACGCATACCGCCGCCCCTCGCGGGCTCGCTGCGCTCGCCACGCTTCGGGTTGACGTTGATCGTGGGGTGGCATTAACAATTGGCGGGGCCATTTCACACTTCAGGGTGCTATTTGGGGTCTGTGGCCCATTTAACATTGTTCCCTATGTGAAATCGGGTCAATTGGGCCATTTAACATTGTTCCCTATGTAAAATCGCGGTAATCGCGTCGGTCGCATCGCATGCGATTTTTTGGCCGCATGCGATGCGACCGACGCAATTTTTTTCCTTGCGATGCCTAAGATCAATATCGTGGGCGCCGTTCTAGGAAACAAGTACCGCTAAAGCAATTCTAAACACTTTATATTTGCAGTTTCACTGATGTCTTTATTGGCTGGCCAGGTCGTTCCCATGATGCAAGGGTTGTAGCCAATTCGGACCTATACCTTATTGCTGAGGAGAAGCAGGATGGCTGGTTGTTCCCTAGAGAGGTAAAAATATATGTTTTTGTTTGTTGGGGTTGGGTTGGGTTTTTTGGAGGGTTATCTATGTATAACCAACATACCACATGTATTGTTGTATTTCAAATGTCTCTCATTACACCTGTAGGGTAAGAAAAGTGGCAATTTACTATGTGAAGCACCACCAGATGAGCATACTTGTACTCCCACAATTACATATTGTAACTCGTCTTACTTTACAGAAATCCAAGATCATCGATGGGGTGGAGATCCCAGTACATATTATCGGGGATGCAGCATGCCCATTATGGCGATGGTTAATGAAGGGGTTCACTCAGCGCCATCAACTTACCCCAGAACAAATTCACTTCACCCACACCCTCAGTTCTGCACGGTTGGTGGTAGAAAATGCCTTTGGTGTTGTTTAATGAAGCAAAATGACATTGATACCAGCTTCATGCCTCATGTAGTTGCTGCCTGCTGTGTGTTGCACAACATTTGTGAGTTAAACAAAGAACAGTTTCTACCAGAATGGACCGTACTGGAGCCTGAGGTATCAGACCACTCTGCAGATTCTGAGATGTATGAGGGGACAAACACCAGTGCAGAAGACATTCGCACCACCATAACCACACACTTATTTGCATTAACCCATTAGATCACGAAAGTTATTAATGACAATAAACTACCGAGACATTTCAGTTTGTTTGTACATATTTATTCATACGTACAATAGTGTTTTTCTTTCAAAAACCAACTGTAGTGTATGAACACATAGATATAGGAAGTGTATAAAAAAATTACAATATTAAAATGTATTAGCACTATAATGACAACACCCAATGCCTAACATAACTTCTGCACAGGCCGTGTGGACAGACAGGTAAACAAAAACACCGTAAACAGATCTACTACACTTGGTAGCGGGGGTACTCCTGTCTTAGAGCAGTTGTATTCTGCTCATGACTATGTGGACCAGCCGCATACTCAGGGCAGAGCAGAGGAACTGGTGGAGGGTGAGGTGCACCAGCTGTACACTCAGGTATATGGCAAGGATTTGCTGGAGGGTGAGGTGTCACAGCCGCATACTCAGGGCAGTGCGGAGGAACTGGTGGATGGTGAGGTGCACCAGCTGTACACTCAGGGATATGGTGAGGATTTGCTGGAGGATGAGGTGTCACAGCCGCATACTCAGGGCAGTGCAGAGGAACTGGAGGAGGGTGAGGTGCACCAACTGTACGCTCAGGGAAATGGCGAGGATTTGCTGCAGGATGAGGTGTACCAACAGTATACTCAGGGAAAAGGTGTGACATTGGTGGAGGGTGAGGCGTGCTGTGTGGTGCCATGTTTCCTTGATTTGGGGGTAAAAAATTTGTTTGGCCTGTGCTATACATTGGATAACTACTCAGAAAAGTATTATGTGGTGGCTAGGGCTGTGAATGGCCTTGTGCCCTAAAAAGGCTATTAAGGAACTCCATTTGTGTGTCTCGGTTCTCACGATTGATACGCTCATGCATACCAACAATCGCTGTAATGAAAGAGTTCTGTAGCTCACGCTCATTGTCCATAAATCGCTGGAGGCGAGCATCTTCATGCACTTGCATTGAATGATCCATTTCCTTCAGGTGTTCGAGCATTACGGTGGTCATTGCTTTTGTAGCTTGTTCCATCTTTGTGGCCCTCTTCTTCCGTTGTGGAACATTATAAACTATGGGAAAAACAAACACAACACATTACTAAACCAGCCTATAATATTGTTAGTTCTCCTCCCATCCATTGTTGGTGCCCATGCACTAGGAACCCACCAGAAGGACTGCATACCGGGTTAGGTTAGGTTATAAGGATGGTCAGTGGGGATTGTGAGCGACTTCTCATTCAGACCTGTTAGCAATGTTGGCAGATACGTGCTTGAGGCCTGTTCCCTCCTGCACACTAGCTACATGCTGCAATATTTTTTTTTTACATCCAAAAATATTGTACTATGTAATATTGGTGTGTGTAAAAGTATTAAACTTACTTTTGGTGCATAACTGTGGACGTGCACACTCTGTTGTGGCGTCGCTTCAACGGCAGCACTTGCTTCAGCTGGGAGCGATGTTGCAGACGTTGATGGTGGTCGCTGCAATGGCAATGCTGATGTCGGTTGCTGTACTGGTGAAGGCGATGATGATGGACCTACAGCGGAATGCTGCGAGTTAAACGATGAATCCAGGATGTCATGCTGGGATTCACCATGGACTGAGCAGAAATCCATTTCACTGTCTATGGCATCAAGGTCAATGGATGACACTGCTGCTGCTGCATTCTCTTCACAGACACTTGCTGCACTGCCAGCAAAACTGCTGGAGGAGGACAGTGATATGGGGTTAGCCAGTGCAGAGTTTCCAAAGATGGCATTGCACTGGTCATAAAATGGCCATTCCATACGGGCACCACCACTCTTCCTACTGTTTAGGTCATGGACTTCAGAATACTGCTACCGCAGGGCTTTGAGTTGGTTCACTACCTGCTGCTGCGTTTTGATGATGCCACAGGCACACAGGATTTTGGCAATGTTGTAGTAAACTGTGGAGTCCTTCACTGTGCCGGTCACTTGCTTATTTATTTCCTCCTCTCACAGCAAGCAGCTCCAGCACTTCCTCATCCCTCCAGTGCGCCATTTCTGCTCTCCTCGACGCAGCATTAAATGGACGTCACATGTCACCTGATTACATTCCCCAATCAGCTTGCTATTTCGCATCTTGTGTGAAAAACCCGTGTCTGTGCTGTTCAGACTGACGTACACCCTTGTATTACCCAGGAAAAACCCAGCAAAAAACCTGTGTGTAATTCCCGGGGCATAACACCCGGAAATTTCACAAAGACGCGTTCACACTGAGACGCGACACGGGAAATTACTGCTCGCCCTGCCAAATACCCAGGTTTTAGGCAATGAGAACGGGGTATTAGGTGTGAGTTGCCATTGACACTGAGGGGGAAAGTTACTAAAATCGAATGGGTACGAATGCACTTATTCCTACTCATTCAATATAAAATGTGGCTGGTATATTAGCTTCAGCTAATTCACTATCAGCTGAATTCAGGGGACCCCATGCCATTTAAAAAATAATTTATGTATTTTTCTACATTTTACTCAGAGAAGCTGGCAACAATCAGTCAGACTTCAGTCAAATACAAGTATTGCAAGGGAAAGTGTGCCTTAGGCGCTGGAGATGACTGGGGTGTAACTTGATACCCAGCAGCCTCCACGTAAGAGGGTTGCCAACCTCCAAAATTACAGAAATACAAACAGAGATGTGGGGCGCTCTTGGGTATCAGGATGAAAAAAGTTTTATTAGACACACAATGTTTAAAAGTTATGCCAAGCTATATCTGCAAACTTCACTTAGTGTGCACACTAGCTACTTTTACACCAAATCGGTCTCAGTCAAAACAACTGGACATTGAAGCCTTAATTAAGGAACTGTACTCCATATATTCACATATATCCACCTTCTAGACCCTAACAAAGGGCTAAGAAGAAATTACATTGGTGGAATACGCTTAGTTGGATGTGCTGATATTTACTAACTGCTCAGTTCATATTTTATATTCTATATTTATATTATCTACTGCAATTCTTTCTACTGATATTTTTTTTGTTTTTTTTATTTTTTATTATTATTTTATTAATTTTTTGTGTGTTTTTCATGCATTATTGTCTATTAATTATGTATACCTTTTAAACATTGTGTGTCTAATAAAACTTTTTTCATCCTGATACCCAAGAGCGCCCCACATCTCTGTTTGTATTTCAGTCAAATACACATGGAAAATTAAATTTCGACTGATAAATATGGAAAATCCGACAAATTTGGATGATAGTAAATTAGCTGATGCTAATTTACCAGCCGTATTTTACATCGAATGGGTACGAATACGTGCATACGTGGAAAGCAAAGGCAAAATCGAAAGCGACGAATCGAAAGTAAATTGATGCGTGTGTGCACACCTTATCTGTCATTTTTCATACCAATATGTCTTACTCACCACCAAAACATTGTATACAGTATACCAATATATTCTGTAACCAAACCCTCCCAATGTGTTTTATTCAGGTGTATTTCAAAACCATACACATCCTGTGAGTTAAATGTGATACCTATGGATTTGTCACAGAATGGTGATTTAAGACATCTCAGAACCGAGAAGCTAAATCTTAGAAGAAGACATCAATCACCAATTCATTGCAGGAAGTAAGATCTAAATCACTGTCCACAAACTCACTGTTCCATGACTTACTTAAAGAATGATATGGCTCATTTACTGATGACTTAGCTACACTGTACCTGTCATGTACATTTATTTCATAGGTAATAGTAGAACACAATAAATAAAAATAAAAGGATCAAAACTGTATCATTGTGAACAAAGAAATGTTTGCCTTGTACCTTGAACAGTGGCAAACACAGGATTTATAGAGGAGGTTTCCAAATATAATCCAAAATCTCCCTTTCTGTAGCGCATTGGAGTAAGTACGGGAGTCTGGGGGAGTGGTAACAGCCCTGCAAATTAGTTTATTTATACAATGGATACTGTATGGAATATAGTATTAATATTTAACAGTACAGATGGTCTATAGTATAGGCTGTTTCGAACATTTAAATAAGATAAGTGATCAGGAAAAGGTTAAACATAATAAATAAATACACAAACCTAATAGAACCAGTACTGCACTTTCTAAGCTCACAATCTCCCACTTCATGGTAAGGCTTCTGTCTCTTCCTCCTGGTAGCTACTCTCTGGTCCATTGCAATGTTTGAGGGCTCAGATCCACACATACAGTAAAAATGTATAGTAGAAAAATCTGGTAACACTAGGCATGTGCAGCTGCTCCGCTCTGACCCTTACACTGCATGATGTGGTGGCAGCTCTATTGATCATAATATATACCAGTGCAAAATTAAGGCACTTGCCAAAAGGAGGTGGGTTTCCAGGTAATAAGAAACCCCTCCTGCATTTGCCTATGTTGTATATACAATAACTGTAATACACTGTGCAAATGTTGTCATTTAATAACTTGTAGTGGAAGTGCCATACATGGTATTGTGTAGTTGTATATAAGTTAAGAAAAGTCGCCCGTACCTTACACAAGACACTGCAAAAACTCTAATCCATGCTCTCATTATCTCATGCATTGATTATTGCAAAAGTCTCCTTATTGGCCTTCCCCAATACAGACTCTCACCACTACAGTCCATCATGAATGCAGCTGCGAGGCTAATCTTCCTAGCCAGACATTCATCGTCTGCAAAGCTACTCTGTCAGTCACTTCATTGGTTACCTGTATTCTACCGTATTCAATACAAAATTATTTTACTTACACACAAAGCCATAAACCAAACTACACCAACATACATATCTTCTCTTATCTCAAAATATCTTCCAACCCGACCTCTATGCTCCTCACAAGATCTGAGTCTCTCATCCACACTCATTACTAGCTCCCATTCCCGATAGCAGGACTTTCTTGTGGAATGCCCTCCCAAGCATAATTAGACTCTCCTCCAGTCTCCAAACCTATAAGCGTTCCCTGAAAACTCACCTCTCCATGCAAGATTATCAAATTCCAGAACCAGTCACAGTTCCCATCTAATCAAGTCCCCACTGTACAGTCCACATATATCTACTTTTTTCTCACATTTTCCATTCCATAGACCCATGGCCAAACTGCTGGGTCACCATATCTTACAGCACACCAGGAACCTTGCATTCTGGTGGAATTAATGCAATAAAGAATACAGTATCTATCCTTATGTATCAATGCCTATTTCCCTATAGATTGTAAGCGTGAGAGCAGGGCCCTACCCTTTGACTGTCTGTAAATACCCTGTTTGTTGGATCACTGTCTCCTTTTGTAAAGCGCAATGGAATATGCAGCGCTATATAAGAATCTATTAATAAATAAATAATACAGTATATTGCACTACTTTCTAAATATTAAGGATCTAGGAGTCCAAATAGACAGCAAACTAGGATGTAGTGCCCATTGTAATGTAGCTACAAAAAAGGCCAACAAAATTCTGGCATGTATTAAGAGGGGAATGGAAACTAGGGACTCGAGGGTAATTATGCCACTATATAAAGCATTGGTGAGACCTCACCTCGAGTACAGAGTACAGTTCTGGGCCCCACACTATAAAAAGGACATCATAGAATTAGACAAAGTCCAAAGGCGAGCAACAAAGCTTATTAGGGGAATGGAGAATTTAAGCTACGGGGAGAGATTAAGCAATTTGGGACTATTTACATTAGAAAAGAGACGCTTAAGGGGGGACATGCTCAACATGTACAAGTATATCAAGGGCCAATACAAGGAACTGTCACGCACCCTCTTTTCTACTAGAAAGGAATCTAGGACGCGAGGGCATGAGTATAGATTAGAAGAAAAAAGATTTCATTCAGCTAGTAGAAAGAATTTATTTACGGTCAGAACAGTCAAACTCTGGAACTCTCTTCCCAGAGAGGTGGTAACGGCTGGCTCATTAAATGCGTTCAAGGCAAAGTTGGCCAAACATTTGCTGGAGAAAAACATCCATGGGAACAAATAAGAAATATAATTTGTCTGTAAAATACCAGAACCTACCAAATCAGCAATGGATATCTATACCAGGTTGAACTAGATGGACGCAAGTCTTTTTTCAGCCTTACCTACTATGTAACTATGGGCCTTATTTTGGTTCACTCTTTCTGACAAAATCCTTCTTAGATGGACAAAACCATCTGCACTGCAGGGGAGCCTATGCAAAATGTGCAGAGAGAGTTAGATTTGGGTGGGGTTTTACTTCAAAGTGAGATCTATATTGAAGTGTAAAAATAAAGCAGCCAGTATTTTCCCTGCACAGAAACAAAATTACTCACCCAAATCTAATTCTCTCTGCACATGATACATCTGCCCCCCTGCAGTGCACATGGTTTTGTCCATCTAAGAAGTATTTTGTCAGAAAGAGTGAACCAAAATAAGGCCCTATGTAAGAGCCGCTGTGTTACAGGCATATTTGAGCACCGAATGTCTGAGCACTGTCCTGAGAGAAAGGATAAAAGGGTCACTTACTGCCTCTCCCTGCCCACCTTCTGCCTCCCTCTATTATTCTTTGCTTTGTTAACATTTCACCTTAAGTTTGTAAAATGAAACTTTTAATTGGATCCAAGTAATACAATTTATTTGTAATTATTTTTTTATGTTGTTTTCTTCAATAATGCGTATTGTGTGATTAAAATATGTTGTTACGGCTGTCAATAAGGAGAGCAAAATAAGCAAATTAGATTTTAGATCTTTATTTTATTGTTTCTATTATGTGGGGTAATAGTTGATTATTTCTAGGGATAGGTTTCTCCTATTATTACCTTAATTACGCCACATTATTAGTTATATTTTTCATAGTACCTTCATTTAAGAACTCATCTGCCCAATGTTTCCATTCCCTGTTGCAAACAGTGAATACAATATTACACCTTACATGTCTATGCTATTGTTATTGTAGCAACTTCCTTTGGATACATACAGTAGCAGGGGCGGATCCAGGAAAAAATGACAGGGGGGGCACCACAATTACAACGCCGTTGTGTGAGCAGATTTCTAGAAAAGGGTATATGGCCTATCAAACATGGTTGTGGCCTCAAAAGGGATGTTGTACCCAGTTGTGCAAGTAGAAATTTATTGCTAGCAGCATTTATATGGGCATAGTCACGTGCCATGAGGGGGCATGGTCATATGAAAGTAGAGGAGTGGCTACATGACAATAGGGGTATGGACACATTATGCCACACACCGTAATGAATCTTACACATTATGCCAAAAACCATAATGTCCATTAAACATTATACCACACACCAATATGCTCATTACACATTATGCCACACACCGTAATGCCCACTACACATTATGGCATATAGATGTAGTGAGTTAGATATTACACTGATACACCTCCAAACAGTATGCACTACTGAAATAAATATATACCGAATAACGTGTAGTATTGTAACAGAAGAAGGAGGGGTTAAATGGGTGCAAAAATGTTATTATACAATATATATGCTGGTCACAATACCACTATTTATAGAATAGAGAACCAAATAATTTTAAATAAAATAGGGAAAAATGTCCAATGGTGAAATAAGTCACAGTGGTGAGGGTACAGTATGACTGCAAGTGCAGACAGGGTCAAGATGGTATCAGGCACAGGTTGTTGTGGTGGGGCTGGCATCCCGTCCTCTCTGAAGTGCATCTCTAACAGGGGCTGGCTGGCAGCTTTCAACCTGAGGGGAAAACACAAGCAAGTGCCCTGGGGTTGGGTTTGCTGTATTTCAAAAATAGAAAAACTGGGCTCTTCCCAGAAGAGGAAGGCCAGAAACTGGTATGATCTTGGGAAAACCAGGATGAATAGCAACCCTTCCCCAAATTGATTAAGACTACATGGGGAAAAGGGGACCGTGGTAGAAACTGGAGAAGGGAAGATAATGACAGAGATTGCAGAAGACCAGGAGATAACGTCTGAGACAGTAGGGGAAAGGGAGATAAAGAGATACAAACATGAGACAGGATGACAGTGAGAGAGCGCAGGAGACAAAAAGACAGCAAGAGAGACTGCAGGGAGACGGGGAAAAAGAGAGAGAGAGATTGGAAGAGGAAAGGAGCACATCAGGAGTGACCGCATGGGAAAGTTAGACAGCTAGAGAGATCGCAAGGGAAAGGAAGACAGCAGGAGAGACCGGAGGGGACAGAGGGCAGTATGTACTAAGCCAAAAATGCCCTAAAACCCAGCTGCCGCGTGACCGGGCTTCTATCGTTGCCCACCGCAGGCTCCCTACCCTCCCTCCTCATCCTTTGTGCTGCTCCTCCTCCCCCAGCAGCATGTCACAGCCAGCCGGGGATGTCCTTCCGGCTGCAGGGGGGAGGAGGAGACACCGGGAATGCCGCATAGCCAAGGAGGTGACTGAGCCCCCCTGCACACCACAATACAGGTATCGCAGGGGGCCTCCATCACCGCACCGTGATGCTAGCCGCATAGTCGCGGGGTGGGGGGGCATGGTGAGAGAGAGTAAGACTGCAAGAGAGAGAGTGACCACAGCAACATGGAGATAGTGAGACACTACAGGGGACAGGGATATAGAGAGACAGCAGGGGGCAGGTAGAGAGCAAGAGAGACTGCAGGGTCATAGAGAGAGTGAGAGAACCATAGGAGAAAGGGAGAGAGACCACAGGGGACATGGAGAAAGTGAGAGGACTGCAGGGTACATGGAGGGAAAGAGACTGCAGGTGACAGGGAGAGAAAACAGGGGAAAGAGGTACCTCTGTATTGTGCTCCACAGCTGACAGGCTGAGTACCATGGCCCAGCCTTCTCCTGTGTGCGGTTCCAGTAGCAGCAGGGACCAGGAAGGAAGGAGAACTTGAGGAGGAAGAGATTTGTTGGGGGTGGGGCTACTGCAGACCACAGAAATTTTAGAAAAGGAAACAATCCAGTGGTGAGGGGGGAACCTGTAAAGGCAATACTGTTCCTGCAGTACACCCCTTATGGTGGTCAGATCCAGCTCATGCTGCTGTACTGTGCAGCAGCCTGACACTGACAGACGGGAGGCACTAGAGCCATCCCAGCTGTCACATGGCCCTATTGCTGCATAATTGCACTGGTGGCACCCTGGTCCCTGCCTCCCTGCCCATCCCACCCCTGAGTCCTCCAACCTGTGTGGGTTGCTGGATCTTTCCTTGGTCCAACGATCCTCCGTCTGTCCCACTGCATCTTCTCTCCTCATACACACTGACCAGTGTGCGCTACTGCCCATTGCTGCGGCTCCCAGGTCTCTCCTTTCCAGCGCTGCGCTACAGATGCCTGCCTGCCTCATTCTATGCCCAGCGCCATCGGCTCTTCCCTCACGTCAGACGCTGAGACGCACAGGCGGGCATCACTAGAAGGAAGAAACACGCCGGCCGGGCCAGCAGCGAGTGACTAGCAGTGGCAGTCCGCGGCAGGCGGCTGCTGCAGGTGCGCCCGACCCCCTGCCCTAGCCCCTTCCAAGCAGCTGCCAGCCAGAAAAATAAATGTTAAAAAAAAAAAAAAAACTATTAAATGACAGGGGGGCACGTGCCCGGGTGCCCCCCCCCCCCCCCTAAATCCACCACTGTAGTATTCACTTCTGTTAATTTACCTTGTATCCTTCTATGGGGCCCACTTGTATCCTTCTATGGGGATTACATATACTATGCCATCTGGGCAGTATATTACCACCCAGGATTGCATTGTAGTATGTGATCCTATCGCAGGGATGTATTACCCAGCACACGCAGGGACTGCTATGCATTCAACCGGGTGCCGGGTGGGTCTGCACCCACTGATCGACCCAGCAGCAGTGAGGTCTGTAGACCATAGGCTACAAAGGGCTACTGCCACCCAGAGGCGTAGGGAGGGTGGAGCCGGCGGAGCACCAGCTCTGGGCGCAGAGACATCAAATGGCGCCTGAACTGTGCAGCCTGCTCCCCCGCTCCCTCCCTGCACTGCCCGACCCCACTCCTCCCCCCTCACCTATGAGTGCAATGGCAGCGCTGCCTGACGCCATTCACAGCCCTGTGCAGTCTGTTTGGCTGCCGGGAGCTGCGTCTTGTTAGATTGAGTGACAAGGTGCTGCTGGGCTGGCTGAAGGTAGGCTGTTTACAGAGGCAGCCTATAGTTCCTCCCAGGCAGTGCTCCGTGGCTGTGCTCTGTGAGAGAGCAAGCAAGCCAGGAGAGGGGAGAAGCAGCTGCCGTGAGGATGGTTTATCACACCCCCCTCTTGTGCCGTCACCTCACCCCTCTCTAACCTATCCCCCACACCATCTTTCCTCTTTTTCGCTCTCTTCCCATCCCCTTTTCTCTCTCCTGTTCTCCCACCCACTCAGTCTCCCTCTCTCTCCCCTGTTGTCCACCCCTCTTCCGCTGTCTCCTCTCTCCTTACTCTCTCCGACTTGCCACCTCTCTTTCTCTCAACCCTCACTCACCAAACCCCCCCCACCCCATCTGTGGCTTTATGTGTAATGGGTATTATAAAGTTTGCTAAAATGTGCAATGGGCATTACGGTGTGTGGTATAATGTTAGGCTGCGTCCCCCAAGAGCCCCGCCTACTACAAATCAGGGGGGGCGCAAAACATGCCCTTGCTCCGGGCACCGTGGCACCTAGCTACACCACTGCTGCCACCTCAGAATGGTGGTAGCCCAGGGACCCAAAGCGATGCTGCCCGATGTTGATACATCGGGCAGCTTTATATCCCCATAGTAACCTATGGGTGGGGGCGCAGGAGGGATAGTAGATTCCTGCTGCAGTCCTTTCTGATACATTCAGGTGTTTTCAGGGATTTGGGGCCAGATGTACTAAGCTTCAAAAGTGATAAAATGGAGAGTGATAAACAACCAGCCAATCAGCTCCTGCCTGACATTTTTCAAACACAGTCTGTGGCATGGCAGGTAGGAGTTGATTGGCTGGGTGTTTATCACTCTCCATTTTATCACTTTTAAAGCTTAGTACATCTGGCCCTTAATCACAAATGTTAAATGATAAATGGGCCCCATAATGAGTCCCATCTAATAGTAGTGGATTAGATTCCCTACATCTGTATTTACCAGTGTCTGTCATTCTAGTATATACTGTATACTATAGATTCTTCTAAGGCAGTGATGGCTAACCTAGACACTCCAGCTGTTGTTGAACTACACATCCCAGCATGCCCTGCATCAGTTTTAACATGGCCAAATAGTAAAACTGTAGCAGGGCAGGCTGGGATGTATAGTTCAACAACAGCTGGAATGTCAAGGTTAGCCATCAATGTTCTAAGGCTTATTGTCCTTTTTAAGCAAATTTAATTCTTAATTTTACTTTTTATATTATTCATTTGCATGGTTGTGTATGTACAAGGGTGGCCAATCCCAGGATCGGGATTGGCGGGATTCCGGGATTTGGCCACAAAATGTCTGGGATTTAAATTTTGGGCTTGGAATTTCCAATCCCTGAATTGGAATATCCAATCCCGTGATTTCAGGATTAGACTGCACATGCGCAGTCTAATGCTGGGCAGCATCTGAACAACCGCTCAGATGCGGCTTGGCTTTTCTCAACCCTGGCGTGTTGCCTGTGCAGCATGACTAGGTCATAAATTAAGCTGTGGAGGCCCCACTGCTGCACGTTGTTGTCACAGTGAAATTCCTCAGGAGCGAAGCCGGAATTTCACTGATTCGGGGAAACGCATTGAGCACAACATTGGACATCTCTGCTCCCACTGATGGTCATCCTTGATTCCTGAAAGAAATAGAGCACCACCCAGAAATCTGGATCTAAAGTTTCAAACAAAGCTGCTCGGACACCAAGCCAGGTCCCATAGAGACTTACCAGTATAACTAGTGGTCGCCATCAGGATTTGACTAAGCTCCTGTGTACATAAGAGCTCACCATTACCGCAACCATCTTTTCATTCATCAGTGGAGGGTATACACCAACAACCCCATATCCAGTTTCATCAGTGGAGCAATTTCCCAATTGGTAATATAAGATCCTAATATGGATGTTTTATTACATTTTGACTTTTAAATCCTGACACATACTGTACCACTTTTATAGATGTGACAATCCCCTGATCCTTTATTTTTTATTATAGAGTATTTTGTTGTACATCGTCTAAGTTAGATTTTATTGTGTTTTGCATTTGCTATTATTAGAGTTAATAAATATATTTTATTCAGATTACCTTCTGAACAATATTCAGCCAGCACTGGCACTTTGTATATATCTCTGTCAGTGAAAGGGCCTAATTCAGACCTGATCACAGAGGTGCTTTCTTAGCAAATGGACAAAACCATGTTGCACTGCAGGTGGGCAAATGTAACATGTGCAGAGAGAGTTAGATTTGGGGAAATTATATTGTTTTTGTGCAGGGTAAATACTGGCTGCTTTATTTTTACAAATCTAACTCTCTGCACATGTTACAATTGCCCCTCCTGCAGGGCACATGCTTTTGCATATTTTGAGAACAAATTTACCCTGCGATAAGGTCTGAATTAAGCCCAATATCTGGTCACATTGTGTTAATGGACCCTATGCATTTTCTGTCGCTAATCACCCCTGCGCATGAGTATTTCCATCCATTTGCAAATTCTCTGATTAGTGATTAACTTAGAATCAGCCCCATAACCTGTGTAATTAATATATGTCCAGTATTAAAAGAATGAGGTGGTAACCCCAATTTATTTATTTACAGTTTCTTATATAGCGTAGCATATTCCATTGCGCTTTACAATAGGAAACAGATGTCAGCTGCTTGCCCCTGGCACCCACATCACTGGGCGATTTTCATGGGAATGCCCAGCATTTCCATGGGCACGACTATGCGCCGACGCCCCACGCCCACAATGTTGGGTGCGTGCACCCAGCAAACAGTCTATGCGCCGTGGCTGCATGCACCTGGCATCAGGGCCGGTGCAAGCCCCCCGCCCGCCCCAGGCAAAAGCTCCCACGCCGGGGGAGGGTGCGGACGATACTGCGGCATGGGGGGGAGGGGATACTGCAGCGGGCGATACTGCGATGCGGCACGGGGGTGTGTGTGTGGGTGGGTGATACTGCCACGCTGAAATCCCATCAGCGGGGAGCGGGGGGGCATCGTTGATTAACGGGCGGGATGGGGGAGGGGAGAGGGAGGATTACAGACTCACCTGCTCCCCGCTCGCTGCTTTCTGGTACCTCTCTATGGTACCTCGGCGGCTCAGTACCGCCCTCCAGTGGCCGGCGCATACACCAAACAACGGTCCATGTGTGAACGTATGGTCGGTTCAAACATACCAGAATAGCCCCCTATATGTAGGAGGTGGTCACAATTACATGAAACAATGCATTATGAGGCAGGTGTTGGCAATCATGCTACTTTTTCAAGAAAATAGGGGGGTGGGCTGCCTATTTAGTCAGTCACAGACCCCACAATTTCTGATGGCAGCCCTCCATCATTACCCAACTGACACTCAGTGCCTAGTATAATATATGTCTGGATGATTTGTTACTCATCCTGTATGTACAACAAATGCTTTTATCGAGAACTCTTGAGTATCACTCATTCATTCAGAAGCCTCCTGGAAATATTGGAAAATAGTCTACATTTTATTTTCAAGTTTCAATATATAATCACTGCACACACAACAAATACTTTGGAGGAAAGGGATATGGGGACACTATTAGTAAGACCTTTTTATTCGATGTGTGTCATTTGAGTGACCTTTACTCTTTGTGATATTTCTGTGATATTTACAGATTTTAGAAACAGTACATTACACTCAAGCATAAGGTTACATAAGGGGATAAACAAAATTATTGACATAGTAAATGGAGAGGGGTTGAAAAAAAACAAAAACTATTAAAAAAAAACCTTTGAATTTACCTGAGGTTACTCTAAATCTTATAGTGGTTCGTTCCACTGAAAAATTAAGCAGAATCGTAAAACTTTTAAAAGCATATTTAGTGATATTGCTGAAGACAAAATTCAATTTCACAGGAATAATTCTTAGTCAAATCTGCATATCTATTCCAGAAAACTCATTCCCAGCTAACGCTTACATGAATGTGATTCGCTTACCTGCTTTATCATATAAGCATATATGAAATTATAGGAGATTAAGTCAGATGATCTTCAACATACATCCAAGGAGATATCTAATGATTTCACCAGGGACTACCTTATTAGGTCCAATACCGGCGCGTATCAGGGATTGAGGCCTGTGAAACCAAATGCCCAATATCTAAGGATTTTTCTGCAACAATCAAATAGGTCTGCAGCTTTACCCAGATCCTGTGCATTAGTGTGGGGAAACGGGTACATTTTCGCATGAACAAATAAAAAAAACTGGCCATAATTGGATAGCTCTTTAATGACCTTTGGGCAAAAATTTAGAAAAAATACGGTTATTATTCACAAGATAAATGATCACAGCTGATAGGATTGGTTCTCAGTTGATGGATCTACAGTGTCTAGATAGACAGTCAATAAGTCCACCCCAAAAGATCAATGTGCTATAGGTTGACAAGGTCAAAAAGTCAACATTGTCAAAAGGTAGACACATGAAACACTTTTTTTTACAATTTGTTTTACATTTTTGGGGACTTTTCCATACTTTACCATCCACATGGACTACAATTGAGAACAATAAAGTGTACCGAACAAAGCACCAATAGAGCGAGGCACCAGGCCAAAGCATGGTGAGCAGGCCAGCCATGCGAGGGTAAGCGTTACATTAATTTTGGGTTCATGTTGACATTGACACCCAAAAAAGATGTGAAAAACTCAGGTTGACCTATTGTGCATGCCTTTTTCATGTTGACCTTTTGCCCCTGTCAATTTATTGACCCTTTTTACCTTTTCACCATGGTGACCTTTTGGGGTCAACCTATTGACTGTATCTAATAATCCACACCCTAATAGGATACTCCACAGTGTTGTAGAGACCGGCTTTCTTTAAATATATGAATTAGCTTTTCAGTGCCGGCATGAATAAGCTCCACGATAATCACATACACTTCATAGTTGCCTACCCTCCTGAATTCTGCAGGAGACTCCCTGAAATAGCAGCAATCTCCCTCTCTCCCTCTTTAGTCTATCAATCTTCCTCATTTCACCTAACCCCCATTACACTGTTCATTTTTTTCAAAAAAAGGAATAAGAGACAGATACATTTACATTGAATCATCAGCACCATTTCCCAGCACTTTACCAAGTATAGTAGCTCTTACTAACTACTTTGGGGCTCATCTACATTTGGATATGTCATTTTAAAAGATTCCTCTCCAATGTAGCAGTACACACCCACAATTCTAGGTACCATGTTAACAATCTTTTTTCACAATCCCTCCATATATGGAATAGACACACCCTTTGGGTGGAGCATGACACACACCCTCAATGGGGCGCTGTGAAAAATTCTACTACCAACTATAATATCCCTGAAACTTGTTTTCAAAATGAGGCAAGTATGATACACTTACATCTAAGGGGCATACAGTATTTGTAAAGCTGGTACTTTCCATTGTCCTTTCACCATAATGATGTGTGAGAATTCCGGCCTGTATGTAATCCAAAATATCTATCCTTATATAATTGTTTTAGCAGAACATGAGACTTGCCTGGGGCGCACTCAGCGGTATCTTTTCCTCTCAGGCCCTTGGAGGGCGGTTGTTAACCTGCTCACTAAGGGCAGTATTGAATGAGCATTTTGGCGATGTGCAGTGAATCCTGTTTAGGATTCGCTGCACATTCGCCACTGCTCGCTGCGTTCCGGAGCTTTGCCGGCTCCAGTATTCAACGAGTCAGGGGCCCGCTGCCCCTGACTGGCGAATTTTAACTCCTGCGGCGTTGCCGCAGGGAGCCCGACGACGGCAGCAGGCAGGAAGATGGAAGTCTCCCTGCCTGCCCCAGAACGTTTGTGGGGGGGAGGTGGGCTCCCCGGGTGCCAGGCAGCACAGGCTGCCCCCCGGGGGTACCAGCAGGGACCGGGTATATTCACTACACCCGATCATGCATATGTAATGATTGGGTGCAGTGAATATATGAATATCTAATGAGCGGCTCGGCTCCGGCCCCCTGCTGGCTGGTCTGTGTAAATATATATATATATATATATATATATATTTATTATTAAATATATATTCATGTGCTTACAGCACATGAATAAAAATAGCATGCCCCTCCTCAGAATAAAATTCCTGATTTTTTTACACCAAATGTAAAAAACAAAACACTTTATTTTAAAAGTTCACATTCCACTTCACCATAAAAAGATAGCGATTGCTACTCGGTGAATCATGGTGAAAAAACCCTTGAAATGTATTCGCCATCTGGTCATTGAATAGGGTGATTCACCGTTTTAGTCAAAAATTCGCCTTATAGCACAAAATCGCCATAGAAACATGGCGAATCAGCCTCATTGAATACCGCCCTAAGTCGCAAAAACAAGCAGCCAAGAGAGAATGTCTGAATCGGGCCATTGTCCGATCTGCATGAACAATATCGTTAATGATATAATTGTGCATATCGTTCACTGTGTATCCCGCTCCCAAGGATTGTTAAAGATAAACCTGATCGTTTGACCATGCTGTCCAATCTCACAAGATTGTCAATGACTACATGTGCGGCGTGGTGACGGCACTGAAAAACATCATTAACAATATTATTCAATGTTTACCCATGGCTCGTTCCTTCTTGCTTCTCCACCGATATCATTAAAAATATATTGTGGTGCTGCATATTGTATAGTGTGTACAGGACATTAGAATCATCACTGTGTATTCTTGAATACATTTTCTTTCTCTCTCGCTGCTTGAAATGTCTGTAAAGGGATCATCTTTGTCACAGCGAGTCTGTGATATATTATCTGGGATAGCAGAGTGTGCTTAGGGTGATATTCACAGAATCACTGATATTTCTCTTCACAAATAAGATTCAAGGAAATGTCAAATGTGATGCATACAGTGCTTGCCTACTTTTGAAAATGAGTTTTAGGGAGATTATAGTTGGTAGCAGAATTTTGCACAGCGCCCCATTGAGGGGGCGTGTCATGCTCCACCCAAAGGGCGTGTCTAGTTCCATATATGGAGAGAATGTGAAAAGAGATTGTGAACGTGGCACCTAGAAGCCTGGGTGTGTACTGCTAGATCTGAGAGGAATCTTTTAAAATTACATATATCCAAATGTAGATGAGCCCCAAAGCAGTTAGTAAGAGATACTATGAAATGCTGATGATTCAATGTAAATGTATCTATCTCTCATTCCTTTTTTCCTTAAAAATGTAACAGTGTAATGTTGGCTAGGTGAAATGAGGGAGATTGCTAGACTAATGAGGGAGAGAGGGAGATTGCTGCTATTTCAAGGAGTCTCCAGCAGAATGCAAGAGGGTAAGCAACTATGAGGTGATGTTACTGTGAAGCATGTATGTGAAAGTAATCACATACATACAAAGGCCCTTATTCTGGTTTACTCGCAAAGGCAAATTCCTTCTCAAATGGAAAAAACTATGGGGGTTTTTCTGGTTGATTCGCAAGGCTAACAAATAAATAATAGAGGTTCTCGTTACAGTATATTCATTGGCCAATAAATATTTGCACACCAGCCAGCTTCATGGTGACCTCATTTCTGGTGGGTCCCTAATACTAAGTCTGAATCTGGGGTGCGGAACCCCAAAAAGGCCAGCATAAGCCAGTCACCCCAGGGCAGCACACAAGTGAAAAACAAAGCTATAAAAGTGTGTTAATAAGAAAGACGCAGGAGCTAGAGG
This sequence comes from Crinia signifera, assembly GCF_055691185.1. Classification (NCBI taxonomy): domain Eukaryota; kingdom Metazoa; phylum Chordata; class Amphibia; order Anura; family Myobatrachidae; genus Crinia; species Crinia signifera. The sequence goes on along the minus strand of NC_139222.1, from coordinate 74,079,985 downwards.
TTAAAAAGTGTAGTGCTAGAAAGTATAATAGTAGTGAAAAATTCACAGCCTTGCAAATCCACCAAACCCCACCCGGCAAATGTCCGCCTACCAGCCCCCCCCCCTCACAGTGTGGGATCACCCGCACAGGCTGCAAATGGATGTTTAGCATAAACATCCATTCATATGCCGCGAGTAACCCCCAACATCTTTCGATGGTCGCCGACCATCGAAAGTTGTAGAAGGTACACCCATATAAAAGTGACTTTCAAGTAACTTCCATATGCGTGTGTATGCTGGGACGGATAAGGACATCCGGTCAGCTGCCAGCCGCATCACCGCCTCATTACCATGAGAATGCCCAGCATTCTCATGGGAACGCCCATGTAACGCTGGGCATTCCAATATGGTACTGGGACAGCCGGCACCCCCTGCCCTTCTCCACCCCCACACGCTGTGCAGGGTGCGTGCACCCAGCGAACCAAAGTTCACCATGGGTGCACACACCCGACATCTACAAATGCGCAGAAACGCGCCTGCACAATATTTGCTTAAGTGTCCATCTACCACCCTAAAGTCCCAACTGTGTGGTCAGAAAAGAGGATCCTGTCCCACAACACAGGGATGTAATATTTCTTTACACAATAGTGCCAGGCGAGGGAACAAAACCCACCCATTTTATTCTACTCATTGTTAGTGGTGTGGGGGTCACCACTTTGGGTGTACCCACCTTCAGGCTGCTTCTTGCGCACAGTTTCAGTTTTCTCTACTTTACCTGTTGATCTATCAGTCCAGCTACCTTCCTACATACATACAAATAAAAACAGGGGCATAAGAGGTGCCCACTAGCTAAATAAATGGCGATGCTATCCTACTTCGTCCCCCCATGTGTGCCGTGCAATAGCACAGTGGAGGTGCCAGAGAATAAAGTAATGTGACAGAAATTGTGCCAGTTGTGAATAAGATCCAGCCACTGTCTTACAAGTTCTCTTCAGCCTCATTCTACATGTTTCTGTGGCTCCACCCCACATTGTTCTCCAGCTACATTTATCCTTTTTGTTAGGTTTCTCAGAGGTGAGGTTAAATCAGAAATGTGCCTCTATGGCCAAGATGGTGTAGCCACAGAGCACCTAGAGACTGACCCTGACTCTCTTAATCCCTCCAGAGGTTATAGGCACCTGCAGAGCTAAGACTTCACCTATAATAGCCACTTTCGAAGGGGTAAATTAGGTTCACCCCAACCCTGGTGCCACCAGGACTTTGCAAGGAAAAAAGGTGCCCAACACCTCTAAGGTGCTCAACCTCTTCTAATCAAAACCCGTAGAAATGATAAGCAAAACAAAATGTGACACAGACCAACAGACCAACGTACAAATTACCCACAAATGACCCCTACGTGGATCAATTACAAAAAGGTAGTGAGGTGGAAAATAGGGGTACAATCCTCCACCGAACTACCATGAATGCAACAATGCAAGAAGATGTTATACATAGAAATAATACATCCCAGCTAAACTTATGAGTGCAGAAATGCAGGAAGGTGTTAAACATAATATGCCCAGGCTGACCTCATAAATGCAACAATGCATGATGTTAATAATATACAAAACAACCCATGTGAAGCTGGATGACAAAAACATAAGTAAGAGAGACCATATAACTCCACACAGATATATGCTAACAATGGGCAGCAGAAAAGCTGCAAGAGATAGTAAAGGTAAGCCTTGTTCAGACAGACTGCAGCAATGGTTCACTGACACAGGTAGGACTTCACAGGACAACTGTCAGGATCTCTCAGACTGCAGCAAAGGTACACTGACACAAGCAGGATTTCACAGGACACCCAGCAGGAGTGCCTGCTGGAATACTTCGAATTTTAACAGGACTACAAACAGGACTCTGACAAGACTTAAACAAGCCTATAACTGGCAGGGTCTCAGTGCTGGAAGCACACCTAAATATCAAGTGGCCTAGCATACAGCCACACCCAAAGACGAGGGTATGCATGAATACCAGGCAAGGTGGATCAGCAAAACCCGGAGCACTGATCCAGTGAACCAATACAAAACCCACACAGAACATAGTGACTGCAGAGTTACCCCGACCTGGTGGAGGTGGATCGTAACACTTTTTTAGGCTCCACCACCCCCTCCTGCAGTGTATGTCCAGCCTGCCTCTTTCTGCCTCTAAAGACCATCAGTGTCTCTCAAGCCAGCCCCCTTCTATTTCTCAAACCCCACAATATTTCTCCAGCCCCCAGTGTCTTTCTAGCAAAGCCTCTTCTGCCTCGCAAGTCCCCAAGTGTCTCTCGAACCATTTCCATTCTGTCTCCCCATCCAGCAGCATTTTGCCCTTCTGTCTCTCTCAGTGTGGATTATTAGATAAACTGTGTCTAGATAGACAGTCCATAGGTCGACAGTGAAAAGGTCCACACATGAAAAAAAGGTCGACTTGCAGCTCAACATTGACATAAATTCAACATACAATTGGACGCCATGGTCAAAAGCAGGGGTGCAAGTATGGCGGTACGGGGTGGTACGGCGTACCGGCAAAACATATTGTGCCGGTACCCCGTACCGCCATAACAAATACCCCCGAGTTGCTAACTGCGTGTGCGCGCATATGTAATTGTCAGGGGCGGGGCCTGCCAGGGATACATTGCACTGCGGGGTTATGGGTACTGGTGGGTGGCCGTGCTGCTGTCAGAGGCAACGTCCGTTGTAGCATGAGAGTGACCTAACTGCCAGGAGTTCAGCTTCTGTGAGGCTGACTCCGCCCACTGGTCTTCGTTCTCTGCACTTCCTGCTCCTCTGCTTGCTGAGGGCAGCCATCCCCCACCACACTGAGTGTCAGCGTGTTCTCCATTCTTCAGCCCTGCCTGGCCAGCCCTCTGCCTGCTGAGGCAGCCACACTGACAGTGACAGTGTGGTCTCCGTGTAATAGCCCTGCCCAGCCCTGCTGTTCCACTTCCTGCTCCTCTGCCTCCTGAGGGACAGCCTCCCCCCACCACACTGCCCGGGGCCTGCGCCATCATGCTCTTCCCAGGAAAGATTAAAAAATATGGGTGAGTGTTGTGTACTGGGGAGAGAAGGTGTGTAATGTAATGTAATGGGGTGGGAGGGGGGTGTTTGCTGTGTATATTGTTTTATAGTGCTGTGTGTACTACTAGCTGTTATATGGGGGAGGGGGGCTGTGTAGTTTGGTGCTATGTATACTAGGTGTAATATGCAGGGGCTGTGTTTAATGTAGTACAGGGTTGCCTACTTTTGAAAAATAATTTCAGGGAGAAAAGTAAAAGCGAGGGGGCGGGCCTTGCGTCACCAGTGGGCGGGCCTTGCATCAACAGGGGGCGGGCCTTGCATCACCAGGGGGCCCCTACAGGATTTTGATAAGCATGCAGACAGATTTGGGCATTAAATATGGTTCTGTATTAATATGGCCAGCAACCAATCAGAAAAAAATCTCTGTGGATCGCCTGCACTGTAGTCCTCAAATGGTTACATGGTTTGGGATGTGCCCTATATGCATGAAGCTCAAAACATGTAACTTATTTTCCAGAGGAGGGGGGAGGAGGACAGACTCAAGGAGGAGGAGAGGGTAATATTATTGTGGCAACTCTGCTGCTGCTTGCCGGGCATTGTTTACCTTTAGGCAAGTGAGTAAGGGGGTATCTGCTGTCTTGACTAGTGAAGTGTGATACGCAGACGCCAGACCAGGGAACTCACACTTAGAAGCCTAGATTAGTATCCAAAATAAGGCAAGTGATAGGAATAGTGCATTGATAGTAGGTGTCCTCTTTCTCTATACATCCTCTCTGGGTGAGCGTATGTGCTCACTGGACTTCCACTATCACATCTATGCTGATAACACTGAAATCTACCGCTCCTCTCCTGATCTCTCTCCCTCTATCCTCACTCATATCTCAAACTGTCTCTCTGCTGTCTACTCTTGGATGACTCAGCGCTTCTTTAGACTTAAAATATCAAAGACTAAGCTGACCCCTTCCCACCCTCCTGCATAAAACCTGACCATCTCTCATCCTAACCTGTTTATGCTCACTTCTTCCCCTTCTGTGTCACCCCTGTCTGTCTAACCCTCCCCTTTTAGAATGTAAGCTCTCACGGGCAGGGCCCTCTCTCCTCATGTGCCTTTCTTAGAATATATAAACCACTGCCACCCTGATGATTGCTTCAGTGTCCTGTCCCCTGATGCAACTATCCATATTAACCATGTACTTGTCCTAAACTGTCTTGTAATGTAATCTGTTATGTGTTTTTGATTATAACTATGCTCTGTAAAGCGCTGCGGAATCTGTGTGCGCTATATAAGAAACTGTTAATAAATAAATAATAAATAAACCTCCAAAGTGATGCTTTTCCCCACATGCCAGCAAGCATAGATGGAGAATGAGCCCAGAAGGGGGGTAAAATGTCAGAGAAGAGCACAGCACACCACTGAGCACACCACCGTTACCTTAGTGCTGCTGTGTAGAAAGCAGCTATCTCCGTGTGCTGCCTGAAAGCCGGAGCCGGCTGTCACTGTGTGCTGCTGCTGGGAAAGACTTCACTACTTAACTGTACACTGCCTAGAAGTCGGAAGCCTTTATCACCTGCTAGGGATGATAGCTTCACTTGCACACTGTACTGTGTGCCGTATACGGAGAACAGGGAGGTCTCCTAGCTGATGAAGGTACTGCCACGATGTGTACTGTGCGGCTTCAGTGTGCCAGCGGCGTCATCGCGCATGCGCAGCACACACATTGGGGAAGCAAACCAGCAGCTGCGGGAGAAAGGGGCCGACCTCCGGGAGTCCGTGAGATGTCCCAGAATTCCGGGAGTCTCACGGACATGTGTATAATGTAGTATTGTGCTGTGTATACTAGCTGTAATATGCAGGGGCTGTGTATAATGTTGTTTGGTGCTATGTATATAATACAGGGTTGCCGACCCTCCCGGAATTTCCGGGAGTCTCCCGAAAATCGGGTACCCCCTCCCGGCCCCCGGAAGGGTGGGCAACCCTCCCGGATTCAGGGGGGACCCCCGCTGACCCCCGGATCGCGGCATTAAAATGCCGCAATCCTCGGGTCTCAGAGGAGGGGGCGGAGCTAAAACGGCACAATCGCGTCATTTTAGCCCCGCCCCCTCCATGGAGATCCCTGAATTCGCTGCTTTTAACAGTATGGGGGCGGGGCTTAGTGATGTCGCTCGTAAGCCCCGCCCCCTGAGCGGCTGCTGAAACTCTCCTCTCCGGGCTTCTCCCGGAGAGGAGAATGTTAAATTCGGCAACCCTGATATAATATAGTATTGTGCTCTGTATACTAGGTGTAATATGGAGGGGCTGTGTATAATGTTGTTTGGTGCTATGTGTATAATGTAGTATTGTGCTGTGTATACTATGTGTAATTTGGGGGGCTGTGTATAATGTAGTATTGTGCTGTGTATTATAGGTGTAATATGCAGGGGCTGTGTATAATGTTGTTTGGTGCTATACATACTAGGTGTAATGGCAAAAAAAATACACTCCTATTTATTCAATATTTCGGCGATGTGCTCCCTTCATAAGGGGACATACCTGCGCGCTGTGACATACTTGAATGACAGTGTGCTCTGCCTGTAAGCAGTCAGCGGCAGTGCGCCCAGCATGAGGGGAGAAGCTCACGTCTTGAGTGAAGGTGACAGCGGTCCAGGGTGCCTGTATGCATGTAGTACAATACTCAGTCCCACTGTGGGATTGAGTATTGTACTGCGCACATACAGGCACCCGGAATACAGGAGATGTGTTACTGTGCTATCGCTCACCCTCTCCCTGTTACTCAGTGCGAGGAGGAGACTGGCAGTCCCAGAGATCATCTGCCGATGCTAGTGAATTGTTTTGCCCAGGGGCCCGCGCTTCTGTTAAGATGGCCCTGATATGTGTGGAACTGTGGTGGCATATCTGGCACTGGGGGCATATATGTGTGGCACTGTGGGGGCATACTTAGCACTGGGGGGGGGGCAAATATGTGTGGCACTGTGGAGGCATATGATATCTGGCACTGTGGGGGCATATTAGTAATGGGCATCAGTTGTGCGGTGCAATGAGCATTATGGTGTGGGGCATAATGTGTAACGGGCATTATGGCATGGGTCATATGTGGCATTACTGTGTAAATTTTGGCCATGTGCCTTCGGCGTGCAATATTCCAGCCACTCCCCCTAGTGTCATGACCACGCCCATTTTTCGGCGCGCGGCACAGTACCACTAAGTCATTGTTTCTACTTGCACCACTGGTCAAAAGGTAGACACAAGCAGAATGTCGACATGGAAAAGGTCAACACATGTAAAGGCCAGCATGCATTTTTCACATTTTTGGGGTGTCAATGTTGGCAACTGGCAACATGAATCCCTGAATTAGAGCAGCATATTCCTTCCCACGACTGGTAAACACTTTACCATTCTGAGCTGTAGTACATGTGGATGGTAAAGTATTAAAAAGTTCAAATGATAACAAAAATTTGTGGCTTGGCTTCATGGGGAAGGGGCATGGCCACATAATAGTACTTATTGACATTACACCACATGGTACTGTCCATTATTCACATAACACCACACAATAGTGCCACTTATGCAGACTGCACCAGCTAGAGCTCTTTAAGCACACTGCACCAGTTAGATCACCTTAGGCACACTGTGCCAGCTAGAACTCCTTAGACAAACTGCACCAGGTAGAGCCCCTTAGGCACACTGTGACAAAATTACACACAATGTAATGCCCATTACACATTATGACATGCACCATAATGCCCATTACACATTGTGCCACCCACTGTAATACCCCCTCAAATATTATGACACACACTGTATTGCACATTATACATATTGCCCCCACAGTGTTCTTAAGCATAATTTCCACACCAGTGACACTTAAGCATAGTGCACCGCTGCTGCTGGAAACTGGCCCTCCATGAGCAGTCAACTAGTAAGGTGCTGCCCGCACCTGGGTGTCACGCTGACAGACTACTGAGTTCTCTGCTAGCAGCGGCTGTCAGCTTTTCCTCCTTCCGCATACAGGCAAGTTGGAATACTGCAATGGTGAGACACGAGAGTTGGGTTTCACTTTCCTGTCACAAGATGGCTTTATATAGAATAAATGTGCTAGGCCACAACCCATTTAAAAATTGGGGCATTGTCTTGTGGGAGCTAGGCCACACCCATTTTTTTGTTGCATAGGATCGGCTATTTTATATCTTACCATACCATATTGTTTTTCTCATTGCTTCAGATTGGTTGGCCACCCCGGGTCTACAGTGATTTAAGATAGTTATTTTGCATGTGTCAACCTTTGAGAGTTATATTATTGTTGTTATTATTATTGTAATTTGAATTATAAGGAGCCAAAAGTGTTTTGCAGCACTGTACAAAGGAATACAGGGAGACAAACTTAACATTACAGTAAATTAATTACAAAATAGAGTACAGGTAAAGAGCGCCATAATTCAATACACATTACAGCTTAAATGTAAGTAGTGAGGACGTGATCAATGTGCTACTAGGGGCTGGTGACCAATGATGTATGTTGACGAAGATGGTCGCTGGGTGTGTGAGTTATGCAGCAGAAAGGTATGCTTTGAGTCGGGGAGAGACACAGTCCTGAACTCTAGCATGCGAAGCAGTGATCAGGGTGGAGGAGAGACGACAGTCGTCAGCCGACCGTAGAGGGCGGGAGGGGTATGAATGGAGATGAGATTGGAGATATATGGAGCAGTGGAATTAGAGATGGCCCTGTATGTGAGGGTGAAGAGTTTGAAGAAGATTTTGAAGAAGATTCTGTAGGGGAATGGGGGCCAGTGCAGATTTTGTTGTAGGGGAGTGGCTGAAGTGGAACGGCGGGAGAGGAATCTTAAACTATTGTAAATGGGTCGACCTTTTGACTTTCTACCTAGACACTGTAGACCTCTCCTCAGATTCCCCTTTTGTGCTGTTAAATGGGTAAAAAAATTAATTAAAAAAAGCGTGTAGTTTATCTCTCTATTTTCCAAGCATTGCACTCTAATTAATATCCTTTATTTTAAAAGTTGTACACATATATGATAAATATGGTATACTGCATTTTCTAATGCATTGTTAGAATGTAATGGAAACCACTTATTTGACTTATTTTTAATGTATTTTTCATGCACCAAATATAAGTAACCTGTGCATGTGTAAATGCACACGTGCCTGCTCACTGTCACAGCTTGCCCTGTCAGTATTCAACTGACCCCCTGCATATGTAGATTCCCCCTCGCTCTGTTTTTGGAGCGAGGGGGAATCGGCGTATACGGCCGCAGAAGCAGCGAGACTCGCGGCCAAATGAAGCGGGCTCCCTGCATTAGCCGCCGGCCTCGCTGTTTGGGGAAATCCTTGCTGTCCTGTGACAACGAGGATTTCCCCGGAACATAGAATAGGGTGAGCGGCATTGAATACGGGCCTCTGTCTTCACAGCTCCCTCTCTCTATGTCCAGCTAGTTTCTGTTAAGGGGTAATTTGGTTTGTAGAGTGGCCTCTAGTGCTCACTGGCGTTACTTCACCTCAGAGGTAAAGAGTATTTAACCTTTTATATATACAGATTCTGAAAAGAGGATTTCAGAACCAGTTTGTTCAAAAGCGGTTTTGGTCTGGTATTATTTCTTCTAAGCAGGCAGAAACAAATATACTGTACCAGGCAGAAGATTGGTAGGGCATTTGGGGGATTTTAAAAGTCAAATTTCACTCCCTTTCCTAGCTGTGTTGTTGACATCCTTTGACTCTCCTGCCATTATAAGACAGATCATACTGAATCTAATAGGTCCATTAACCACCCTTGTCTTTGCCTTTGGTGTTAATTTTCCCAAAAGACTCTGATGACATTACCTGCCTCTGAAGATGTTATTACTTAATTATCTCTAAGAGAGCGTAACGAACTACAGGCTGGTACAAGCTCACCCTTCAGTACAATGAAAGCACAGATATCACATATTTCCTTTACCAGTACGTACCTGTGTCCTGGGGTGATTTCAAACTTCACAATACCGTACTGTAACTGAAAGAGCACACTTGTTATACTTCTAACCAGCCATTTCCTTAAATAATAAAACCAGGTACTTTCTATATATCTGTAAAATAAATCTTTTTTTTCAGGCAAACACTAGTTCATGCTAATTTGTTAGAAACGGTGATCTAAAATAGAAGTATCTACTTAATGCAAATTGAAATATAACCATTAAGCTCCAGGATGTTACTACTGTATATTGTGAGTTGTTTTATGTTCACCATTTAAATAACTATGTATGGGCTGGCACTTTTAAAAGCCCAGCAAAATGAAGGCTTCTGCAATGTACTTTCACTTTGAGCTCTGACAGTTTTTAGCCCAAACTCTCCACCCCACCCGCAGTGCCTATCTGCTCCTTCCTCCAATCTCTGTCTTCACAGCTCCCTCTCTCCACATCCAGTGGTCACAAGCCATAGGGCACCCCAAAACTAGGAAAGGTGAGTGCCGAAGTTAAGTGTATATATTGTTTATTAGATTATTTTTTTTTAAATTAGTCTTATTGTGGTCACATTCTCTCATGCACCCTGCTTTAACTAAGATTCCATAGCTTATGTTAACCATTTCCCTAGATGATTAGTGACAGGTGTGCTGGTAGCTGCTCACCTATAAAAGCAAAGTGTGCTGTGAGCTTCAGATCAGATAGCATGCCTGGTATCAAACATTGATGTGATAGCTATGTGTATTGTAGCCATTTTCAGCGATAGTGTTAGGACCTGCAGAAAAGTGGGGTCCCGTGAAGGGGGCTGCAGGCTTAAATGCATTGATCAATTCATGAACCAAATCTCCACTATTTATTGTCAGTTAATTTAGTGTGTGCAGAGCCCCTACAATGTCTGTGTATATATATATATACATACATACACACACACACACACACACACACACACACACACACACACACACACCACACAGTGTATGTATGTGTATGTACATAAAATATTTGCCTGTTGCTTACTTAGCAGCCGTTTTGCCACCTCATAGATGGTGATGGCACCCACCCTGCACACGATTCAGGGAGCCTGGGAGGGGACACGGATAAACTTTAATACTGCTGCCGCCGCTGTTGATGCCTGTCTGTGCCTGCCGCGCACAGAACTTCCTGGAGCCTGGGAGGGTACCCGGTGACACTCTGTTACAGCCGCCGCCGTTAATGTCCGTCTGTGCATGCCGCGCACAGCATTTCTGGGAGCGTGGGAGGGGACGCGGTGACGCGGCCGCGCCAACCAATGCAGCGTCATCACGTCCCCTCCCACGCTCCCTGTAATGCTGTGCGCGGCATGCACAGACGGACATTAACGGCGGCGGCATTAAAAAAAGTAAACAGTATGCAGCCGCTTGTCATACTAATATAGGTCAGATCGGCGGGCCAGACCTAAGCGGCTCGCGGGCCGCATCCGGCCCGTGGGCCGCCTGTTGCCCACCACTGCCCTAGTGGATGGTAGGGCATGAAATACCGCCTGTCAGCACATGTTGGCTAAAAATGTAGTAAAAAAATGCATGTCGAAATGTTCTGTGTCAACCTTTTGACCATGTCGACCTATTGCCTGTCAACCTTTAAACCCTGTTGACCTTTTCCATGTCGACATTTAGACCCTGTCGACCTATTGTGTGTCTACCTTTAAAGTTTAACCCTTTTGACCTTTTGATTGTCGACCTTTTGACCCTGTCCACCTTTTCACTGTCGACCATTAGTGGTCGAACATATGACTGTCTATCATGAATCTGTCTATGATCAGTCCGGATACCCTATATCCAGGGCTTTGCAGTGCACACCTAAATTTTTTTAAATAGTATATTTTATTCTTAATTTTTAATTATTATTTAATTATTATTTTATATTAAATATGTTATTTGAAACTCACTGCACACCTTCACTTGTAGAGCAGCATACCCTCTCTTGTACTTGTTTTGTATTATGGGGGATCGACTCGCTCCCCATAATTCTTTGCTGCTGCTTGGCGAAGCAAGTCACACTCTAGCACCGGCACGATACCTTGTTATCTCTTTTCTTCTGCAATATCTTAGAATTTAACTGTGAGCTGCAAACAGTTATAAAACAAAACAGTGGTCTAACCATAGCCAAATTTAGATAGTCCTAAAGCCAAAAGTGAGCCATGTTTATCAGATTTTTAACCAGCACAAAAACATCTTTTAGAATTGAGAAATGAATGTAAAACATAACGTAAAAACATAAATGACTGCACAAGCTTGAAATATTTAGGTTATACGTGTAAAACCTAAAATAAATGTATCTGAATACAAAAGCTTTCAGCGAGCAGGGTAGCATTACAGCAAAGTGGGAATTATTGTCTGTTGGAGCTGTACACACAGGATTAAGCTTTTAATTTATAAACGTATATCAATTATATTATGCACAGTGGTTTGTGTAGGCAAAACACTAATATAACAGCAGGCGAGTAAGTCACTACTTTATACTTTCAGAAGGTTCTGTAGCTTAAATAATAAAACACTTTGAGGCGTAATAACAACAAATGAGGCAACCTTGTTTAACACCGCTGGGATTTTTAATACAATGTACGCGGCATGTTTTCTCTTTTAATGGAAACAAATCGAAATATATTTTATGTACTGTGCAAAATGAATAATTGAGCAGTGCAATTAATTTAATTAGAAAATAATGTATATATTTGATTACATTCATTATTTTTATAAAATGTACCTGCTGTTTATGCTCTCTCATTGTAGAGCTTTCAGCCAGAAAGTACGTTTCAGCCTGTTATGCTATAAGGACTGTATTTGGGATTTGCATTGGATTTATAGCACGGAATGCTTGGTTGGTATGCTCTGTGCAATATGTAAATTGTTATCCTTTATTTATATTGCACCATAAGGCTTCCATAGCGCCTAATAAAGTACATAAACAATTAAGCAAAACAAGAAAAAAGTGACTTGCACTAAAAGATAACGCAGGAGGAGTACAGATATATAATCATTGCATCAGCAGTTATGGCACTGAAATAAGCACCAGGGAGATGGAAACCAAGGGCTCGGTGCCAATGTCGAGCATGTGGAGTAGAAGATAGTCTAAGTAAAAGTATAAAGCACATGAGAGCAGAGCGCCATGAGCGCCAGTTTGGACAGCCATGTCCAAACTGTGGCCCACCAGCTATGCCTTGCCATAGTTTTAGCATTCCCTAATAGCAAAACTGTGGCAAGGACTTGTAGTTTCACAACAACTGGAGGGCCATAGTTTGGCCATGCCTTGCATATATTCTAGAGCAGGGGTGGGCAATTCTTGGTACTTGTTTCCTAGAACGGCCACAATCGCGGCCATCGTGTACCTTTAAGTTAAGGTACACGATGGCCGCGATGGACCCGATTTCCTTTGAAATCAGGTCCATTTTGCCATCAAAGGGAAAATCGCGGGCATCGCGTCGGTCGGGACCATTAACATTGGCCCCGACGCGACGCCCCCGATTTTGCCATAGGCTTCAATGTTAAAATATTTTTTAACATTGAAATCGGGAGCATCGCGTCAGTCTTGTGCCATTATAATGGCACAAGATGAGATGGACTTGATTAAGTCCATCTCACATAGTAAAAAATGTGAAATGGGCCAATATGACCCATTTCACATGATATATGGCCCCATCGTCAACCCACAATTGACGTGAACCCGAAGCGGGGCGAGCGCAGCGAGCCTGCGAGGGGCGGCGGTGCGCGTCCTCCGACCTTTTCATTCCCCGACTATCCACGTCGGCGTGGAGTTGAGAATATATAGTGTGGCGAGCGCAGCGAGCCACCGAGCCCGAAGCGCGGCGAGCGGACGCGTATACCTGTAAAGTTATACGCGTCCCCTCGCGGGGCTCACCACGCTTCAGGCTCGGTGGTTTGCTGCGCTCACCACACTATATATTCTCAACTCCACGCCGACGTGAATAGTAGGGGAATGAAAAGGTCGTAGGACGCGCACCGCTGCCCCTCGCGGGCTCGCTGCGCTCGCCACGCTTCGGGTTCACGTCAATCGTGGGGTGGGGTTTACGCAGTAAAATTGGGGGTCTAGGGAATATTTTGGTACTTGTGAGTTATCCGGGCTGCCGATTTCTAAATCGGGTCGGATCGGGCACATCGCATCGCATGCGACCATCGGATGCGATGCGATGCGATGACCCGATTTTTCCATAGGAATCAATGTTAAAATGGACTGAGTCCATTTTAACATGGAATTCAATGGGAAAAAGGGGTCCTTTTCATACCCCTACTATCCAAGTGGGCATGGAGTTGGATATAAACCTGTGGCGAGCGTAGCGAGCCACCGAGCCCGAAGCGTGGCGAGCGGACACAGAATACCGTTCGCTCGCCACGCTTCGGGCTCGGTGGCTCGCTACGCTCGCCACAGGTTTATATCCAACTCCATGCCCACTTGGATAGTAGGGGTATGAAAAGGACCCCTTTTTCCCATTGAATTCCATGTTAAAATGGACTCAGTCCATTTTAACATTGATTCCTATGGAAAAATCGGGTCATCGCATCCGATGATCGCATGCGATGCGATGCGATGCGATATCGCATCGCATCGCATCTGATTGTATGCCTTAACTTAAGGCATACAATCAAAAAATCGGCAGCCCAGATAACTCACAAGTACCAATATTTTACATTGAATCCAATGTAAAATCGGGTCCCAGGGACCCTATTCACATTTGATTCAATAAAAAAATCGGGTCGGTCGCATTGCATGCGACCAAATCGCATGCGATGCGATCGACGCGATTTTTCCGACACGACCACCCCGATGGAAATCGGTGTGGCCGTGCTAGGAAACAAGTACCCAATTATTTCAGCAGATATTCGAGGGCCGAACTCCAGAAATAGGGGTGTGATCACTCAAAAGGGTGTGTGTCTTTGAATGTATTGTAGCACAACATATACCCCTTAGTACACATGCCATATACCCCTTAGTACACATCAGAATCAGAATCAACTTTATTAACCATGTGTGCTTGCACACACTAGGAATTTTCTGTGGATTTACAGTGCAGCATCAAGTAGGGATGGGAGGGGGGGAGAGGACATTGCATACATTACATTGAGGACATTACATGTGGGGAACACATGCCCGCCAAGCTGCCCAGCGCCTAGGCAGCCGTCAGCGGCGCCACTGGTCGTTGCAGCAGTCGGTAGGTTACAGTATAAGCAGGGACAGTACAGTTTGTCATACAGGGAACCATAGGCGTGCGCATGGGGGGTGCCGGGTGTGCACAGGCACCTCCTAATGACCCCCCTCACGCTCACACGCTGCTAAATTCACCTCCAGCCTGCAGCAGATAAAAGCCGTCACACGGCGTCATCGCGGAAGGGTGCAGGAGCGCTGGATCCATCGCTGCCCTTTCACTTTCAGTTTCAGCCCCCACCTCTATCGTGACATCCCTGCGTCCGCCCGCCCGCTCAGCTCCAGAGTAGTGCTCCTGATCTCATTGCTGTGACTTTCTGACCTGAGTCCTCAGTCACTGTCTGTCTCTCTGTCTGCGTGAGCACCAGGTATGTCTGTCACTGGTGGTCGGTGGGCAGGCAGCATGTTAGGGGAGAGAGGGCCAGGGGGGTCTCCCAGTCCATATATATCCTGATGACAATTTTGCCTATAAAATTGAAACGTTGACCACAAGCTGACTTCGTGTGTCTTATTATGCCGAGAGTGCCGCACCACACCTGCCCATATGTATATATATATATACACACATATATATCATCTATCATAAACTTATATATGTATATCTATATATCATAGATAAGTGGGCAGTGATATACACGCCCAGTAGGTGGCGATAGACACGCCCCTCAAATTGTGCACCCTCTAATAAGATGGGCTGCGCACGCCTATGCAGGGAACACATTTCCACACACCTAACCCAATTAGTAATACCACACACCTGCCCCATTAGTAATGCCACACACCTGCCCCCATTAGTAATGCCACACACCTGCCCCCATTAGTAATGCCACACACCTGCCCCCATTAGTAATGCCACACACCTGCCCCTCTTTAGATATTCCAAACACCTGCGCACCAGCCTTGAAGAATGGCACAGCGTAGTACTGTGGCCTTTCGCACATGCGACAGGCCGCACCTGGCACCTGCTACGCACATTCTGTGTGTCGGCTACACAGGACTACGCCACACACACACAGCCACCATCAGACACACATACAGCAGCGCCCAGTCAGGAGCTGTTCGCGGGCCGCCTGTTGCCCACCACTGTTCTAAAGACTCATCAATACCAAACCTACTTTTATAGAATCAAAGCTTTCAATCTAGGGCCATATTAGGCAATTTAGGAAGGAGACTAGAAACTACCAGCTGTTTTTAACCCTTTTTAATAAATAAAAGTTGCCTTTCAGACAAGCGGGGCTCAAGTACTGAAGATGGGTTGGATATTAAATGTGTCATTATGGCGGCCCCTATAGCTATAACAACAAAATAATGGCAAGCCTTTCTAATTCACTGTATCTCTAATAATAGGAGTCCGAGAAGTATGTACTGAGCACTGACTGGTGGAGCTCATCACATTCTGATTGGACAAGCACAGTATGCACCAAACACACACACACACACATTGTGGTGTTGCAAATACAAGTTTGTTAAAGTGAAACTTCATTCCTCTTATTTTCCCTAAAATTATTATTTTGCATTATTGCTTGTAGTGTTGATTTTAGATTATTATCTGTACTAAAAACACTGCTGTGTCAGTGTTTTCCTAAATTAAAAAAATATATATATTTTCCTGCTTTACTAAAATAAATAAGAAGTGGGTGTTATTATTTCTATTGAATAAAGGGGGTTATTCTGGTCTACATGCTCACATGCAAATTTGTATGCGATCGCAATGTTTATTTAAATGCGCATGCATGCCTGCCATACGGTACTCAGACTCCTTTGTGAGACCATATGCTGGTGCGGTTGGCACTGGGTTCCTCCTAATGCAAGACAATGCTAGACCTCATGCGGCTGGAGTGTGTCAGCAGTTCCTGCAAGACGAAGGCATTACTGGCCCGCCCGTTCCCCAGACATGAATCCAATTGAGCACATCTGGGACATCATGTCTCGCTCCATCCACACATGCCACGTTGCACCACAGACTGTCCAGGAGTTGGCGGATGCTTAATACTGGCCACACATCAGACCAACTTTCCTCCAATCATCAAACTAGTTGGTTGGACTGAAAATCTGGTACTGTATGGGGGCAAATGCCAATAAGCAATTTTCTAACAAACTCAGGAGAATGGACAAAAACATTCAGTGAAATTGTTTAAATCAAATAGGTCCAAGTACAGTACAATGTCTGAGTGACATTTTCTGATTTGGGAAACAAATGACTTAATTACAAATGACATTTGCTCCCATCCAGTACTAGGTTTTTATTCCATCCAACCAACTAGTTGGATGATTGGAGGAAAGTTGGTCTGATGTGTTGCCAGCATTAGTCCAGGTCTGGGAGGAGATCCCTCAGGAGACCATCCGCCACCTCATCAGGAGCCCAGGCGTTGTAAGGAGGTCATACAAGCACGTGGAGGCCACACACACTACTGAGCCTCATTTTGACTTGTTTTAAGGACATTACACCAAAGTTGGATTGGCCTGTAGTGTGTTTTTCCACTTTAATTGTGAGTGTGACTCCAAATCCAGACCTCCATGGGTTAATAAATTTGATTTCCATTGATCCATTTTTGTGTGATTTTGTTGTCAGCACATTCAACTATGTAAAGAACAAAGGGGTCTATTCTAGTTCATTCTTTCTGACAAAATCCTTCTTAGATGGACAAAACCATGTGCACTGCAGGGGGGCAGATGTAACATGTGCAGAGAGAATTAGATTTGGGTGAGTTTTTTTGTTTCTGTGCAGAGAAAATACTGACTGCATGATTTTACACTGCAATATAGATCTCACTTTGAAGAAAAACCCCACCCAAATCTAATTCTCTCTGCACAAGTTACATCTGCCCCACCCGCAGTGCACATGGTTTTGTCCATCTAAGAAGGATTTTGTCAGAAATAATGAACTAGAATAACCCCAAAGTATTTAATAAGAATATTTCATTCATTCAGATCTAGTATGTGTTATGTTAGTGTTCCCTTTACTTTTTTGAGCAGTGTACAATCAATCAATCAAACCAACACACTTGGGTAAGGTTTTATCAAAACAGAAAACCAAAATAAGGAAACTGGTTTGGGCAAAAACCAACACAAGAGGGTCAGCCTACATCTCTATTTATATTACAGTACAGGCAACCGAATGCTGTGTCTATTAGAGACTTTAAAATGATGAAACGCTTATGTTTTCCTGTGAAAATTAGTTGACAGAAATATTACTTACCAGATGCAACCTCTTGGCTAAAATCAGTTGGATCTTGCCTACACAGTCTGTTTAAACTGCCTGCTGCAGTAAGCTGGGCCCATAATTGCTGGAAAAACCTATTCTTTCCATTGCAATTTTAATAACAATCAACATTGTCTGCTCCGTGTCTTGTTAGTACACAAAATTAATTCAGCTTCTCTGATTAGCTCGACATTATTTCAAACAAATTTAGGTAATTAGAGACTTATAGAAGCATAGCTGACTAATCCTACTAATGCTTCTGTTTATTTTATGATTTACTAAAAATGGAGACAGATTAGTGGCATATCTTATGAATCTGGATCTGGAGAAGGGAAAAGATGTAAGGTTCATTTAGATTTTACTCTTCCATATCTCCCAACTTTTCAGTCAGGAACAGAGGGACAGCTGCACGCGCCTGAAATTAGGGGTTATGGGCTAGTGACAAGTTGTTACGCCGGGTTGTTGTGGATCCACGGCGGTAGAAGGCCTCGACACGGAAGCGAGGGGAGGCGAGAGGATGGCAGGTTTGATATACTGACGTCTCATGCAAGAAGTCCTCTTGGAATTTGGCGTGACTCCCAGGCAGAGGCGCGGAGTCTAACTGGGTGGCGGTTTTCACCAGGGATCCCCGCAAGGAGATTTGGACTTCGCTGCGTCCACCCAGCAGGTCGCGGCCCTCTTATGGAAGCTTCCAAGGGGCTTTGCGTATGTCTCCGGAACGGGACAGATGATAACGGAACTCAGGAACACACTTGGTGGTATAACAAAACTTAGGATGCTCACTCGGCAGAATAACGGAACTCAGGAACACACTTGGTGGTATAACGAAACTTAGGATGCTCACTCGGCAGAATAACGGAACTCGAAGATGTACTCAGGAGCTGACGGGTCCCTCAGGATACACGGCAAACCAACAGAGCACACTGGCTGTCAGGCAAGGACTGACCTGAGTCAGAAGTAGCAGCAGCACTGGGGATTAGGCAGCCCTGCCTTTTATTCTCCCAGCCTGTGACGTCATGAGCCCAACCTCCATGGGAGGTTATATCAGACCCAGCCCCTAGATTACCTCGCCACAACCAAGATGGCGGCGCCCATCCCGGGAGCCGGCCACGGACCTAGCCGGACCCCCGGGGGAATCACCCCCAACCCTGGATGTGACTGAGGCGGCGGGGACCGACGGAGAGCCAGGGAGATGATGCCGGGACAGGAGCGCCTTCCCACGTAAGTACACAGCACGGCGCGATACTCTGCAGGCGGCGCGGCCGCGACGGGACCTGACAGTACCCCCTCCTTTAGGAGTGGACCCTGGACACTTATCGGGGTTGTTCCTCCAGAATTTTTCAACTAGTCGAGGAGCATGTACATTAGAGGAATCGATCCAGGTCCTTTCTTCTGGACCGTATCCTTTCCAGTCCACCAGGAATTGTAATTTTCCTTGTCGTCGTCTGGCTTCAAGAATCTGTTTTACTTCAAATTCGACATCACGCTCAACTCTCACATTAGAATTCCTCTGTGTTTTTTTCTGAAACTGGTTGAGGATTAAAGGTTTTAAGAGAGATACATGAAATGTATCTGAGATCCGTAAGGAAGACGGTAGTTTTAGACGAACGGCGACTGGGTTGATCACCTTCAGAATTGCATATGGGCCGATGTACCGTGGAGCCAATTTCATGGATGGTACTTTGAACCGCATGTGCCGGGTTGAAAGCCACACTCGGTCACCTACTTTATAGAGTGGGGCAGCACTTCTTCTCCGATCAGCGATGATTTTGTATCTACTGGAGGCTTGCTGTAATGCCTTCTGGACATTCTTCCAGATATTTGAAAAGAACTTAACTGATGACTGGACTGCTGGTAGTTCAGTACCAGGGAGCTTGGAAAAGTCTGGTACACGAGGGTGACGTCCATACACCGCGACAAAAGGTGTGGTTTGACTGGAAGAATGATAAGTGTTATTATGGGCAAACTCTGCCCAGGGTAATAACTCTAGCCAGTTATCTTGGGATGAGGAAAGGTAGAGTCGGATAAATTTTTCCAAGTCCTGGTTTACCCTCTCAGTCTGCCCGTTTGTCTGAGGGTGATATGCAGTTGAAAAGTTCAGGGTAATTTAGAAGGCTGAGCACAGAGATCTCCAGAAACGGGCCACGAACTGTACACCCCGATCCGAAATGATTTCTGATGGCAATCCATGTAACCGGAATACTTGAGCGATGAAGAGACGAGCCAATGTTGGAGCACTTGGGAGACCCTTTAACGGAATAAAATGGGCCATCTTAGAAAATCGGTCGACCACTACCCATATTGTGTTGTACCCATTGGCAGAAGGAAGGTCTGTGATGAAATCCATCGATATGTGGGACCAAGGCCTTGATGGTATAGGAAGCGGCAGGAGTTTCCCTGCTGGAGACTGGCGAGGTGATTTATGTTGGGCACATACTGAACAGGAGGAAACAAAACTGTGGACGTCTGACCTCATAGAGGACCACCAATATTTTCTTTGCAGAAATTCTAACATCTTTCTTGCCCCTGGATGTCCGGAAAACTTAGAAGAGTGGGCCCACTGTAATAATCTCTTGCGAAATTTTGGATTCACATAGGTCTTGCCTCGGGGAATACTGATTATTCTGGTGGCGGCAAAAACTGAAGGATCCAAGATAGGATAGGGTTGTTTTTCATCCGAGTCAGAAGAGCAAGAACGAGACAATGCGTCGGCCTTGACGTTCTGAGATCCGGGGCGGAAGCATAACTTGAAATCAAAGCGAGTGAAAAACATTGCCCATCTTGCCAGTCGTGGGTTTAGACATTGGGCATTCCTGAGATACAGCAAATTTTTATGGTCTGTAAAGATTTGGATTGGAAATTGTGCCCCCTCTAGGAGATACTGCCATTCCTCAAGCGCCAACTTGATGGCCAAGAGTTCTTGCTCCCCTATAGCGTAATTTCTCTCGGCTGGTGAGAATTTCCGAGAGAAGAATCCACAAGGATGAGTTACACCATCTTCATATATTTGGGACAGGATTGCCCCAACGGCCTCGGAGGAAGCGTCTACTTCCAGTATGAATGGTCTAGAAAGATCTGGCTGATGGAGAACAGGAGCGGTAGTGAAGGCTTGTTTCAGTTGCTGAAAGGCGGACAATGCTTCAGGAGACCATACTGCCGGATTGGCGGATTTCTTCGTCAGAGCCGTGATGGGTGCCACGATGGTGGAGAACCCTCGAATGAACTTCCGGTAATAATTGGCGAACCCTACAAAACGTTGTACCGCCCGAAGTGTAGTAGGTTGGGACCAATGCTGAATGGCTTGAATCTTCTCTGGGTCCATCTGCAAACCTTGTCCTGAAATGATGTAGCCTAAAAAGGGGACAGAGGCTTGTTCAAAGATGCACTTCTCGAGTTTACAGTATAGGCGATTTTTACGGAGGCGTTGAAGGACCTCCTTCACTTGCATCCGATGAGTCGCTAAGTCCTTTGAAAAAATAAGAATATCGTCCAGGTAGACCACGACTGACTGATATAGCAGATCTCGAAAGATTTCATTGACAAAGTTTTGGAAAACTGCAGGGGCGTTGCTTAGACCAAATGGCATGACCAAGTACTCGTAGTGGCCATCCCTGGTATTAAAGGCCGTTTTCCACTCGTCTCCTTTACGTATACGGATGAGATTATAGGCCCCTCTTAAGTCCAGCTTGGAGAAGATAACTGCCCCTTTAATCCGATCAAATAATTCCGGGATCAAAGGTAACGGATACTTGTTTTTGATCGTAACTTCATTTAGGCCTCGATAATCGATGCAGGGTCTGAAAGTCCCATCCTTCTTCTTGACAAAGAAAAACCTTGCACCGGCCGGGGAGGAAGAAGGTCGAATGCAAGTTCTCGGAAATGTAATCACTCATAGCTTGTGTCTCGGGAATTGATAGAGGGTAGATTCGACCCCGTGGAGGCATCTTGCCAGGAAGTAATTCAATGGGACAATCCCATTCGCGGTGTGGTGGAAGAACATCCGCTGCTTGTTTGCTAAAGACATCCGCAAAGGGCAAATAGGAATGCGGTATCCGGAACTTCTTATCGGTTTCTGAGGATCTCAGCGGAGTCACTTTAGCCAGGCAGTTACTTATGCATGCCGACCCCCAGGCCCTTATCTGCATCGTGGGCCAATCAATTTGACGGTTGTGTTTCTGCAGCCAGGGAAGACCTAGGACCACTGGAGATGTGGCTCGAGGGATCACCAAAAATTCTATTTCTTCCCGGTGTAAGGCCCCAATGCTCAGAGATAAGGGTGTCGTGCAGGATAGAATTAGCCCATGAGGAATGTAACTCCCATCGACAGCAGTCAGACGCACTGGGTTTGCAATATCTTTAATGGGCACAGAGTACAACTCAACAAAAGAAGACGAAACAAAATTCCCCGCAGCTCCGGAGTCTAGGAGAGCTTGGGTCATCAACGTCTGACCTGTGAAACAAAGTTGGACTTGAATAATGGAGTCAGATAATACAGAGGGGGTAGAGAGTTGTCCCAATCTTACCTCTCTATTCTTGCCTTGGACTACCGGATTGGGGCGAAGAGAACACTGGGCGACTTGATGCCTGGAATCTCCGCAATACAGACATAGTCTTTCCTGGAAACGTCGCTGACGCTCTTGGGGTGTGAGCCGGGCTCGGTTTATTTGCATGGGTTCGTCAGATGGAGGTGGTGTTGATGCTTGGAGTAGTGGAGGAAGAGAACCTCTGTAGCGATCTCCTCTAGTTTTCTCCACCTGGCGTTCTCTGTACCTCATGTCGATCTTATTACAGAGGGAGATGAGGTCTTCCAGTTTGGCAGGCAGGTCCCGAGATACCAGGTCATCTTTTAGTCTATCAGAAAGACCGCTCCAAAAAGCGGATACCAATGCTTCTTCGTTCCAGGCAACTTCTGAAGCTAAAGTCTGAAACTGGACGACGTACTGTGCAACAGAGCGATTTCCCTGCCTCAGGCGCATTATTTCTTGCGCCGCCGAGGTAGAACGACCTGGCTCGTCGAAAATTCTTCGAAATTGGATTATGAAATCCTCATAATTTGACAGGAGTGGATCGTTCCTCTCCCAAAGGGGAGATACCCAATCCAGGGCTGCACCCGACAAGAGGGTCACAATGTAGGCTACCCTGGATTTATTGGTGGGAAAACTGGAGGCCAGCAGAGAAAAGTGTACGTCACATTAGTTGAGGAACCCTTACACAATTTATGGGTCCCATCAAATTTACTGGGCGCAGACAGATGTAAATGTCCGGGGGAAGGTGTTGGTAGGCACACCAGTCGAACCGGCTCTGGAGTAGGCGGCACAGGGACCTCACGGGCGACAGAAGCCTGCATTACCTCCTGACGGTGAGCAATATCTTGAAGACCTTGGGTAAGGTGTCCTTGCGAAACCTCTAGGCCCTCTAGACGGGCCACGATCCTTTGTAATAACTCCGTGTTGAAGTCAGCTCCCGCTGTGGGATCCATGTGGCTGCTGCTAACTGTTACGCCGGGTTGTTGTGGATCCACGGCGGTAGAAGGCCTCGACACGGAAGCGAGGGGAGGCGAGAGGATGGCAGGTTTGATATACTGACGTCTCATGCAAGAAGTCCTCTTGGAATTTGGCGTGACTCCCAGGCAGAGGCGCGGAGTCTAACTGGGTGGCGGTTTTCACCAGGGATCCCCGCAAGGAGATTTGGACTTCGCTGCGTCCACCCAGCAGGTCGCGGCCCTCTTATGGAAGCTTCCAAGGGGCTTTGCGTATGTCTCCGGAACGGGACAGATGATAACGGAACTCAGGAACACACTTGGTGGTATAACGAAATTTAGGATGCTCACTCGGCAGAATAACGGAACTCAGGAACACACTTGGTGGTATAACGGAACTTAGGATGCTCACTCGGCAGAATAACGGAACTCGAAGATGTACTCAGGAGCTGACGGGTCCCTCAGGATACACGGCAATCCAACAGAGCACACTGGCTGTCAGGCAAGGACTGACCTGAGTCAGAAGTAGCAGCAGCACTGGGGATTAGGCAGCCCTGCCTTTTATTCTCCCAGCCTGTGACGTCATGAGCCCAACCTCCATGGGAGGTTATATCAGACCCAGCCCCTAGATTACCTCGCCACAACCAAGATGGCGGCGCCCATCCCGGGAGCCGGCCACGGACCTAGCCGGACCCCCGGGGAAATCACCCCCAACCCTGGATGTGACTGAGGCGGCGGGGACCGACGGAGAGCCAGGGAGATGATGCCGGGACAGGAGCACCTTCCCACGTAAGTACACAGCACGGCGCGATACTCTGCAGGCGGCGCGGCCGCGACGGGACCTGACACAAGTGGCTGGGCCTACAGATTGCATCATTCACACAAGGCCACACCCCAATTTTTACACTGTGGGGGCCTAACCAGCGGCTCTGTAAGCAGCAGGCCAGCCCCCAGCTGCAGGAATAGACAGGGGGGACTCCCAAATACCCCCTCCCGCCGCAGGACACTGCTGGCCCCAGGTGGGATGTGGGAATGTCCCAAAAAACTGGGATGTTCCCACGGAAAGTGGGACAGTTGGAAGGTATGCTGTTCACATTGGGATCAGATTTATGGTGACCATTTCTGGTGGGTCAATGTAAATGTATCTATCTCTCATTCCTTTTTTCCTCAAAAATGTAACATTGTAATGTGGGCTAGGTGAAATGAGGGAGATTGCTAGACTAATGAGGGAGAGAGGGAGATTGCTGCTATTTCAAGGAGTCTCCAGCAGAATGCAGGAGGGTAAGCAACTATGAGGTGATGTTACTGTGAAGCATGTATGTGAAAGTAATCACATACATACAAAGGCCCTTATTCTGGTTTACTCGCAAAGGCAAATTCCTTCTCAAATGGAAAAACTATGGGGGTTTTTCTGGTTGATTCGCAAGGCTAAAAAATAAATAATAGAGGTTCTCGTTACAGTATATTCATTGGCCAATAAATATTTGCACACCAGCCAGCTTCATGGTGACCTCATTTCTGGTGGGTCCCTAATACTAAGTTTGAATCTGGGGCGCGGAACCTCAAAAAGGCCAGCATAAGCCAGTCACCCCAGGGCATCACACAAGTGAAAAACTAAGCTATAAAAGTGTGTTAATAAGAAAGAAGCAGGAGCTAGAGGTTAAACAGTGTAGTGCTAGAAAGTATAATATTAGTGAAAATAAATAGTGCTAAATAAATGTTAGTGTGTGCAACCCCGAAAGCAACTAAGTTACACCAACCCAAGGGGAGCTGTGCCCCAAATCCATCTCCAAGACTAGCAATTAGTGTTAAACTGCCACAGAACCTGTGTAATTAATGTGTGTCCGGAATTAAAGGGATGAGGTGGTAACCCTAACTGTGACAGGAGCTAGGTGCTGCATGTAATGTTACAGTGTTCCTGTCACTGAGGAAGATTCTGTACTTAGGTGTCATCCCTCGGTGCGGTGACGCCACTTCAAGTACATTGGCAACATGCCCTTTATAAATGGTATTTCTATATTTTCTATACCTGGACATGCTGTGCTATTTTCCAATTGTTCTTTTATCTACTTTCATTTGTATGTAAATAGCATTACTGTTTTCCTTTCTGTATACCTGACTGAGCATTTAAAATAAAGAATTCTAAAAATAAATAAAATAAATGTAGTTGACTTCCGGTTCCGACGGCTGCATGGAAGGCTGCTGAGAGACGCAGCTCCGTATAGAGAGCCGTCCAAAGCACCTTTTACTAGGCTTTAAGTCTCCCCAAACACAGCTCACTGAGCCCCACCGTGCCGCTGATCACCCCCGCAGCATGGACAAATACCTTTCGGCGATGCCAGGATCACGGAACCGCTCTCAGAGAGAGAAATCAAAGGGACACAGAGAATCAAAAATGGCGCCTGGACCCTCCGCCAGCGTGTCTCTCCCTGCATCTCCTTCTCACAGCCAGTACCATTCGGAGGATGAACAGACTGCAGAAGACACACAGGTACCTGATCCCCTCTCCCTCTCTACCCCTCTGCTGCTAGCTGACACAGACCAGCCTGACGCGGCCACTCCTATTACATATGGGACTCTGGCTGCAGCCATGAGACTGGCTATTGGCCCTCTCCTTAAGGAGCAAACTAAAGATATCAATCTACAATTGGCCCAGCTCCAGCACAGGGTTCTCACCACAGAACAAAGAGTGGGGGAAACCTTCGCTCAAGTTCATGAAATATCCAAAGTCACAACTGATCACACCAAAACTATTAATCAGTTACAGAATAAAATCCAGGATTTGGAGAACAGATCCAGGAGGAATAATCTGCGGCTAGTTTGGTTACCTGAGACCATAAAAGGGCAAGAGCTATATGATTTTGTGAGCATCACGCTGCCTACTTTATTGCAATGCCAAGATAGATGCAATGATCTGGTGATTGAGAGCGTGCACAGGCTTGGTCCACAGAAGCCACAGGAGGGCGCCAGACCCCGTCCCATCATTTTCAAAACCCTGAACTACCTTCTCAAGGAACTAATGTGGGTCGCTTCGCGTAAAATGAGAAATATTACCTGGGAGTCTCACAAAATCCTGCTATTTCAGCTGTCGAAAGCCTGCAAAGATTTCTCCCCGGTCTGCTCCTCCCTAATACAAGATGGCAGAAAATTCGCACTGATGTATCCAGCCCGTCTGCGGATCTTTGAAGGTACCTCCTTCAAAGACTTCCTCAACCCAACTGATGCTAAGGCATATTTACAGGAGCAGGCGGGTAATCAAAGATCCCCTAATCACATGTCGGACTGTGACTGACTCAGCACCCCCTCTCAGCTTTTTCTTTCCCCAGAAGATGTGCGACACTGGATAACCTGGATTGTATGTATGTACTGGCCATATTGGTGACTGTGACCACAGGCATTTTTTGCACTCTACATTTTTTCTTATTTGTTTTTAATCATATGTGCTCCAAGTACCAGTTAGGGGCCAAATGATTCACATATCCTTTTTGATCCAACTACCGGCCACTGCGGTTACCTCATAGCAAAGTTTTCCCTTGATTGCTGACACCCGCATTTGGAAGCCAACCCGTCTTTGTCCGCAACAAGACTCATCAATGAGTATAATGACTCACAGGTTCTTTGATACTTTACTTTTGTACGTTTACATTGGTTTGATCATCCTCATCTTGCACCATTAAGCAGCAGGATGTGATAGTCACTATTGAAGGTTTGATTACGTTTTTAGTGAATTGTTGTTTGTTTAAGTATACCCAAAAAAATTTGGACGGTTGGTGTTAGGAGCCAACCCTCTCCAAGCGAATTTCTGGGATACTTATATCCTAGAATGCAGATGATTTTCTATGGAAGTCAATTTACACAAATGTTCTTGTTTGTAATTGTCTCTATGTGTTTCCCCTCCCCCTCTTTCCCTCTGACCCTCCTGATCCCCCCTCTCTCCTATAGGTTTGATAAGTATGTCTATGCTATACTCTGATGCAGCGCATTCTGCTGCAGACCCACCACTACTGTGCCATGCCCTTGCGCTTTCCCATCCTGAAGTACTAGATGTCACTTAAAATTGGGAGCTGGAATATTGGTGGCATAAACTCTCCGGGCAAACGCAAAAGCATCCTAATTTACCTAAACAAACTCCGCTTAGATGTAGTCATGTTACAGGAGACACACCTGATAGCTAGTGAAACCCTAAAATTGAACGCCCTGGGATGGAGGAATGTTGCGGCCGCTTCATATACCTCAAAAGCCAGGGGTTTAGCCATACTGGTCAAATCCAACCTACCTATTCAGGTGACTAATGTTACTGCAGACCCGGAGGGCCATTTTGTTTTATGCCATATGTCTTATGAGACGCAGCCATTTGTTGTTATGTCAGTATATGCACCTAATGTATATAGCAAACCATTTTTCTTGAAAATAGTGTCTTTACTTACACCCCACACACACTCCCCAATTATCCTGGGGGGTGATTTTAACCTAATCTCATCGGTCATCCTGGATAGACAAATTACTCCTACGCGACCTCGCAAACTCCCCAAATTTGGAATCTCTGCTCTAGCTACCCAACTCCACCTACTAGATATCTGGAGAACGCTCCACCCTATAGAAAAGGAGTTTACATGTCTCCCGGCAGCCACAGGACAACTATCAAGAATAGACTATATTCTTGCTTCATCCTCCCTACTCCCCAAAATTGAGGACTCCTCTATAGAATCCATCACACTCTCAGACCATGCAGTGGTTTGGGTTAAATTAAAGTTAACTAAAGAGAGGCCCTCGATGCGCTGCTGGAGGTGCTCTTCCTCCCTGACATCATCCCCTAAAATGAAGGAGGCGGTGCGCTCTGCTTGGGACGCATACCACCTACATAATAAAAACATCTTAGATACTAGCCCTATTCTATACTGGGAGGCCTCTAAGCCAACCATACGTGGAGAGATTATCTCCTTTTCGGCATTTCAGAAATGAGAAACGACTCGAGAGTATATTGCAGCGCAGCAGCTGCTCACCGATACTTTCCAAACTTTTAAAACTGACCCTAATCCTCTTTCCCGCTCTCAGTATAATTTAGCCAAGACAAGCTATGAGAAAGTAATAGCCAAGATGGAAGCATGGTATTCCTTTAACAAAGACTTTAAATTCCACAGATTTGGCAACAAATCAGGAAAACTCCTGTCCAATCTCCTACAGGGTCAGCGTGCCCCCTCCACTATTCATCTCTTAAAACGTCACGATAGCACCTTAACTACATCTGACAAAGAAATAGCCCAAGTGCTCCATAAATTTTACAGTGCCCTATACTCACAACCCATCTCTGACACTGACAGGGAAGCGGCCTTCTGGGACAACCTACCTCTTCCTCAACTCCCACATCCTTTGGGATCAGCACTAACTCATGAAATCACGCTCCAAGAGGTAGTAGATGCCATAACGGCACTGAAGCCAAACAAGGCCCCTGGCCCTGACGGCTTTACAGCGGCATATTACCGACTATTGTCCCATAGGATCGGGCCCAGCCTAGTGTTGGTCTATAATGCCCTACTTAAATCCCCCAAAATTCCACTAAGTTTTAACTCGGCAAACATACGGGTACTCCCCAAACCGGGTAGGTATCTCTCTGATCCTGCCTCCTATAGACCAATATCATTACTCAATCTTGACTACAAGATGCTGACCAAGATTTTGGCAGAAAGATTAAAACCTCTTGTCCCATTGCTAGTACATGAAGACCAAACAGGATTCGTATCAGGCAGACAACCGGTTACAAATATCCGCCGGGTGCTTTCGGTGGTGTGTGGCTCCCAATGCGCCATGTCGAACACGTCTAAAGCCATACTTGCCCTGGACGCAGAGAAGGCCTTCGACATGGTGCATTGGGACCACCTATTCCACACTTTACACCGCTTTGGATTCCCCCCAGTCTTTGTTGACTGGCTTAAAGTTATATACTCTGGGTCCTCATCCTGATTGCTGTGCAATGGAGATATCTCTGACCCCTTCCCCATCTTGAGAGGCACCAGACAGGGATGCCCCATGTCCCCCCTCCTCTTTGCCCTGGCCTTGGAACCCTTGGCAGTAGCCTTGAGAACCTTGCCGTTGTATCAGGGCGTTTCTATACGAGGGGTGGACATGCGGGTGTCCCTGTTTGTGGATGACATGCTGCTGTTCATCTCTCATCCCGATCACTTGATACCAACCGCATTCGATATTATAGACCAGTTTGGCAGCTTCTCTGGATATAAAATAAATGTAAATAAATCAGAATTGTTAATGTTAAGTGGCGGCCCCCCATCTTTCCCCTCATCTACCAATTTGACCTCCATTCAAATTAAAAACACTCATATCAAATATCTAGGATTACAGATCCCAAAAAACCCTAACTCCCTCTACTCCCTCAACTTTTCTCCAGCCTTGACTAAGATTAAGGCCTCAACTGAACTGTGGCACGATCTCCCGCTGTCTCTACTGGGCAGAGTGGAAGTTGTAAAGACGATACTTATGCCGAAACTAACTTATCTTATGCAACTTTTACCAATTAAGCTAAAATCTTCAGATATAAAAATCCTAATGCAGACATGCTCAAAATTTTTATGGAAGTCAGGAAAACCGCGCATTGCCATGGCCAAGCTTCAGATGCCTAAATCTGAGGGAGGCCTAGGTTTTCCAAACATATCTCTGTACTCCAGAGCATTGCTGTCCAGATATGCCATGGACTGGCTCCTGGCATCCAGTAACTTTACGGTCCATGTATTAGATTGTGCGTCCTTTTATCCATATTCTCCCGCAGCTCTTCTCCACACCCCAAGGAACCAACTCCCGAAACAAATATACGCCCACATACTCTTCAAAGACACATATGAAGCGTGGTGGTCGGTATGCAATGCCCTCAGTCACAACCCACGCAATTCACATTGGCTTACCATATGGGGCAACCCATTATTTACCCCAGGGACAACAAATCCGACTTTCCGCCAGTTCTTCCAAAAGGGACTCAGACTCACAGCACAAGTTTTTGACCCGGGTGGCAAGTTACTTACAGGTAAACAGATCCAAACTAAATTTGGACTTCCCGCACAGAGCTTATTCTCTATAATTCAATTACTACACTATGCTAACACACTGCAACCTATCCAGGATGACCATGATGTGGGCGATAAACTCTCCGCAGTGATCACCAAATTCAAAAACCGCAAATTCAAAACTAAAATGATTTATGCTGAACTGTTGTTACCCATGGCTCATAAACAAAAAACACAGACACAATCTCGTTGGAAAATAGATGTTCTTTTATTGAATGATGCAGATTTGTTATTTAAACACTATCATAAGACGCTACGTATATTACAATCATCTGTTTTACAAGAAATGCATATAAGATTTGTGTTTAGAGCCTATATGTCCCAAGCCCAGAGGAGACACTTCATCCCCGAGGAATCCGGACGATGCATGAAGTGTGGCCTCTTTCCGGCCACCTTCTTCCATAATGTCTGGTCTTGCGGGCATATTAAAAAATTCTGGCATAAAATTGTGAATTACCACCTTCGACATCCATGTTTCTATATATCCCCTTCCTTTGCTACTGGCAAACTTTGATGTATGGCAACTGAGGGGAGTCCACTCACAACTAGTGCCCTTCTTGACCTTGTTGGTGACAATGGCTAAGAAACTGATAATGAAATGTTGGACAGTCAAAAAATCACCTATGGTGACAGAGCTGATCCAATTTCTTACACGCTTTATGTCATATGATAAATATAACGTCATGATACAGCCCAATGCTTCCGACAACTATAACAGAAGATGGGGCCTATTTGAAGCCACTCTATCTACATGACTAAGTTGAATGTGAGGTGCAATCACTATGCTTGAGCTCCGCTACGGAGTGTCAGATAAAATGTTGACATGTATTACTAACCTATATCAGACCCCCCCCCCCCCACTTCTTTTCCATCCTTTCCCAATCTTCCTCCATCTCACCCCCCCCCCCCCTCCTACCCTAGTCTAACTCTTCTTTTGTTTAGTTATGAAAATAAGTATCATTTGTGACGTTTGAAGTTTTTTGGGGATGCATTACTATGGTAAAAGAAACCATGTAAGGTGCCTTCACCTCGGCAGATTATGATTGTACCCAATTAAGGTCCTTGAAACAGGTGAAGCGAGGTCATATCTCTGTTCATATCCAGCTGGGCTGCTGGTCGACCAGCTGGCAAGACCTTCAGTTCATCCGATACACCCTATGCATATGCCTTACCTAAATCTGCTAAGTTGTGATTAATGTAACCCAAATGTTTGCATTGTCTACTTGTGTGTTAACACTTATGATACTTGAAAATCCTAATAAACATATAAAAAAAAAAAAAAATGTAGTTACCTATGTAATCACTATTTAATTTAAAAATTTTCATTTGTATTTTGTAAGTTTCTTTTCTTTGTTTACCAGAAACAATGAACTCAGGAGACTTTAGGGCAGGGCTCGACAAAACCCGGGGGCCAGGTCGCCACGGCGACCAGATTCTGCTTCCTGGCGACCAGATTTGTTTTGCAGGGAGGGTGGAAGCAGAATCTGGTCAGATCAGCGGCAGCCCGACCCCCGTCTCCCCCTCCTGTCACATCAGCGCCTGCAGTGCCTGACCCCCGCCTCCCCCTCCTTTCAGAGCAGTGGCAGCGCGGTAGCTGATCCCCGCCTCCCCCTCCTGTCACACTAGCGGCGGCAGCGCGGCTGGGCACAGTCTCCTCCACTACTCACACCAGCTGCCTGCAATTCCTCTCCGCCGCATCCCCCTCCTTTCAGAGCAGTGGCGGAGCGGTAGCTGATCCTCGCCTCCCCCTCCTGTCACACTAGTGACGGCAGCGCGGCTGGGCACAGTCTCCTCCGCTACTCACACCAGCCGCCTGCAGTTCCTGTCCCCCGCCTCTCCCTCCTTTCAGAGCAGCGGCAGCGTGGTGGCCGATCCCCGCCTCCCCCTCC
Source organism: Crinia signifera (assembly GCF_055691185.1). Lineage (NCBI taxonomy): Eukaryota > Metazoa > Chordata > Amphibia > Anura > Myobatrachidae > Crinia > Crinia signifera. The sequence goes on along the minus strand of NC_139222.1, from coordinate 74,048,180 downwards.
TGTCACACTAGCGGTGGCAGGCACAGTCTCCTCCGCCTGTGACACAAGCCGCCTGCAATTTCTGACCCCCGATGCCCCTCCTGTCAGAGCAGCGGCAGCCGATCCCCGCCTCCCCCTCCTGTCACACTAGCGGTGGCAGCGCGGCTGTCCGGCGGCTCTGTGTCCGCAGGGACAGATCGGACAGACTGTTGCTTCCGCAGATGCAGCCTTCAGCACCTTGGTTGCTGAGCAGGAATGTCAGAACAGAAGGGGGCAGCGGAGGTGCAGGGTGTTTTAGTGTAAGATCCGGGCAGGGCACTGCACCCTGCAAAGGAAGCTTAAAGGGAACACTGGGGTGGCTGGTGTGACAGGAGAGGGGAGAAGGATCAGGCAATGCGGGCGCTGGTGAGACAGTTGGGGGAGACTGTCCAGCTGCTGCACTGCCGCTGCTCTGACAGGAGGAGGAGGCGGGGGTCAGGAATTGCAGGCGGCTGGTGTGACAGTAGAAGGGGACTGTGCCCAGATTAGATCCACATCAGCAGTGAATCGTTTATAGTTCTGCTGTTCTGCCTGCTTCGTGAAGGCCCGCATTTCCAGACCCCTGCCTCCCCCTCCTGTCAGAGCAGTGGCAGTGTGGCTGGGCACAGTCTTCCCCTCCTGTCACACCAGCGGCCCGCAGTGCCTGACCCGTCTCCCACTCCTGTCAGACTAGTGGCTACCTACTTCTCATGCAGGGGCTTAGCCCCCTCCACCACCTGCCAAAAGTCCCCCATTGGATGCAGGTCTTTCCCCCGGCCCTGCAGCCGCACCTCCACTTGTCCGGGGCACCGTTGAGCCCCACTAGTGCCACCGCTTCTTGCTGCTGGACTAGTGGGGCTGCATGGCTTCCAGCATGCAACCCCTGGCAAAGAGCATGTTACCCCTGGCATCAAGCATCAAAACCCATAGCAATGAGCATGTAGGTGAGCTCCACTTATGTGTGATAATATGTAAAAACCATTACTGCGTGTGGTATTATATGTAATCGGCATTCCAGTGTTTGGTAGAACGAGTAATGGGCACTATGGCACGTGCAAATTTTGGGGGCGGGCACTCTCCCTCTTATTATTTTATCTGGCTCCTAAATTTTCATCCTGGCTCCTAGATTTTAAATAAATTTGTCAAGCCCTGCTTTAGGGTATATTCAATGCCCTATGGCGAGGTGTGATGGCGAGCAGTGCAGATAGCTCGCCATCACAGATCACGGGGCAGTATTCAACTTAACCCCCCCCCCCCACTACATTATTTGATTAAAATACTAAGCAGAACTTCCAGAATGATAAATAAAGCAGCATCAATTTGCTGTATCTGCACAGACTTTAGCAAACATGTTGTGGATAAACATTAATTTTAAGAAATACTTTTTAATTTAGCCCTTAGGAGACATTGACAAGTTCATTTAACACAATTTGAAGTGTTACATTGCTGTTAAGTTTGCAGAGCAGCAATTACATTGGGCTGAATCACACATTATTGCAAAGGTTGTCAAACAGATAAAAAAAAACAACAACATGAAAATATTCACTATATATTAGACTTATGAGACTTTCTATGTTCTGGTGATAACCAGTGATCTGGCTGGTTACTAAGGGCCTTATTCTGATCGGTGCGGATTTCTCCGCATGCGGTCGTCCCGCCGATGGTTATCGTCTGCGCATGTGCAGAGGTCACTCTGCGCATGTGCAGGCGATTTCGCCGCACGTATTCTTGACACGCCGCACAGGGGGCGCAGAGGGGCGTGAGGGGCTACTTAGCCTCATTACCCTATGCATACGCCCCGCGTTTCATGGGCGTTCCCATGCAAACGCGGGGCGTATGCATGGTAATGAAGCCGTGACGCGTGTGTAGGGGGCGGGCATCTGACATCGCCGGATGTCAGCTGCCCTCCCCCATACATGATTTCACACGGACAAGTGTCCGTGTGGTCTTGGGTGGCGGGACCTAGTGGAGCGTGCGGCCCTGCATTCGATGTTCGGCGACCATCGAATGCAGGGGCTGCTCCCAAGACGGAGGAGGCGTATCCCCGTCCACTTTCATGCGGATCGCCACATATCCGCGTACGGACGGAGGTGGCGATCCGTATGGAAGGCGGGGATTCGCCTGCACGGTCGCGGCCGCATATTCTGATCGGGCCGCACCGATCAGAATAAGGGCCTAAGTGACAGAGCAGGGGCACAAACACATGGCAGTTTATAGAGCATCTATTTATATATTTATTTATTAACAGTTATTTATATAGCGCGCACATATTCCGGAGCGCTTTACAGATATTTGAACATTCACTTTTATGAAACTTTGCCAGGAAGCTGTGGCAGTAATGAAAAGGGATGCAAAAGGGAATTGGCCTTGGGTCCTTCCACCCTCCCTTATGTTGGATAGTAAAAAGGACATGCACAGTTTAACAAACCAAAATCTTGAGCAACAGGGAGTTCCACTTTTTGGCTTATGTGCTTGGTTTGTTTGAGCCGCACACAAAACAAACTACCGAATGGCATTAATGCAGCTAACCCTGTTTTGTTAATGATCTGTTCCCTCAAGTGAGAAGAGGTTGTCATTATTATCCTGACCATCATCAATGTTAACCCGAGGCGGCTACAGCATAGACCAAAGAGTGCAGGGGGGGTTACAGAGCGTATTTATACATGCATTTTTTCATGCATGCAATTTATGTGCTGGATCGAGCCCGCCCCCTGGGAACACTGTATCAGCATCTGGGAAACAACATAAACCAGTGCAGTGTTAAGCCCACCCCTGGACTGTTAGTCTCCAGGGGGCAGGCTTAACACTGTAATAGATTCTGTGGATTCCTGGGCAGCGCTGATGATCCCCAGGGATTCAATCCAGCACATATATTGCATGCATATGCCATGTATATATGTTCTCAGTGATCTCCACCATGCACTCCTTGGTTAGTGTTGTGGCAAGGGGTGCTGGCAGTTCTGTCAGGCCCTGGTAAAATAAGGGGGCATGGCCTTGTCCCTGTAAAATAAAAAATAAATAAAATAAAGCAAGGATTGCAAAGGGAGGACAGGCTGCTGCCCCTCTCCCCAGCTCAGCATACAGGACTGAGCCAGATGTGCTGGGCTGAGGAGAGAGGCCGCTGCAGCACCAGTTAGTTCTCTTCCTCCCTGTGCCAGCTCTCTGCATCAGAGGAGAGATGGTCACCTTCATCTGAAATGGGCCTGAGTAAAGAATACCCACCCAGCCTCTCAGTGCCACTAGCCCAGTCAGAATGTGAGGCTAGATATGCCCCGCGAAGCATTATAAATGATAACCCACCTCTCCTCCTTTGCCTGCATGCTTGGCAATAACAATGTTATTTGGAATAAGTCAAAAGACAGGTGCCAGGACTGGAGCTGCTGCAGCATTCATGGAAGCTAAGATCTGCAATTTAGTAAAGTAATGCCTACATATCACCGTCCTTTCACAACAACTTTCCATCACACTTTGGTAATTACATTTATGGGACTGAGTCAGTTAACTGAATTGAAGAAAATTGCTTAGTGTAAATAACATGGGTTTCTATGAGAGTATGCAGATTTTGGTTTGCAGCTGTTGAGCACTGTTTCAAAGTAAGGAAACATATTTTGCCCCTTACACATTATGCCACACACCGTAATGCTTTTTACACATTATACCATACACCATAATGCCCCTGACACATTGCCACAAACTGAAATGCCCTTGATACAATATGCCACGCACCGTAAGGCCCCTGAAACAGTATGCTACAATACATAATACCTGACATATTATGCCACACACTGACACATTAAACTGCACACGACAATGCCCCTGACACAATGTGTTGCACAATGTAATGCCCCTGACATAATCTGCTGCACAATGTAATGATCCTGACACATTATGCAGCACACCGCAATGTCCCTAATACATTATGACGCACACTGCAAAGCCCCTGACACAATATGCCACACACCGTAATGCCTCTGACACTATGTGCCACACAACGTGATGCCCCTGACACAATATGCTGCACACTGTGTCTAACATTAAGGTTTCTAATTTTTTTAGAAATTACATGCTCGTTGCCAGGAGTGAAATGCTCATTACCACAGTGTCAGTGCTCATTGCCAGGGGACAATGCCCATTGCCAGGGGACAATGCCCATTGCCAGGGTTCAGTGCTTGTTACCAGGGGTCAGTGCTTGTTGCCAGTGGGTTTCATGGTATATGATGAAGCTTTGATGAAAGCTGCATCTTTCTGTGGCATTAGCGCCAAGTGCTCCTGGCACTTTAAGGTAACGCTGCATTGTTGTGCTCCCTGTCAGACATTAGAGGTAAAATATGACCTCTAGCGTTGTCCATAGTAAATAAACCTTAGTAAATAAACCTTTAAAGTATCAAAAGGCAAACTACAACTCTGTCAAACAAGAGTCTCCAACATAAGCCATTGTTTTTCTGAAGGTCTTAGACACCTATCTCCTGATAGGATTACAGCCATCCAGAATATTCGGTTGTCCATTAACAAGAGACAGTTGAGGGGTTTCCTTTGCATGGTAGGTTACTGCTGAACTTGTATACCTAACTACACTCAGTTAACTGCACCCCTGTATGAGTTGAGCAAAGCCTCTATACCAGAGCCCCTCATACATACAAAAATGACAGCATTGTCATTCCAACAATTAAAAGATTACCTTAGATCAATCCTTGCACTGGGTCTGCCTAATTACAAACAAGTGTCATCACTGTTTTGTCGTGACTACCTTGGACATGCTATAGGCCTGTGGCCTAATATAGGACCTTATTCTGATTCACTCTCAGAGGCAAATTCCTTCTCAAATGGACAAAACCATGTGCACTGCAGGTGGGGCAGATGTAACGTGCAGATAGAATTAGATTTGGGCGGGGTTTTTCTTCAAAGTGAGATCTATATTACAGTGTAAAAATAAAGCAGTCATTATTTTCCATCAACAGAAAAAATTCCATTTGAGAAGGAATTTGCCTCTGAAAGTGAACCAGAATAAGGGCCCATAGTGCCCAACTAGACCCAATGGTAAGGGGGCTACTAGTTTGTGTTCCCCATGCCTTACTCACATACCAGAAAACAGACATGTCACCACTTAAAACAGTAGAAAAGGTCTCTAATTATTCTCACAAACATTAGCCTTATGTTTTAAACCCTGCTACACCTTTTCCGGTTAATGTCACTGATGAATGTCAGCAAGAGTGAGTAAAACATGACACGTCTCATGATTGTTTAAAAACATGATGAGCAGTCTACCCCACAGATGGACTTAGAAGAAACACCACATCTTCCCCTCTACCATAACCACACAGTTGGCAGAATTTTAATCATTAATGAAAGCAGGGGCGGATTGGCCCACCGGGACATCGGGCCATTTCACGGTGGGCCGGTCAAATAGCCCCCTTGGCGGGCCGGTCCGCTAGTCCCATGGCCGGCTGACAAAAAGCAGGAGCAGACGTTTCACAACCGTTTGCGGAAAACCGGAAGGTGCTCCAGCTGGGAGCAGCAGCACTGCAGCAGCCAGTCTAGTATAAAGACCCCGGCCAGCCGGCAAGAGCAGCTGAGGGGGTGAGCGGGTGGACTGGCAGCAGGGCAAGCAGGGTAAGTACATAACAGTAGGTTACCGCAGCCACAGTTACCATGCTGGTGCCCGGCCCAATCCGCTGCAGGGAGAAGGGAGCCGCTGTGGTATGGAGGGGGTTTGCCGGGCACTGCAGGGAGATGGAGCCGCTAATAGGGTTAGAGGTTGCTGGCCATAGTAGGGGGGGCAGAAGGAAGATAATGCCGCAGCGGGGGGGCAGCTGCTGGGAAGACAGAAGGGAGATGATGGCCGGTGCTGGGAGGACAACGCCCAACTATTTTCTTTATTACAGAACATTCCACCTCCTACTCGTTGGTTGTGCGATGGGGAGTAATTTTGCCCCATCGTACGCCAATGCATACATGCTTGATGTTGAACCCACTATTTTTTTTGAGAATCCCAAAATATCGGGTAGTATTTTCTTTTACACGCAATATATCGATGATCTATTTATGATTTAGACTGGTACTGGTGAGGAATTTGTTAGCATGATTGAGCATCATAATGCTACATTTAGTCCAGTTAAATTGACTTACTCCGTTGACACTATGGGCCTTATTTTGGTTCATTCTTTCTGACAAAATCCTTCTTAGATGGGCAAAACCATGTGCACTGCAGGTGGGGCAGGTGTTACTTGTGCAGAGAGAATTAGATTTGGGTGGGGTTTTACTTCAAAGTGAGATCTATATTGCAGTGTAAAAATAAAGCAGTCAGAATTTTCCCTGCACAGAAACAAAATTACTCACCCAAATCTAATTCTCTCTGCACATGTTACATCTGCCCCCCCCTGCAGTGCACATGGTTTTGTCCATCTAAGAAGGATTTTGTCAGAAAGAATGAACCAAAATAAGGCCCTATGTCTGTTAATTTTCTTGATGTGGCCTTGACTGTGATTGACTTTGCTAAGCCCACTGACCGCAATACATTCCTGCATGCCACGAGTTGCCACCCCAGGTCCAGCAAATTCAGTCTACCTTACTCACAATTTTTACGTGCCAGGCGTGCACGGATGCGCGTGCAGTTAAAAAAATTGTCATCATGGCTGACAAGTTTCTCGCTAGGGGATATGATGCTGAATTATTGCAGAATGCCAAAGCAAAGGCCCCTTCTAAAAATAGGAATATTATCCTTAAGTATCAGCCCAGGAAATCCAATGTTAGCAATAGAATGCCCTGGGTTAATCATTATAACATTGCAAGTCCTGAAATCAGGAAAGTCACCAAGAGATTATGGCCACTTGTCCAGATGGATAATTCCTTGCAGTTGGGAGATACAACAATAACGCCATGTTACACTCGTGGCAGGAGTGTGCGTGACATTGTCATTAAAACTGATGTTTCCCAACTTTGTGAAGCGGGCAGTGAACAGTTTTTGGGCAGTCACCCAGGCTGTTTTAAATGCATTAATTGTGTTACTTGCAGAGCTCTTTTTCGTTACCCTCTTAATGGCAAGAGATATTTTTTACGGCACAGAGTGACCTGTACAACGCGTTCCATGCTCTCCATTATATTGGTAAGACCGATCGAACGTTGAGGGAACGCATGGCAGGTCACCAACATTCCATCAAACTAGCTTTTAAGAAAGGGTCTAGTGATCAATCGGTGGCGAGGCACTTTCTTGAGGCCCGCCACACGATGCCCATGCTACGCTACATGATCATAGATCATATACCGGCATCTATACATAGAGTAAATTGTTCCCTTAAACTCCTTAAATGTGAAGCTAATTGGATACAATGACTCAACACTGTGGCCCCGAAAGGTCTTAATGAGTTTAGGGGTTTACACTGTTTCTTGTGAATATGAGTGGTGCAATGTGTCTTTTTCAGCTTATTGTTTATTTCTATTGACATTGTGTATTAATGGTTTCATTGATTTATGTGTACGAGTATACTTACTCTGCTAGTAATTGTTATTATTATATTATAATATATATATATATATATATATTCTATGTAATTTCTTTATTGTAGCCTATTGTATAGTCCTTGTATGTCACAGGCATTGTTTATGCTTTGTTTTTAATGTTTGGTAGATGTTGTTTTGGGTTTGGTATTTTTATTATCACATGTATTTGTAAGCCCCTTGCGGTCAGCATGATTGAGGTTACCGGGCCGTTACAAGCCCGTGATATACTCTCAAAGCTGTGTGTATGCGTTACCATGGCTACGCTAGCCCCTCCTGATGCGCCCTGGTGTCATGTGGAGCATCATGCTGACGCGCCGGGTGTATGCCTGGCGTGCTGATGTCACTGCATCGGCGGCGGCTGGAGAAACAGAGGCTTTGATTTGGTGCACTGAACATGGAGGTATGTATAAATACGGTATGTCTTTATATGTCTATTTCCTGATGAACGATTAAAGTTTGAAACGTTGAAGTATTCCTGCTGTACAGTACGTTATTTGAGGAGTGCCGCCGCCTGGACTATTACAGTATATATATATCCTTCCTGACTAGGTTAATTTCTAGTCTGAATGGTAGCGGGTCTCCCGACTTCTGACAACTTGTCCGGTCATTATGTATTAGGAGGTTGCATCATCCTATATACATCTAAAATGGTCTAATTATCACAAAAAATCCTAAAAATTCTTTTATCATGTTTTTTTTTTTATATATGTAACCATTTTTTTACGATAAATGAAATGTAATTTTACAATGTACTTACTAAAAAGTATTTTAGGTTGGGCACGACATTAGTAGGAAAGTGCAGCTTTTAAAATCAGAATTGATTTCAGCAGCGGCAATCACTGTGTCAGTGTGAGTGACGCAGGATTGAGACCAGGCTATAAAGAGACAGCTGACCGACGCCAGGACCAGCCCTCTGACGAAGTCTTTGTGACGAAACGCGTAGGGGCGTGGCCTGGCATTGGTCATACTTGTGGATATGAGAAGATTGGTGAGAGCACATCTAATTGTATATGCTGCGTGGAGCAGCAAAGACACACGCTGTTAACACCCGCAGTTGTGCCTAGCCGTCATTTGCGGTACGTGATACCAGTCCAAATATATCTGCTGGATACGTTTTTATATTCCTGTTGAAATAAAGGATATAAGCACTATTGGAGAGAGAGAGCGAGAAGGAGAGGGGTTTTTGTGTCCTGACGATGGGGGTCACACCCCGAAAGCTTGTTCAATACACAATTATTTGATTTACTGAAAATGCTTCTTGAGTGCCGTTACTCGTGGAGGGATTGATAGATAGATAGATAGATCTGGCACTCACAATCTCTGGCGTTGCAGCAATAACCCAGTGCTCCTCCATGATCACTTTGTAGATATGGTGGTAGAGGTGGAAGGCATTCGGGGTCAGGATGGAATAATACACAACGTCCGGATTTGGGTCAACGTTTCAGAACTCTTGGTTCTTTTATCAAGACTTGATAAAAAGAATCAATAATTCAGAAACATTGACATAAATATATACATCCATCCATACATCAGATACGGTCATGGAATTACACATGATTTTGTACTGCTGTGAAAACAAAGGGACTCACTGACAGTGACAGGCACACCAATAACATATTGAGAGGCAGTAAAGGAATTGATATGTGCTATACAACTTCCTTCATAAATAGCAATCATTAAATGTCAACATCATATGACCAGACATGATGAAGTTACTAAAGGGAAACATAGGGCTGACATTGCTGAAAAATTAACAGCACAACAGAAGGTTAAAACAGAAAATGACTTTATGATTACAGACTTGTGCATACCGATTGAGCAAACATTCATTAATATACAAAAGGTTTGTGAGTCACAGGAAAAGACTAAGTACCAAAATCAGTAATGAAAGGTCCCCGGCGCATTCGCACTGGGGACTAAAGTTTTCAGTCTGCACATGTGTATTTTCTAATATGCGCATGTGCTGAGGAGTTTGCACAAGGGGGGTGGCAGTCAGGGTAATGGGCATTTCCTGGGCGTGCCCATACAAATGGGGGTGTGGTACAGGGGTCCGACAGTCATTAGCCCGACGTCGGGATCCCGAATGGCCGGACCCAGACAGCATGGTGAACGCAACTAAGCTCCTTGCAGGCTCGCTACGCTCGCTAAGCGAGCCACCTATTCTATTCTCACTCTATGGGGGTCGTGGACTCCCACGAGGGAAAATAGCCGACGGCCGTCGGGAACCCGGCTGTCGGTGTTTTGACAGTCGTGATCCTAACGTCGGGTAAATGCCTGTCGGGATCCTGACTGTCGGGACCCCGTCTGGCACCCAAAAATGGTGGGTGCTCACAGGAATACACTGGGTATGTCCATGCGAACACAGGCGGGCCAATGCTGGCAATGCATCATGTCAGTGCCTGCCCCATTCTCGGATCCGGACGCTGCAAATATAGGTCAGTCAAAACTTATATTTGCAAACAGGGGAAAAATCATTTGATGGTCGGCGGCCATCGAATGATTTAGCCCCCGTACAATAAATGTTTATGTTAAACTCCCATTCGCAGTGCTGCGGGTGGATGGGCACTCGCCTGGCAGGCGGTGTTAGAGAGCTCGCTAAGCAGCAAATTTATACTGCTTAGCAAGTCAACATGAATCAGGTCCTAAGTGGGAAAATGCAAAGTTTACTCAAGACAGTAAAGGGCTGTGGTGCAGCTTTGAAGTTAGCCGTTTGCACCAAAATCTCTCTTGCTGGCATTGACACAGATGTCCCATGGACAGATCTATGCAGGAAAGTTTACTAACAATTATGAATACGGCCAATGCCAGATACGATTGGATACGACCGTCATCGGCCGTATTTTCAGTAAAATACAAGTCGTAAATAAATTTACTAATCTGCCATATTTATGGGATTCGTATTTCCCGATGGCGTAAGCGGCCATATTTTTTTTACTATTTGTATTCGTATTTGGCAGCCGTATATATACACATACTCACACTACCGTTCAAAAGTTTGGGGTCGCCCAGACAATTTTGTGATTTACATGAAAACTGACCTTTATTTATCAAATGAGTTGCAAAATGAATAGAACATATAGTCAAGACATTGGCAAGGTTATAAATGATGATTTTGATTTGAAATAATAGTTTTGTCCTCCAAACTTTGCTTTTGTCAAAGAATGTTCCTTTGGCAGCAATTACAGCATTGTTGACCTTTGGCATTCTAGTGGTTAATTTATTGAGGTAATCTGAAGAAATTTCACTCCAAGCTTTCTGAAGCACCTCCCACATGTTGGATTGGCTTGATGGGCACTTCTTGCGTAACATACAGTTAAGCTGCTCCCACAACAACTCAGTAGGGTTTAGATCTGATGACTGGGCTGACTACAGATTTGATTTGATCACTACTTGTCACTGACAACGGGTAATGTAGCCTGAAACATATGTGTCGGAATAAACATATTCTACTTCACCACATATTAAAGTCTCCAGAGTGCCGCTTCATTACGAGTTGCTATATATATATATATATATATATATATATATATATATATATATATATATATATATATATATATATAGCACTGTCGTCCTTTCTGATACTTTTATCATTAAGTATTACTCTCAGCCATATTCCCTGTGCTTATAGTTATTGCCCTGCTCTACCCATCTACTTCCTATGCACTCACTGGTGCTGCAGCCTTGGGGCATATTTAACATCAGTATGGGGCTGAGACTACAGTTGTCTGTAGAGTGTTCTGTTTGAAAAGAACATGTGTTTAGCTGTGAGCCATGATAAAAACTACCACTGGAAGTATAGAAAGCAATACTTAAGAGGAAAAGATGCCTGCTAACCCTGTTATTCAAACTACAAGTCTAAGAGGTTTCACCGCAGCACAGCCAATGTTCTCCATCATTACGATAACTGCCTTGTCGCTGTCTGGCACTCAATCATAGACTGCAAACCATAAAACAAGCTGTTGACAATGCTTTTGGAAACAAATACCTGTACTTTTCCTAACTTCATATATGCATTACCAACGGAAATTATCCTTGTTTACTACAATGCAGGATGTGTTTTCTCTACAGGCACTATAGTACCTACAATAGGAGAGATTATCTTTTCTGTCAGCAGACCATAGGAGGGCAGTGCATACAGAAGTAAATATTTTTATTTCTTTTCTGTCATTACATTCCATATCTGTACTGAAGAGGAGACACTGCACACTTAAGGCCCATACACACTGGGCGACTTTGAGCTGAAAGCTACTCAAAACAGCATATTTTCAGCTCAAAGCCGCCCAGTGTGTATGCCCCAGCGATGAGCGATGATTGCTGCTGTGCACTCCCGCATCATCGCCAGGAAAACATTTCATCTGCTGGTAATACCAGCAGATGAGCGGCTTTGATGGTACCGAGAAGGGGAAAAGCTGCTCAGTGTGTATACACTGAACGGCATTCCCCCCCAGCGATGATAGCGATCACTGCTGCCCATACACGCTGGTGTGTCGCCCAGTGTATATGGACCGTTAGACTTTTAATTTAGACATAAAAACAAACAAATAGCAAAGCAGAACACTAACACTGTATCATTAAAAAGCACAAAAAGTCTGAACATCAGTCAAATTGTTCCCCTATCGCTCAGTCTAAAAAACTCAGAATATAATCGGATGACCAGATTTTATTTTTTAAATGTCACAGATGAAATTCAAAAGTAGTACATCGTCTTCCATTTGGGAACACTACACTGCAGTGCTCTGCAAAATGGCACAATGCAAGCAAGGAGAGCTTGTGGTAGAAAACATAGCTTTTCCTATGTGCGGAAAGGTCAAGAGAGAGGATATTGCTTTCTTATTTACTGCTGCTTTGCCTATTGGGAGCAGCGCTGGTCAGTGCTGCAATTTACGATAACAATTCTATGGAGAGTTGCTCCTGCTTGGTCACTCTGAGTTATGATTTTTGAAGTGACAATGCAGCCCCTGCCAGATGATATTCTGTCTAACAGTTTTCTTTTGTGAGGAATTGTCTTCGCTTCAACAAGTAAAAACTCTGGAGAATCTCTACACGAAAACCCCAGGACAATGCACATAATACATAATGTGAAGCTTGGGATGAATCTACTTCTGTACTATAACTCAATGTATTTTTTGGGTGATTTCTCAGTCACGGTGACACTGTTGCGATTGCCAGCGAGTTCTAGGACTGCTGTAGGTGTATACACTTAAAGCTAATTTTTCACCTGCTTAGGAATCTAAGCTGTAAAATGCTTCAGTCACCCCAGATATGATAGCTTTAACTAATTTACCTAATTCTGTAACTTTCCATTACAAGTATAATATCTGCTGCAATTGTGATCAAATTAGCAATGCATCATTTATCTATCTTAATTCGACTGTAGAAGCGCCTTCATGTGCCTCAACTCAATTATTTCATATGTTCAACATGCAAACTCAAATTAATTACATTATACACTTTGACAAGTCATTACGAGTTCAATTAAATGTCGTTTAAGTGCAGAGCTAAAAGGATTTCAATTGACCAAAGAAATTAAGGTTTTTGTATGATATAGGGGAGAGCGATCGACAATGATTTGTTTTACAACAACCCTGTTTATGCAACTTAAATGCTCTTGTAAAACCATTTATCATTTCTTGCATACTGTAGGATGTCTTACCCGCACACCAGAAATAATGTACATTAGAAAATAGCTAAAGGGCAGTTCCAACAAAAAGTGGACATGGGTCATGAAAAACAAGTTGGAATATTCAAAATCTGAATTACCCAGTGCATCAGAGTGATGGTTGGTAACTGTGTTACATGACATTTATTTTATTTATTAACAGTTTCTTATATAGCGCACACATATTCCGCAGCACTTTACAGAGAGAATATTTTGAACATTCACATCAGTCCCTGCCCTAGTGGAGCTTACAATCTATATTCCCTACCACATGTACATGCACACACAGACATTCTAGAATTAATTTTTGTTGGGAGACAATTAGCCTACCAGTATATTTTTGGAGTGTGGGAGGAAACCGGAGTACCTGGAGGAAACCCACGCAAGTATGGGGAGAATATACAAACTCTGCACAGTTAGAGCCATGGTGGGAATCAAACCCATGACCTCAGTGCTGTGAGGCAGGAATGCTAACCATTACACCAACCGTACTGCCCTATTTTGTCTTATTTCAGTAATGGTTACCAGGCAGACACGGATTGTGACCACTGATTATCTATTGCTGTTTTCTGATAACAAGGGTAAGAAACTTGGATAATTGTAGTATAAAACACAAGTTGAGGACATGTACTGTCAGAAACTATATGTTGATAATCAGTATTTAATGGGGTTCCATGTTAGTGAAACAGTTACATGTGGCACATATTTGGTGTTACATCCATAAAAATTTTTGGTATTTTTTTTTTCATATGTTGGTTAAAAAGATGGGTAAATGCATGATATTTACCAGATCTCTAATGGTTTATGAGAGGATTACAAATTAATTTGCCATTCATTCCCAACTTATTTCCTTTGGCAGTTCTGTACTGTAACCTATGTAACATGCTTAACGTAATGGACGTAACATAGTTTATGTTACATCAACAACATATGCCCGTTACTGTAGCTGTTATTACAAGTTAGATGGACAATATGCAGCATCTATTCATGGCAGTGGCAGACGCGGCTTGCGTGTGAGGCTTTGCCCCATATTCCAAAAGCCTTGCTCCCTTTTCAGGAGCACATGGCAAAGGGAGACCTGTGTCATTCATTTAGAACAGCTTTCAACCAGTTTTAGGTGTATCACCGCTCAGGAGATGCCACTTGCGGGCTGACTATATCATTACTGATAGGCTCTGGCAGCACAGTGCGCTTCAGTAGACCGGCCCGCGAACTCCCTGGTTACATACTGTAACTCACACATGTTCCTTCATCTTGCTGCCCAGTGTTGCTCTGTGTCTGTTCTGCTCCCTGCTCGCTTACTGTGTATAGGCTGAGGCCAGTTCTTTTTATTTGACTGCTGTGGGGCTGAATTACTATGGGAGATTACATGTTCCATTACTATAGGGGGTAGACAAATAAAGACGTGAGGCGCTCTTGGGTAACAAGATGAATAACAATTTATTAAAACACACAAATTTACAAATAACACACAAATGTACAGTCATAAAAACACATCAATTTACTTCAATAAAGAATAAATTCCTGAATTCTCTGCATATGTGAATCTTTTCTTTATAACCCTTTTGGGGTTAAGCATAATTGTTTTATGCATGTAGATCGGGTTCAATCCCTTAAATGGGGCTGACAGTGTCCACTTTTTGTACTGAGACCATATGGAAATACAGATGGCTAGTGTGCACACTTTTAGTTTTGCAATACAGCGCTTGGCATAAACGGTATATACAGCCAAATTTGGAGCAAGGACTTCTGTTTTTAAGCTGTAAGAAACAGTGTCCGTCCTGTCTCCGTGTGAGCTCTTACCAATGGGTATTTGCAGGCAGTTCAGATTCTCACTCAGTGGAAGGATATGCACCGCAGCGCTCGCTCTCTCCTTTCCCTGCTTGGCTGTCTGGAAATGTACAGAGATTCAGCCGGCTTCAGTAGCCCTGCAGGAGCCGCCTCCTCATACAGCCTTCCTTGTTTGGAGTTCTCACAAGGCGCTCTGCCACAGCATCCGTGGATGGAGGTGGACTTTGCGGCTGGAGGAGATGCAGTTTTCCGGCTCTGCATCTGGCGGGTGATCTGTTGCAGGGGGCATCCTTCCAAAGGTCCTTCTTAGAACGCGTTTTGCCGCACACTGGGCAGCTTTCTCAACTAAGTAGATACTTGGTTGAGAAACGCGTTCTAAGTAGTGTTTTAATAAATTGTTATTCATCTTGTTACCCAAGAGCGCCCCACGTCTTTGTTTGTGTATCTGTGGTTCTTTAGAGGCTGGCAATCCTCTTACGTGGTGGCTGCAGGTGGCTGGCAAGTTACACCTATTTAATCTCTAGCGCCTAAGGCAAATTTTTCTTCTACTATAGTGGGTAGTGTGTGGTGGAATTACAGGGAATGGAGGGTGGTGGTATTTTATTTCTCTCCACGTTTGTCTTTCTACATGGTTGCTACATCTCCCCCATATGCCACACAACACACACAGATGGGAAGGTTGGAAATAGCATTGACAGCAGATAGACAACTTGCCTGAAAGGAGAAATCAAACATTTGCCAGGTTATATATATGCCTTATTTAGCCTATTTAACCATCATTATTTACCAGTTGAGCAATATTATACTTTTGACGTTATCAAAAAGTTTGCATTTGTGGAATTAACACTGCCTCCTCTGATGGCCATAATTAAAAAGTCATGACAAGCACAAAATACTGTATTTCATTTGGGAACAGTTTTTAATCCATCCATGTCACTTATGCAAAATATATTATATTCTATATATATAGTCCATGATATGCCGGCACACTTTATTCCTTTTCCGTCTGCCCAGGTGCGGGCATGAAAAATTTACATATGTATGCTGTGATACCGCACCATTCCTATCACATCAATCAATAGGGCACAACAGAGAGGTCAGTTGCAGGTGGTGACACCCCCGTTGGTTATACATCATTCAATTAACCTGATCTTGGCCCCGTCTTTGGTTTTCCTGGTGGCGGAGGAACACTAACATCTACCTGAAAACATAGTGATACTCAGACATCGCAAGTGTATTCGCCCTTTTTTGCATCAGGCAGCAGGCAATTTATTCAGCAATGTTTTGGGAACTTTTATATATATATATATACACACACATACAGCAGAAATAACACTGCGCAAATAGGTCAAAAAGCCAATGTCCAATTTAGACAATGTACCCTTAGGGGGTCTCCTCCACAAATGTCTCTTTATATTGCACTCAGGTGAAGTATGTCCCCGGCAGCTTTAGCTCTCCACCTCACAGATGTAATCCTGAATCCACAGGTGGTTTATCTAAAAGAGAATGATGAGAGCAAGCGCTCATAGTTTTTACCCTGTTTAAAAGTTTTATTGGACACAGGGTAAAAATACTGGTGATACAGAGAGCAGGGATCACGTACCGAATCAGGCGGTACATACACTGCTGTACATACACATGGAATAGCTGACTCCGCAGTACATTTGTTGAAGAGGTTACACTCAGATCGATTACCAACAGGCGGCACACAGTATCCAGCAGACGGTAGCGGTCTGTTCCAGCAGCGAGCGAGCGGCAGCAGTGATCAGTTCTCCAAAAGTTCAACTCCGGTCAGAGATGACGCTAGGCCACGCTCCAACGCGTTTCGTCATCGACTTCTTCAGAGGGCAGTCGATGATGAAACGTGTTGGGGCGAGGCCTAGCGCCTACGTGATCCCTGCTCTCTGTATCACCAGTATTTTTACCCTGTGTCCAATAAACCTTTTAAACAGATTCATGCACTATGAGCGCTTGCTCTCATCATTCTCTTTTAGATATATATATATATATATATATATATATATATATATATATATATATATATATATATACACAATTTGTGGATAGGCGGCACTCGAGGAAATAAAACACAACAGCAGGTATTTGGGGATCAAACGTTTTCGATGTATTTAGTACATCTTCATCAGGATGTACTAAATACATCGAAAACGTTTGATCCCCAAATACCTGCTGTTGTGTTTTATTTCCTCGAGTGCCGCCTATCCACAAATTGCATATCAGGACCATAATAGGTCCTCGGAAGGCACTGGAGCAAAGTCATCCTTGTACATTGGAGTGCTGTCCATTTCCCCATTATATATATATATATATATATATATATATATATATATATATATATATATATATATATATATATATATATGAGAGAAAATACCCAGCGCAAAAAGTCCAACAGTCTATATCAGGAATGGTCCGAATGTCCCATAAATGTGTGCAGCTCCAATACAAGGATCCAACCACGAATCCAAAATGGAGTATGCTTGTAGAAAAGAGAAGAATGAAGCGCACCAATCAGCAATACATTTGACAAATTTTACTTATATAACTGCTGACATACATAGGGTTAAAAGTAGAAAGCTTGCCGTGTGGACAGGGCTATACAGCCGGACCCAGCGTCGATGAAGAACCGTGAGCAGTGATCAGTTGCAGACGGGGCGCATCAGGACCAGAGCAGACAGCCGGGAACTTCCACAGGTACAGCACAGACCAGACCAGGACGTCACCACGTCAGGAACAGGTAACCACGCCCAACGCGTTTCGTCACAGCTACGGACTCGTCAGTCCGTAGCTGTGACGAAACGCGTTGGGCGTGGTTACCTATTCCCGACGTGGTGACGTCCTGGTCTGGTCCGTGCTGTACCTGTGGAAGTTCCCGGCTGTCTGCTCTGGTCCTGATGCGCCCCGTCTGCAACTGATCACTGCTCACGGTTCTTCATCGACGCTGGGTCCGGCTGTATAGCCCTGTCCACACGGCAAGCTTTCTACTTTTAACCCTATGTATGTCAGCAGTTATATAAGTAAAATTTGTCAAATTTATTGCTGATTGGTGCGCTTCATTCTTCTCTTTTCTACATATATATATATATATATATATATATATATATATATATATACAGTACATATATAAAAATGCAGAAGAAGATGGCATTTACCACCCAATGGTGGGGTTGCTGTAACCTGCCTGGGTGCCTTCCCGTGGGCTCCATTCCTGGTCTACTATGATAAACAGCAGTAGTAAAGGGAGTGTGTCCTGAAGACGTGCAGTGGGCCGAAACGGCATAGACCACAATAAATTTTGACACTGGTTAAGTCCTAGAGTGATGCTCTTTACTACAGCACCTTGGACTTATATATGTGATCCCCAGTATGTAGATTTGATTAGAGATGTGCACCGGCCACTTTTCGGGTTTTGGGTTTTGGGTTCTGATTACCTTGAGGTTTTGGGTTCTAATGGGTTTTGGCAAAACACCTCCTATGTGTTTTGTGTTTGGATTTTTTGGGTTCTGATTTTTTTGTTAAAAAAGCATAAAAAAACTGCTTAAATCGCAGAATTTGGGTGGTTTTTTTTTGCTCCTGCGCAATAACCTCAATAACATTCATTTACACTGATTTCCAGTCTATTCTGAACACCTCACAATATTGTTTTTAGGGCAAAAGTTTGCACCGAGGAAGCTGTATAACTATGCTAAGCCACACAAGTGTGCGGCACAAACACGTGGCTCATTTAAGAGTGGCACTGCAGCGGTAGATACGGCAGTATTAGGCACCAGACAGGTAGATACGGCAGTACTAGGCAGTGGGCCCCAGACCAGACAGGTAGATACGGCAGTATTAGGCAGTGAGCTCCAGACCACACAGGTACGGCAGTATTAGGCATTGAGCCCCAGACCACACAGGTACGGCAGCATTAGGCAGTGAGCCCCAGACAGGTACGGCAGCATTAGGCAGTGAGCCCCAGACCAGACAGGTAGATACAGCAGTATTAGGCAGTGAGCCCCAGACCAGACAGGTACGGCAGTATTAGGCAGTGAGCCCCAGACCAGACAGGTACGGCAGTATTAGGCAGTGAGCCCCAGACCAGACAGGTACGGCAGTATTAGGCAGAGAGCTCCAGACCACACAGGTACGGCAGTATTAGGCAGTGAGCCCCTGACCAGACGGTAGATATGGCAGTACTAGGCACCAGACAGGTAGATAAGACAGTAGTACTAGGCAAAAGACAGGTAGATACGTCAGCAATACTAGTATTGTGCACCAGCAGAATTTATAATAATTAATTTTATTATTAGGTACTGCTTGGCAGTGGCACTCAGCGGCACAAGTCAGTGCACAAGCAGCATGGAATTATTTTTTACAGTCCCACACAGCACAAGTATTATTTTTGTTTTTATTAAATTAGATATAGCAGCCTAGTATGTAGTGTACTTGTACTACTAGGTAGGTACACTTAGGCAGTAACACTGCCAGTGGCAACAGTGGACTGTGAAAATAATACTGGCAATCTCTATTCACAGTATTTAGTGCAGGCAGGCAGCACCAGTGGACTATATATAATTCAATTAAATTAATTATGAATAATATAGCAGCCTAGTAGGTAGAGAAAATAAACTAATAGGTACTAGGTAGGTAGGCAGGCAGGCAGTAGCACTGCCAGTGGTCACCACAAAAGGTAGTTATTATTAATATTACACACCACCAGTAGCTTTATGCAGTGCACCAGCAGAATTTATATAATAATTAATTTTATTATTAGGATGGTACTGCTTGGCAGTGGCACACGTCAGTGCACCAGCAGCATGGAATTATTTTTTACAGTCCCACACAGCACAAGTATTATTTTTGAATTAAATTAGATATACCTCTAGCAGCCTAGTATGTACTAGGTAGTTACACTAGGTAGGCAGTAGCACTGTCAGTGGCAACAGTGGACTGAGTAACTAAATAATACTGGCAGATTCATTGCAGGCAGCACCAGTGGACTATATATATATATATATATATATATATATATATATATATATATATATATATATATATATATATATATATATATATATATGTGTTGAATAGAGTGGCACTCCCAGGTCGTTCTGAATATTTTGATAATGCGGTGCCCGCCGTATGATCGCCTGTTTTCGCAGGTTGTAGATATATAGTGGGGGACGGCGGCACTCGGAGGAACAATAATGACACCAGGAGACTGGATTAATCACCGACGTTTCCAAGCCGTTCCGGCTTCTTTATCAAGGTGCAGAAGACAATGGTCAAACAGTGTAAAAAGATTTAAATACCCTTACCTTCTTCCCACGCCGTCCACGCCGTACGCCGAGCAGGTGGGGCGCCACCTGATGACATCACCACTGCCGGCCCCGGTTAGTGGATAGACGGAGGATTAGGGGCGGGTACACACACTTCTGAATGAAATACAAAATACGCATTATTACAAAATGTGCCAGCGTACATTAAAAAATCGCTAGTGTACATATGAATAAAATAACATTAATTCTGTGAAAACAATTTGTGCAAAAAAAACTTTGGAAGGGCACATATCTATTATGCGCCAGCAGTGTACGTGTAAAAACAAAACCATTAATGATATATAATGGACATATGTGAACAGATACAATATACATGTGAGCATCAAACTTAAACAACAATAACCCTCTTGGATCACGTAACGAACGATTGGACTTCACTGTAATATGCATGTCGACACCAATCGTGTGTCGACCAATGTATGGCACTTTCCCTAGTCTATAGGGGTCCTATATACTAGCCAATTAGGCTTTTCTCGCAACATGCTCTTGTACATACCAGACCACACAGAACAGCTACAGTGCCCAAAACAATAATAAATGCTTAATGACATGTTATGTCTAACTGCAGTTGATATATTTATTAATTAATATCCAGGGGTCGGAGCCCTCACTAGTTAAGAACACACTATGTAAATAACATTAAAAGTTGTAGTTGTTTTTTTAAAAAATTATTTCATGTTGTTATAAAAAATACGAATAACCCGCATGCTCATTTAACCCCTTAGGGGACAAGGTCTCAAGCCTGTGGATCCACCGACTTTCGGCTCTACACAGTCGTAGATTCCTGTCTCCTCCCCTTTTTGAATCTTCAATCTGTTCAATAATTCTGTGTCTAAGGGAAGCCAACGGGTGCCTAGCCTCAGCAAAGTGGCGGGCCACTGGCTGTTCGCTGGTCCCAGAGCTAATGGCCCCCTAATGGAGGAACGATGTGCGGCCGCACGTTCTTTGAACGCCCGTACGGTCTTGCCGACATAATGTCGACCGCACGGGCAACTGATCAAATAGACCACGAAATTTGAAGAACAGGACACCCTCTGTTTGATTTTAATAGGTTTTCCTGAATAGGGATGGTAGAATGTGTCCCCAGGGGTCATAAAATTACATGTGGTACACCCACTGCACTTAAAGCAACCTGGTTTGGGCACCCCCAAAAAGGTGGGTACCTTAGGACTTACAGATACCACGTCATTTTTAACTAGGTAGTTTTTTAAGTTTTTGCCCCTAGTGTAAGCGCACATTAGCTTTTTGTTGTGTAAGGCCCGTAGTTGAGGGTCGGTTTTAACTATTGGCCAATGGGTTTTAGCAATGCCATTGATGGCATGACTCTGTGGGTGATAAGAATTAACCCAAATGTATTTGTCGTCTCCCTGGGGTTTTGGGGGGCGGTTGATGGCCTGGTCTCTAGATATTTTTAAGACTTTTGCTTTAGATTTTTCCAACTCATCTCTATTGTACCCTCTGGCAGCAAATTTGTCCACCATAGCTACCAATGAGGATTCAAGGTCTGCCGGCTCACTGACAATTCTACGTACTCGTAACATCTGTGAAAACGGCAGGCCTCTTTTCAGTGGGGTGGGATGGTGGCTTGAGGCTAAAAGAAGATTGTTTCTGTCTGTTGCCTTGCAATACAAAGATGTAACAACTGAACCATTTTTTAACTCAATATTTACATCTAAAAAATTAACTTTAGTGTTACTAATGTTGTAAGTTAACTTAACAGGTGATTCTGATAAATTATGCAGTTTGATTAGCTCTTCCAGTTTCTCCTGAGGACCATTCCAGATGATCAGCAGGTCATCTATGTACCTGGTATATAGTACCAGATGCCCGCTGACCCCTGGATTGTCCAGAAAAAGTTTATGTTCAACCTGGAACATGTAGCTGTTGGCGAGCGATGGGGCCACTGAGGACCCCATCGCACAGCCACATTGCTGTAGATAATATTTATTATCTGACATGAAAAAGTTTCGCTTCAAGGTTAACTCTAACAACTGTAGAAAAAATTCCACCTTAGGCCCGGTGTACAATGGGTTGTCGACTATTAGTGCCCGTACCGCCGCGAGTCCCCCCTCGTGTGGTATACACGTGTAGAGGCTCGCGACGTCCACGGTGCACAGCAGACACCCAGGGGGCAACTGGCCTAATGCCAACAATTTTGTTAGTAAGGTATTGGTGTCTTTTAGATAGGAGCCTTGCCCTTGCACGCAGGGCTGCAGGAAATGGTCCAAATAAATGGAAATACCCTGATATAGGGACCCCCGGGCAGAGATGATGGGTCTACCCGGAGGGTTCCTGCTGTCCTTGTGGACCTTAGGGATGGTGTATAGGACATAACATGTCATTAAGCATTTATTATTGTTTTGGGCACTGTAGTTGTTCTGTGTGGTCTGGTATGTACAAGAGCATGTTGCGAGAAAAGCCTAATTGGCTAGTATATAGGACCCCTATAGACTAGGGAAAGTGCCATACATTGGTCGACACACGATTGGTGTCGACATGCATATTACAGTGAAGTCCAATCGTTCGTTACGTGATCCAAGAGGGTTATTGTTGTTTAAGTTTGATGCTCACATGTATATTGTATCTGTTCACATATGTCCATTATATATCATTAATGGTTTTGTTTTTAAACGTACAAGTTTTTTTTGCACAAATTGTTTTCACAGAATTAATGTTATTTTATTCATATGTACACTAGCGATTTTTTAATGTACGCTGGCACATTTTGTAATAATGCGTATTTTGTATTTCATTCAGAAGTGTGTGTACCCGCCCCTAATCCTCCGTCTATCCACTGACCGGGGCCGGCAGTGGTGATGTCATCAGGTGGCGCCCCACCTGCTAGGCGTACGGCGTGGACGGCGTGGGAAGAAGGTAAGGGTATTTAAATCTTTTTACACTGTTTGACCATTGTCTTCTGCACCTTGATAAAGAAGCCGGAACGGCTTGGAAACGTCGGTGATTAATCCAGTCTCCTGGTGTCATTATTGTTCCTCCGAGTGCCGCCGTCCCCCGCTATATATATATATATATATATATATATATATATATATATATATATATATATATATATATATATAATATAATTAATTAAAATTATTAATATATAATTATAATATTACAGGCACAGCACAGCACCAGAGGTAGGCCCCAGCAAAGAGGAGACAGTAGTACTACAGGTACACAGTTAGACTGTTCTCCTAAGCAGAGAGGAGAACAGAGTACACAGCAGCATTGAGGGAGACAGCCCCAGCGAATAAAATAATTAATTACAGCACAGCACACCAGAGGCAAGGGCGTAACTACCATAGGTGCAGGGGGTGCAGCTGCTATGGGGCCCAGAGCTGAGAAGGGCCCACTTTGCCTGTCAAAGTATCATGTGCTATGTACATTTTTCAACATTAGTTGATGAATAGGGGCCCTTACAAACTTTTGCTATGGGGCCCACGTGTATCTAGTTACGCCACTGACCAGAGGTAGACCGCACAGAGGAGACAGTAGTACTATAAGTACACAGTTAGACTACACAGCAGCACTGAGAGACAGCCCCAGCGATTGCAAAATATTGCGCTCAAGCTCAAGTTTAAGCCCCAGCAGCAGCACCAACACACCCTCTCCCAACCCACTACTTGACTGGAGTGAAGATGGCGGGCGGGGCAGCCGCTTATAAAGCCTCGCGAAATCCGGCGCCGGGAGATGACTTTCTAATCACGCGGACGGACCCGAGTCAGGCGGGAATCTCCGAGCGCTGCTCGGAATCGGGCTCGGAATGATGACGTCCGTGGGGGCTCGGATCTCTGGAATCCGAGTCTGCACATCTCTAGATTTGATATTATCCAATGGCAATTATTTTACAGTATAATGTCAGCATAATTACACAAACAGAAGCTACGCATACAGTATCCCATGAGCACCTAATGTCCAAGGCACTCTCCGCATTGCACAAAGGCACAAAGGGGCAATAACAATAGACAGCACACAGGTGATGCAGTAGGGAGCAATCAATAATCCCGGTTAGTTTTTAACTCAGCTTTTGTTTAGCTTTTGTTTGGGGACAGAACAGACTTCTGGTATGAATATAGGGCATGTAGTAAAAATACAGTGCTAAAAATATTTTTAAGTCAATCCACAAGGCCGTGACTGCAGTGAAATAATGAATCTGATTTACTATTAGGACACAAAATGAATGATTTATTCATTCATTCATAATAGCCAAAGTTTTTTCTGTGCTGAATTCCATCTAGAATCCTGCAGCAAAGCCATTATTTCACAAAACTTTACAGCATTTCCATTCTAATTAGCCTTGTTTTAAGGAATTTACAACCCTGTGAATTACTGTAGGATACATGTTATGATGTCAAATTTAACTTTACAAGGCAGCCAGAAGTTATGTGCTCTGTAATTATGAGTTACATTTAATGATAAGTTCCTGTGTTTTAAAAGATATTGGATAGACCATCGATTTAGCAAAAATGTTAAACTGTTTTTTTTCATGTTTGTCAGACTAAGGATCAAAAGATGAACATTAGTTAACATATTTTAGCAGTCAATAAAAGCAATCACCTCCAGCTAAACATTTGCCGTTAATTAGGTAAATGTATATATTTTGTCTAATTGTCCTCTAAGAGATGAAATACGACAAATACAATGCTGTATTTAATCTGCAAGCAATTTCTGCTGTCTGTTTACTGGAATTAATTTTGTCCAATTAACATAGAAAAGGTTTTCATCTTTTTTTTTTTTTTTATCTACTTTTATCTTTCCTCAAAGTAATTTTGATTGTAAACAACTATTACAGTGCATAAAAGATTATGATCATACAAAATATCATGGGACAACAGTGACATTAATAATTTACAGTAGGTCAAATACAGTGAAAAATATTGGCGATAACATTTAAAAAAAAATCTTTCATCTAAAATGTAATGTAATAGAAGTGTTTCTCCTAATACAAATAAGCATTTTTAAAGTGGAGAGATCATTCAGAGATCATTGAAGTAAAGTCCATGTGCTCCAGAACTTTGGACTGTAGGAAGGAATGGGGTTCGGTTTGCTTACATAATCTGAAATAGCGAAAATTCTTATGGTGTTTTTGTTACAACGATGAAGATTGTGGAGTCGGACCTGGACTTTGGTTTAGTGCAGATGTAGTCTTGGAAGGCTGGAAGATGGCTGGTTTTATGTATTGATTCCTCATGTACTTAGGATCAATGAAAGACGAGTAACTGGTGGTTGACAAAGATCCGAGGTGGAGGTACGGAGTCTAAAGTTGCCAACAGTCTTTGCCAGGGATCCCCACAAGGGGTCGGACTCCACTCAGGTCACCAGATACTGTCTCGTAATTTGTGATTGAGTTACTGGAACAGAGACATACGGCAAAGAAGGATGGCATGAGTACTGTTCCAGCTAGCATCTGACTGGCTGGGAAACTGGATATAGAATCGGTGACCACTGCGCTGGATAAGTACTGGCATTGAGCTAGCGATGACTGAACTAGGTTAAAGTGGAAACAGAACTGGTGAATGTCCAGAGGAACTGGATCAAATGGAACTGGGGGATTCTCAGAAGACTGGACTGGAAATACTGACAATGATAACAGAACCTGTGATGTAGTAGAGAGGAATCAATAATCCAGGCTAGTTTTTAACTTAGCTTTTGTTTAGCTTTTGTTTGGGGACAGAACAGAATCCTGGGGTGAGATTTAATAGGATGAGAGATTCAGAAAGTGAGAGATTTGGTGAGAAATCTCCAGTTTTTTTTAAAGCGGCAATCATTTACACTGCAAAACCAGTTTGATTGTTGAAGTGTAAATGTTTGCCGCTTTAAAAAAACTGGAGATTTCTTACCAAATCTCTCACTTTCTGAATCTCTCATCCTATTAAATCTCACCCATAGTATGAATTTAGGGCATGTAGTAAAAATACAGTGCTAAAAATATTTTTAAGTCAATCCACAAGGCCGTGACTGCAGTGAAATAATGAATCTGATTTACTATTAGGACACAAAATGAATGATTTATTCATTCATTCATAATAGCCAAAGTTTTTTTCAGTGCTGAATTCCATTTAGAATTCTGCAGAAAAGCCATTATTTCACAAAACTTTTCCATTCTAATGAACTGGACCGATATTGAAAACAGAATCGGACAATCTCCAGATGCGCTGGATCAGATATTGGTGATGGTGGTAACAGAACCGGAGAATTATCAGACAAGCTGCATTGAATATTAAAGAACCCAAAGTGAACTGCTGACAAACGAATGCAGATCCACATTGAGTAAAAGAGCTCTAGCGGATTTGGTATGAAATCCCGAGGCTCAAAATCCGGACAAGGTCAAAATCCCGAATGGGTCATAATACCGACAAGGACAAAATCCCGACAAGGACAAAATCCCGACATTTAAAATACCGACATGGTCAAAAAAACCGACATATAGGATGTGCAGGTGAAACTGTCAACATGGCTTTGGGTCAACAGGTCGCGAGGTCGACATGGGTTCACTGTTTTTTTACCCGAATGTCGACACAGTCGACATGGACACAGTTGAAGGTGAACCGCAGGCCCTCGCATCGCTCGCTTTCCTTGCAATGCTTCGGGCACGGTGCCTCGCTGCGCTTGGCACACTATTTTATTCTCCCACCTCACCCTAGTGGATGGTAGGGTATGAAATACCACCTGTCGGCACATGTCAGGTAAA
The DNA here is from genome assembly GCF_055691185.1 of Crinia signifera. NCBI lineage: Eukaryota > Metazoa > Chordata > Amphibia > Anura > Myobatrachidae > Crinia > Crinia signifera. The sequence goes on along the minus strand of NC_139222.1, from coordinate 74,021,197 downwards.
AAAACTGTGAAAATACCCATGTCGACCTCGCGACCTGTTAACCCAAAGTCACGTTAACAGTTTCACTTGTACATTCGATATGTCGGTATTTTGACCTTGTTGGGATTTTAAATGTCGGGATTTTATCCTTGTCGGCATTTTAAAGGTCAGGATTTTGTCCTTGTCGGTATTATGACCCATTTAGGATTTTGACCTTGTCGGGATTTTGACCATCGGGATTTGGACTGCATCCCGCTCTAGCAATTAACATCTCTGGGATGTTCTTGGAAATACATAATGCTGCTTGTTAATTGGTTCCTGCAGCCAGAAGAGAGGAAGCAGTTAAGATTTGGGAGGAGTCAGACATATGACATCAGGTAACATGGCGGCACCCAGCAGTGGCGCCCTTTCAGAGGGACCCCTCCAGCAGAAGAAGGCAAGGAGCAGTGGACAGCCCTGACCCCTACCCTGCCAGATGCAACCAGCAGCCTCTAGCCCAGAATACCAGAGCATCTGCAGTGGTAAGCTTTAGCAATTCCGCTGTGCCTTCTCAAGAATCCTGATACTTTTGGTTTTAAGGAGATTGGTGAATGGACGACATGCTACATTATGATAGTAATGGTGAAGAGAAGGCAGATAGATGACATTTTACAGTCACTATGGGGGTTATTCTAGTTCACTCTGACAAAATTCTTCTTCGATGGACAAAACCATGCGCACTGCAGGGGGGCAGATGTAAAATGTGCAGAGAGAATTAGATTTGGGTGAGTTATTTTGTTTCTGTGCAGGGAAAATACTGACTGCTTTATTTTTACACTGCAATATGGCTCGAACTTTGAAGTAGAACTACACCCAAATCTAATTATCTCTGCACATGTTACATCTGCCCCACCTGCAGTGCACATGGTTTTGTTAATCTAAGAAGGATTTTGTCAGAAAGAGTAAACTAGAATAACCCCCTATATGTTTTAAGATCGATACCCCACACCAAGCCATATCTCAGCCCATGTGAAAATTAGCAGTACATTAAGTTTAATCACTGTTGTGAATTGCTTTCTGGTCTTTTCTACATGCAAGAGTAAAAAATTACAGCTTAACCCATTTGGGCACAGGTGGGTGGTTTTTTACCGGGCACTTTTATGTTTTTTTTTTTCATTATATCAAAAATAAATTTTCAAGAGTTTTTTCCTAATTAAACAAAATTGGCAACCTCTCAATAATCCCGCCCCCCCCCCCCCCAATTTTTTTTTAACAATTCAGGTATTAAGGCCCCCATACATTAGGCCGACTTGTACTTATACATGTTAATCATGTCTCCACATTGAACTTCATCTTCCATTTTCTTGCCCATTTAGCCAGAGATGCGAGATCCCTTTGAAGTGTTGTGACATCATCCACAGATTTAATGACTCTACTTAATTTTGTATCATCTGCAAAGGTGGTTACATTGCTGAGCAATCCCACCCCTATATCGTTTATGAAAATATTAAACAAGATGGGTCCCAAGACTGAACCTTGAGGCACTCCACTTATTACCGGTAGTGTCTCTGATAGTGATCTGTTCACCACTACTCTCTGCTCCCTGTTACACAGCCAGTTTCCTACCCATCTGCATATATTTTCCCCCAGTCCCATGTCCCTCATTTTAGCAGTTAACCTATTATGTGGTACCGTGTCAAAGGCCTTTGCGAAATCCAGGTAAATAACATCCACAGCGTTTCCTTCATTAAGGTCTCTGCTAACCTCCTCATAGAAAGCTACCAGATTAGTTTGTGTGTGTGATCAGCCTAGGAGTCTTAATATATGTATAATAGAAAATAAAAGATAACTTACCTGCACCAGAGTGAGCTGATTGGTGACCTTCTCATAGTGTGACCGTTGGGACAACTGATGCATGCAGTCAGCTGAGATGCAGTAAATTGTCTGACATAACTTTCATTGCATCATGATTGACTGCTCACATAAACTGATCTGTCAGTCAGTAAGGAGGTCACCTATCATTCTCCTCTGTTGCTTGTAAGTTATCTATCACTTAGCGGTGCTAGAGCAGCAGGAAGGTAGGGCAAAAAAGACACCATAAAAAGTGAAAACTCATGTTGACACTTTGTTAATGTCGACCTAGAGCATGTTGACCTATTGCCTGTCGACCAATAGTGGTCTACCTATTGACTGTCAATCTAATTCCCATAGACCAAATCGACCGGATCCCGCTAAATATGTCTCTAATCTACACTATAAAATTATGTGATTAAAAATATGCTGTATGCCATGTTAAAAACAAAACAAACAAAAAAAAACCTTTCCTGTAGTAGATCTAATAACAAGGTACACACTATAGGATTTTGCCCAACAATTCTAGATTCAGACTTACCAATATGATCACAAAAATAGCCTACACACAGTATACCCATTTCAGCCTGAAAATTGTCTAATATGTATCTTTGGTGGCTCCAGCACAGTTCAAAATTCAAATTGAGGAGTCTCACCAACTACCAGTGAGTTAGTTTGGATGGCAGTTGGTGTGGCTCCCCTATTTGAATTTTGAACTGTGCTGCAGAACCCCCCCCCCCCTTCCCCCACCCCCCGAGCTCCCATTGGTGTGTACGCAGCATTGTCAATGTTCATGAGTTTGCTCATCTAGGGAATAAGCAGGCTTTATCTGTAATAGTATCTTGTTTTCGGTTTGTAGTTTTTTCTTCTATTAGTGTTTTCAAGAAAGTAAAAATGCTTAGGCTAAAGAAAATTAAAAAAAAAACATAAATAAAAATGCTCTTTTGATCGTCCACCTGTATATTTAATGTATTATGTATTTATTGTATTACATGCGTTAATTAACATTCCATAATACTAAGAAACAACCACTCCTTAATCCAAATGTGTATGACTGCCTGCCCTGCCTTATGTAAATGCACATGTACACAACTGATCAGAGGGTACTTATGTATTATCTGGGCTCCCATGTTAAATGCACCCCATTTTTTCATACCCCTACTATCCAATTCCGCATGGAGTTGATTTTATATAGTGTGGCGAGCGCAGCGAGCCACCGTGCCCGAAGCGTGGCGAGCGCAGCGAGCCCCGCGAGGGGACGCGGTCTCATAAGAAAAACGGGAGCCCAGATATTACATAAGTACCGATCAGAGTTTGCCAGATATGCAATACTTTGTGTTATTCATTGTAGATTTTATATAGCAACTATATATATATACAAGGACTTTACTGAGAGTATTAATTAATTCATACAGTATCACTTCCTGCTCCAGCAAGCTTGCAAATCTACAGATGGCGCGGGTCTTTTCTTTGCAGGGGATGGCGACGCCAGCCACCATCCCCCGCCACCCGCCATCTGTATCTGCGAAAGGGGACGTGCGCGCACGAGAGGCGCGCGCGTCCCCTTTCGCACGGTTCCCCCGGGTCCCCCACTGCCTCCCCTCACCCCCCACCTAACCCTGTCTGTCTCCCTGAAGCGGAGATGGACAGGGTTCCCGTTGCCCCGCCGCCCGGAAACTGAGACACGCGTCTCAGTCAGATGAGAGCCGGGCTGCTGGCGGATCGCCAGCGGTGACGTTCTGGCATTTCGCCAGCAAGAGGGAGCCCGGCTCCATCTGTATATACAAAATGCAATCCCATTAGGATTATTTTTGTCAGGAGCCAATGAACCTATTAGTATATTTTTGGAGTGTAAGAGCAATGTGGAGCGCATGGAGAGAACATACGCAAACACAGGTAAAACATACAAACTCCAGACTGTTCCTAATGTCAAATCTATAAAGTTGCCATGAGATCAATTTTAGTGTGGTGCATATGGTCCTTTGCGCCTTGGGATTGGTCAACTCATCTCTTATGTTTCAAACTATTGACAAGCACCAGGTCGACATCCTCAAACTGTCAACAAGTTCACAGTGTCAACATCTGAAATGATGCCATGTGTAGACATTATGAGTTAGGGATAGGAGAATTAGGTTGCTGGGTACATTAGGTCAGGCTATAGAGGTGAAATTAGGATTAGACACTGGGGAGGGGGGGGGTTAGGCTGTGTGTGTGGGGGGTGAGGTTGGGTACTAGGAAAGGCATTACGGTTACGGATAGGGGAGAGAAAAATAAATCACTAGAATGCAGGAACATAACAGGTCCGTGCCAGAAATCGGGACCGGAAAAAGTCACTGTAGCCTCCATTACTGCATTTTCGTCAGTTCATCATGCTGACATGGTAATTGACTTATCAAGCATGTCAACATGCTATTTTGTACCATGATGACTTTCTTCGGTCAACCACACCCATCAGTCCAGCTTTGTGAGGCATATTGTTAAACCCTTTGCCACCATCTAACCAATCATTAAATACTAGGAAAACCTGCTAACTTTAACAACAATAGCACATCTAATTTGATCAAAAGAATCACCAATATGTGTTCATCTAGTTTGTATAGTTATTAGTGTTTAGGCTGATTAGCAATCTCCATAACTTAATGCTACCAGCTGAACTACTGTACTGTACTTAGGGCAAGAAAGACGACGAATCAAGGCTTTGACTGAGCAGACCTTTACTTGCATATAATGAAAGTGCAAATCTGTGCTTTTGATGTGTAAAGAGCAGCTTTGCAAAAAAGAGGTAACAGTCTTCTTTCATTGCTCAGATAACATGACTTTGACCTTGGAATACTTTGAATATTGGAAACATATAATGCTGCAAGCACACAAACAAGTCAATAATAAAATTCCACAAACATAACTGTATTGACCACCTGACTCTTCCCGGGGACTTTGACTGTCAATCTCTTAATTGGTTTTAGCTACTACTAAGTATCATCTACATATCAAGCTACACAAGATTTCTGAAATGAAATCAATTTTATCTATTAAATATGTCCATGTAATCAATAATAATGATATTGTAGGTATGCATATTTTGATTACATTATAGCCATAAATTGTATTACAGTATGTAAAACTATCACTTATAAAACATTGAGTCACATTGGACACAATTAGAGAACACCATGATGATGAAATGAGCATGGTCTTGAATTGCATCATCAATATATTCATGGGGCATTGGTAAAATGACTGGATGGGATAGTGAGGAATGTGAGAACTGGGTGGGGGGCAGAGAAGGCCAATTCACAATTTGTCCCAGCAGAGATTCACCATGGTTGTTTCGAGAGGAGACATGGGGGATTCGGGGTGCATGTCATGGCTAAAAGAAGACATAGGGTGAAATAAGGGGTGCATGTTATGGCTTAAAGAAGACATGGGGGAATAACAGTGCATGACATAGCTGAGCAAAGACATGGGGGTGCATATCATGGCTGAGAGAAGACATGGGGGATTGGGGTACATTTCATAGCTGAGAGAAGACACAGGGTTTAGGGGTGCAAATCATGGGTGAGAAAAGACAGTGGGGACTGGGGGTCCATGTCATGGCTGAGGGAAGACATGGGAGAATTAGGGATGCATGTCATGGCTGAAAGGAGACACGGGGGAATTAGAGGTACATATAACGGCTGAGAAAAGACAGGGTGGTTGGGGGTGCATGTCACGGCTGAAAGAAGACATGGGGGAAAAAGGGATGCATGTCAGGGCTGAGAGAAGACATGGGGGATAAGGGGTGCATGTCATGGCTGAGAGAAAACATGGGGGATAAGGGGTGCATATCATGGCTGAGGGAAGACATGGGGGAATTAGGGATGCATGTCATGGCTGAAAATACATGGGGGAATTAGGGATGCATGTCAGGGCTGAGAGAAGACACAGAGGAATTAGGGATGCATGTCATGGCTGAAAATACATGGGGGAATTAGGGATGCATGTCAGGGCTGAGAGTAGACACAGAGGGATTAGGGGTGCATGTCATGGCTGAGGGAAGACATGGGGGACATGGAATGCATGTCATGGCTGAGAGGAGACATGGGGGATAAAGACTGCATGTCATGGCTTAGAGAAAACATGGGGGATAAGGAGTGCATGTCATGGCTGAGAAGACATGGGGATAAGGGAGTAGAGGGAAGACATGGGGGAATCAGGGCCGGCGCCACCACTAGGCAAATCTAGGCATTTGCCTAGGGCGCCGGCCACTGGAGGGCGGCATTTTGCCCCCCCCCCCCCCGCGCGCCGCCTGGGTACCTGTCCTGCGGCGCTGTGTATTTAAAGCTGGCGGCGGAGGCAGCAGGGGTCCCTGCAGTCCATTAGAAATAACGAGCGCTATCCGCCGGGCTATGCGGAAGCGCTTCTGTTGTGAAAACACTGGCAGCACGGCGCACGCTGATCTCAGCCAATCAGCGTGCTGCCAGTGTTTTCACAACAGAAGCGCTTCCGCATAGCCCGGCGGATAGCGCTTGTTATTTCTAATGGACTGCAGGGACCCCCGCTGCCTCCGCCGCCAGCTTTAAATACACAGTGCCGCAGGACAGGTACCCCCCTCCCCCGGCACCGGACAGCGCCGCAGGACAGGTACCCCCTCCCCCGGCACCGGACAGCGCAGCAGGACAGGTACCCCCCTCCCCCGGCACTGGACAGCGCCGCAGGACAGGTACCCCCCCCTCCCCCGGCACCGGGGCGCCCCCACCCCGACTCGCCTGGGGCGCTCCGGTGCCTTGCACCGGCCCTGGGGGGAATTAGGGATGCATGTCATGGCTGAGAGAAAACATGGGGGATAAGGGGTGCATGTCATGGCTGAGAGAAGACATGGGGGAATTAGGGATGCATGTCATGGCTGAAAGAAGACATGGGGGATAAGGGGGATGTGCCATGGCTGAGGGAAGACATGGATGATAAGGAGTGCATGTCATGGCTGAGAGAAGACATGGAGGATAAAGACTGCATGTCATGGCTTAGAGAAAACATGGGGGATAAGGAGTGCATGTCATGGCTGAGAGAAGACATGGGGATAAGGGAGTCGTGTCATGGTAGAGGGAAGAGATCAGGGATGAGCTATATAGAATATTGATACCAGATGTATAGGAGTTATTTTTTTCTATTGCACTGTGCATGCATCCAGTAGCCGTGTCCACAGATATGCCGCTTAGATTTTAGAATGAGTCACACGATCTCTGAAATGTCTTTAAACTTAATGAGGTGTTTCTGGGCAGTGACAGTGTTTCTGGGTGGCTATACGTACATAGCCAATCTTATAGATGTGCCAGAAGTGCATAACAGTCAAGTCATTGAAAGGGTTGGAAGCTCATATGTATAATAATTCACAGAGGCTATACTCAAATGCAATGATTCTCAAACTCAGGTTTTGCAGGTCTCACAGAATCGAGTGAAATAATTAGCTCCACCTGGGGATCTTTTAAATGTGTCAGTCGGTAATGAGTGCACCTGTCGGGTGACCTGGAACATGTGACCTGTGTGGGGTCCTTAGGACCGATTTTGAGAACCACTGCTCTAATGGATAAATCAGCATCTAGCATGGGGCTGGTACAACTATCTATGGTGCGATTGATAGTTACGCCTAATGGGGCCTACACACTGAGTGATTTTGGGTCTTTTTCCAAGCGATCTGACTAAATTTAAGGAGAAAATACAGAAAACTGTATAGAGCGCTTATCAGCATAGGCGTGCGCACATAGAGTGTTAGGGGTGCACAGGCACCCCCTAATGCTGTGCCCACCCTTATAAACACCTCCCTGCTGCTAGCAACCAGCAATACCTTTACCAAAGACTTTTGCTTTTTAGAACTGTATTCTTTTAAAAGAAGAGCCCATCATTCAATTATGTGTGTTGTGTTTTGTACAATTGTTAATTGTACTAGACCATTGTCATATCACTAGATACCTGTGTCATCCATATATGTTTTGGACTTTATTTGCATGAACTGTTACAGAGAGTAAGAAGAAGATTAAAAACTGACTGAAATAGGCAGGAGATTATGTTGTGGCTGAGAGACTTTTATATTGTAGTGAGTGCCAATAGATGATGGTAGATACGCCTGATTGGTGGTGTTAGACGCACCCAATGGGTGTTGTTAGACATGCACAATAGATGGTGCACCCTCTAATAAAATGTGCTGCGCACGCCTATGCTTATCAGGGCTGTATATTCCAATATGAGCAGCTGCAAGAGGGATTAGTCAGGTCCCTTAAAGAGTACAAGAACAAAAAGAAATATGCAGCGCTCTTTTAATGATGCAATCAAACTGATAATACAAATTTATTGCTAAAAATCACAAGAAATATATAATGGTAAAATTATATTATAAAAACTGTACAGATTAAGATACCAAGAATGGGTTAAAGTGCAATGAAATTATGGCATATGGACCTGTCAAGAGAATAATAATTGAATATAACCTGCTCTGGTCACTCAAAGTTCCGGCACAAGTGGAGAATAAACTGTGTGGAGTCCAATAATTTGTAATCCCAATCTGCTGCTGGAGGTGTCCTAGTCCTTGTAAGGACTATATGGTGTACGGGGATCCTCTCTAGATTGCGGCTGTACTTGTTTAGGGATGGGTACTCCAATAGGGTGTCTCCATATGGTGTTTTTGAGGGTATCCCAAATGTAGAGTCTGAGTGGTATTGGGATCCTCTCAATAAAGTGCAACAGTGCCTGGAAGGTAAATTCCCAATGTGGGTAAGAAAAGCCAAGTCCAGATAAATAAGCAGGGAGCTGGTTTCAAATCTCAGACAGGTCCTTAGAACAGCACCAACGCGTTTCGCTGTCACTCTAGGGACAGCTTTTTCAAGGTGACTGCCATAGGATCAAACCCAGGTATCAATACCTTCTTTAATTGGTAATGATTAACCTCATTGTAAGGAAATTGCTAACACCTGTACTATGCAGGTTGAAAACATGTGAATACATATAAAAAACATATAGAGAGACTCGGAGACAGACACTTACATTGATAACTAATATCACAAATGTATCGAAATAGCAATATGGCAATAAAAAACAGTGTTTTGATACAATAAAAAACATCAGTTGGACATGTGACCTCGGAAAGTATTATATGCTTCCGGGTCATGGGGTAACAAATAAACAGCCAGATATAAACAATTCATAAGAAACACTATGATGATAAATACTCAAATTAGCAGTTCACTCGTATAGATAATAGTAAACAACATTAGGTAAATACCTCATAGTTATACATCACACGGCCAATCTGTGTGTGGGGCGCTGGAACGCAGATCGTAGTTTGTGATGTACGGATCAGGATATCCGTATTGCGTCATTTCCGCCCAATGACCCGCAAATGCGGAAGTGGCTTCATGATACATATATACGTCCAAGCGCTTAGAGGATAAATAGGTAGTGTACCTCTATAATACACAGGGGGATAGACGGCCTCCCCCGCTGGACCGTAGGTCAAGGCCGAGAGTCCCCCCAAGGTTATCGGTGGTATTCACTACAAATTCGAGGTGTGATGACATCACTTCCGCACATTAAGGCACACTCTGCGTGCAGTGACCACACTGATCCATCAAATAATTGGATCATCAGAGAACAACTGCTCTGAAATTCAGTTCCGGATATATATAAAGGGATACATATATAGACAAAATATTAACCATAATGGGGGAAGGAACAAACAAAAAACGTCTATGCAGGGAAATATATCAATAATTGGAGAGTCCAATAAGTAAATAAAATAATTGAATAAATAATAAATAATAAATATAACATTAGTATTTATGAAAAATAATAATAATAATGATTTATGATCATGGGAAAAAATAATAATAAAGTAATTTTTGTTACCGAGGAAATCTTACAGAATGAACAGTATTCAAAAATGTGGAAAAAAGGAGCATAAAGAGACACAAGAAGTTATATAGGAGGATGGATTGGATTGTTTACGCAGAAGGTGACACTAGAGGTTATAATACTGCATTCAGTTCAAGGGATTCATTGAAGCCTCTAGGAAAGAGGCAGTCCAATTTAAAGATCCAATATATCTCCTGCCGGCAAAGTATCTTAAACCTATCCCCTCCACATTTTGTGGCCCCAATGTGTTCCAACCCGACTACTGTTAGGTCTTTAGGGTTGCTAGCATGACATTCTATATGGTGACGTGAGACACTATGAAGGGGGTTCTTCTTGATGATGTTCCTCCTGTGTTCTAAGAAGCGAACTCGGAGGGGCCTTGTGGTTCTCCCCACATACTTGAGGCCACATCCACAAGTTAACAAGTAGATAACATAATTTGTGTCACAATTTATAAAACCTTTGATTGTTTTGGATATATCACCTATTGGAATCTCCAGAGTCCTATTAACGATGTATCTACAGGTAATGCAAGAGCCTCTTCCACACCTGAAGCAACCCTGGGTTTTTTGGGGGAGCCAATTAGTGGTGGCACTTGATTCATTCATACGTCCTCCCTCCCTTAGGGCACTCAGTGCTAGTAGGGATTTGAGAGATTTGTTCTTTCTAAAAATGAACGATGGTCTGGGGGGTAAGATATTGCCCAATAAAGGGTCCTGTCTCAAGATGTTAAAGTTTTTTTGGATTATTCTTTTTATCTCATTGGACCGATTGTTAAAAGTTGAAATAAAGGGCAGATTATTCGTAATTAGTCTGTTGTCTTCTTTCTTTTTTGTTGTTATGCAGTTAAGTAAATTCTTTCTATTGGAAACCCGTGCATGTTGTACTGCCTCTTCTATCAGCTTTTTTGGATATCCTCTTTCTAAAAAGGCTAGGGACAGTTCTGAGGCCTGTTCTTCAAAAGTTGTTAGATCAGAACAGTTGCGTCTGATACGCAAAATCTGACCCTTAGGTATGTTCTTGATCCAGGTGGGGTGATGGGCACTGTCATATCTCAGATAAGAGTTGGTACTAACGTCTTTTCGAAAAGTACTAGTCTGAATATGATTATCCTGTATGGATAAACTGATATCCAAGAAATCAATCTGTGTTTTGTGGTAAGTATGTGTAAATCTCAAATTAAAAGTATTGGTGTTAAGGTGAGAAACAAAAGAAAGTGCTGAAGTGAGGTCCCCATTCCAAATAATAAAAAGATCATCAATGTAACGGCCATAGAGGACCAGGTTCGCGTCCCAGTCGCCCCCCCCCCCACACGAGGTGGTCCTCGACCTCCCCCATGTAGAGGTTGGCATAACTGGGCGCAAACCTGGTCCCCATGGCAGTCCCCATCTGTTGCAAATAAAAAGTGTTGGAAAAAGTAAAATAATTGTGCTGAAGGATGAAGAGGATGGATTTCAACAAAAAATTGATGTGGTCCACACTGAGATCCCCATCTTTCTCAAGGTGTTTGCCTATTGCCTTTGTGCCTAAATCATGAGGGATGTTAGAGTACAAACTTTGTACATCCAATGTGAGAAATCCATAATTATTGGACCATTCAATATTTTCAATCAGATATAAAAAAAAATGTGTGGTGTCCTTGATGTAGGATCTCAGTGTGGATACACGTGGCTGTAAATAAGTGTCTACATAGTGTGAAAGATTAGAAGTTAAAGAATCCACTCCCGAAATAATGGGACGCCCTGGTGGTGAAGTGAGGGTCTTGTGTATTTTGGAGAGAGGAGAGTACACCGGGATTGTGGGGTGCTCAACAAAAAGAAAACGATATTCCTCTTTGGAGATGATGCTGGCAGTACGAGCATCCTCCAATAGAGTTTTTAATTCAGTAACATAGTTTAATGTGGGGTCTCTGGATATTTTGCAGTACACATTAGTATCCTCCAGTTGTCTTTGTGCTTCCTCGACATACTGTACTCGGTCCTGGATCACCAGGCCCCCACCTTTGTCTGCCTCTCTAAGAACAATGGTGGTATCTTTCATAAGAGTATTAAGTACTTTGCGCTCCTCTTTAGTGAGATTGTCCCTAATCTTATTTTTATGGGTAGTAGTTTTGTTAGAATTCGAGCATAATTCTTTGAATTCAGACAGAGTGGTTTTGTAAAATCCTTCAATGAAGGTGCCTTTAGTTTTAATGGGGTAAAAATCTGATTTACATCTAATACTTGATCTATCAATATCAAAAACCTTAAGTGGAGGATCAGAGTTTGCATCATCACCTAACAGGTCAATTAATGTGGCCAAAGCCTCATCGTCCTGTGAATCTAGGAAGATGGTTGAACCTTCTTCAGGTGTTTTTAGTTGCTTGTTGGCAAAATATTTTTGTCTACAGAGTGATCTGGTGAATCGGTACTTGTGACTTATCTGGGCGCCCGATTTTCTTCATCGCACCTAAAAATCGCGTCAAATCGCATTGCATACAATCAGATTGCATGCGATGTGATTTGACGCGATTTGACGCAATTTGCCGCGATTTTAATATGTGAAGGCACCCAGATGCCTGTTTCATATGTGAAATGGCCCCCCAGACCCCATTTTTAATTGTAAACCCACCCTGATTACTAAATGCCCCCCATTGTTAACGCCACCCCACTATCAACGCCAACCCGAAGCGTGGCGAGCGCAGCGAGGCCGCGAAGGGCGGCAGTACGTGCCCTCCGACCTTTTGATACCGCCACTATCCACGTCGGCGTGGAGTTGATCCTATATAGTGTGGCGAGCGCAGCGAGCCACCGAGCCCAAAGCGTGTCGAGCGCGAGCCCCGCGAGGGGACGCGGATACCTGTGAAGCCCGCGAGGGGACGCGTATAGCTGTGAAGGTATCCATGTCCGCTCGCCACGCTTCGGGCCACGATTCGGGCTCGCCACGCTTCGGGCTCGGTGGCTCGCTGTGCTCGCCACACTATATAAAATCAACTCCACGCCGTTGTGGATAGTGGGGGTATGAAAAGGTCGGAGGACGTGTACCGCCGCCCCTCGCGGCCTTGCTGCGCTCGCCACGCTTCGGGTTGGCGTTGATAGTGGGGTGGATTTAACAATGGGGGTCATTTAGCCATCAGGGTGGGTATACAATTAAAAATGGGGTCTGGGGGGCCATTTCACATATGAAACAGGCATCTGGGTGCCTGTACATATTAAAATACAATAGCATACAATGCAACGCGATTTTCTCTTCAAGGGAATTTCAAGGGAAATCGCATCAAATCGCATGCTTAGGGTACTGGCATACAATTTCAACATCGGGCGCCCAGATAAGTCACAAGTACCGGTGAATCTATTGAGTTCCACAAATAAATTAAAAATATTAGCTGGGGTGGATGGTGTGTTTTTTATTGTATCAAAACACTGTTTTTTATTGCCATATTGCTATTTCAATACATTTGTGATATTAGTTATCAATGTAAGTGTCTGTCTCTGAGTCTCTCTATATGTTTTTTATATGTATTCACATGTTTTCAACCTGCATAGTACAGGTGTTAGCAATTTCCTTACAATGAGGTTAATCATTACCAATTAAAGAAGGTATATACCTGGGTTTGATCCTATGGCAGTCACCTTGAAAAAGCTGTCCCTAGAGTGACAGCGAAACGCGTTGGTGCTGTTCTAAGGACCTGTCTGAGATTTGAAACCAGCTCCCTGCTTATTTATCTGGACTTGGCTTTTCTTCCCCGCATTGGGAATTTACCTTCCAGGCACTGTTGCACTTTATTGAGAGGATCCCTATACCACTCAGACTCTACATTTGGGATACCCTCAAAAACACCATATGGAGACACCCTATTGGAGTACCCATCCCTAAACAAGTACAGCCGCAATCTATAGAGGATCCCCTTACACCATATAGTCCTTACAAGGACTAGGACACCTCCAGCAGCAGATTGGGATTACAAATTATTGGACTCCACACAGTTTATTCTCCACTTGTGCCGGAACTTTGAGTGACCAGAGCAGGTTATATTCAATTATTATTCTCTTGACAGGTCCATATGCCATAATTTCATTGCACTTTAACCCATTCTTGGTATCTTAATCTGTACAGTTTTTATAATATAATTTTACCATTATATATTTCTTGTGATTTTTAGCAATAAATGTGTTTTGTATTATCAGCTTGATTGCATCATTAAAAGAGCGCTGCATATTTCTTTTTGTTCTTGTGATCTGACTAAATTTGACTAGATCGCTTAGAAAATGATCCCATATTGATCCGTGTGTAGCGGCCATAGCGATAGAGATGTGTTGTATACAGCAGCTACAGTAACCTGATAGACAATTAATAGGTTGACATTATATGATCATCATGAATTAGTTCAGCATGTAACAGTTGGTGCTTAAGATTGACAGGTTCAAAAAAGTCGACATGATAATGTTGTATACATATATGATTGTCATAATTTTTCTTTTTAATTTTGTTTTTTATTATTTTCATTTTTTTTCCATACTTGACCATCCACATGGACTATGATTAGGAATAGTAACCTGTGCTGAGTGCAGCAGTAGCAGAGCAAGGCACCTTGCATGAAGCATGGCAAATGAAGTCAGCTATGCAAGTGGACACAACGCACTGATTGGTGGTGTCATGTGGTTAACCAAACAAGATTATACCCAAATAACGCAAAAAAACCTCTTTCGACAATTTCAATGTTGACCTATTGACCCATCAACCTTTTGCATGTCAACTGTCTAGGAGTCTTCTGTAAATCTAATGAATCAACCCAACTGTCATCTAGTGTTTTTCATTTTTCCTCGCACTTACTGTAGGTCTGCTTGCTTATCGGTGGCCATGGTCAGTGCTAATCAAGCTTATTCATCTGTGCGAAAAGAGAGTTGGAGTTATTTTTCCTTTTTAAATCTTAAGCCTAGGTTAATTAATTTCCCACATACTTATGGGCTTCTTAAATTACTATCAAAGAAGTTTCCTGGAGAGATTTATAGGTAATATATTTCTCAATCATTTCTTTGAGCTTTGTTTGTACCATATAATCCTGGATCAAACAGACATTAAGGGACTCATGTAGAGGTGGATGTATTGACTGTCAAAATGTACGCAGAGATAAAAAAAAAACACACCAATTTATTTACCTTCATGTCTACACTCAGATCTAAAAAAACAGTGAGGAAAGAGTCAGGAGCAATTGATAAATGTAAAAGTCACCTTGTCAATATAATAGGTAAGTGAATATAAACAAAATACAAATAATACAAAAAGTTAAATGAAATACGTTGTTTTCCACTTTTCATTTAGAAACCCTTTGTTCTGCAGTTAAAATGTCAATGAAATAATAAAAAAATAAAAAAAAGAACCAGACCTGATAAGTTCCTCTGATGCTAATGGTTTAAGCTGTAGGCGTCAATATTATTCAGCCAATGAGAAGTTGGTGGATTAGGATAGTCATCATTATTATTGGATATCATTGGACCAGCCCTACAGCTTAAGGAATTCTCTTCCTGGGATACAATGCTTTTCTATCTGGGTTTTAATGTAACATGACCACATACTAACTCTAACTACCTCACTTATTACACTTATCCAGATGTAAGGAGACCCTTGATCAAAGCTGCATTTAAGAACATACACTGTATGCACATCCAACTCTAAATGAGCCCTTATGTTTCCAAGTCTATACCTTATGGGATATGATTTTGATGCTTCTAAAGAAACCTGCACAATATAAACATGTTTAATATCTGCTATGGGGCACTCAATTACCCATAATCATTGTGTCACCAGGAGCTACAGTATTCAATTGTTTTTCATCTGCATCAGCCCATTTATGGCTGAAAACAGGGATGTTTTTAGCGACAATCCAGAGGTTTCACTGAACCTGTATGTTTTTGAGGAAATTATTATTTTTGGGTGACCAAATTGGATAAGCCCGAAAAAATATTGGATAAAGATGAAAAATCATGAAAAAACATTTTTCTTTTGGTCTAATTCAGGCACGGTCAAACTAAAGCCATCCAGCTGGTATGAGACTATAAGTTCCATCTTGCCTTTCCAGTTTTCTATTAGGGAATACTATAACTATGGCAAGGCATGCTGAGATGTGTAGTTTCACAACAGATGGAGGGCCACAGTTTGGCCATACCTGGAATTGAATGAGCACCAATGTGTTTAGATCATCCACACCAAGTTTGATAGAACATTCAAATACTTGCTAACTGCCTGTTTAAAACAGTCAAGCAACCACACTGTACAGGGGCATGATATACTAGGTCCACATTCAGCATACCAACATTCATAATGTTGACATGAGCATGTCAACTTGGTGGCACAACATTGTTTAGCTGTCCAAAGCAGTTGGAATTGGGCCTAAAATGTGTGGTAAGACTTTAGTGTCTGTTTGACCTCTTCTAATTCTCTCTACTTGTAATCCAAATAAAAATGTTCCAATTGAATAGCTGGAGAAAAAAAAAGCATTTGCCAGTAATGTTCAAAATTTTACAGGGGTCTGATAGACTAGGTCCACATTCAGCATACCAACATTCATAATGTTGACATGAGAATGTCAACTTGGTCGAAAACTTCAATGTGAAGCATGTCAGCATACTTAGCCTGTCAACACTGACCATATCAGCTTTCAACCTATCAGCACTGCTAATTAGTTGACATCATAGAATGTTTACAAACCTTTCTAAGTGATGTCTAACGTGGTCCTGACAGCAACATCATCTTCAGTGACAGCTTCCATATTCTGGTTGCCATATGAGAAGCAGCGCCGGTAGAATCATCTAATGTGCCAGTGGGCGCTGTCTTCCTATCCCTAACCTTAATACCTACTCCTAACCTTAACCTCTCCCTAGTGACTTACCATAACAGACATTCTGTGAATGTTAACATTATTGCACATGTCATCATTTCAGATATCATGTTGGCTGTGTGGTCATTTCAACAATATCACCAGCATTACTGTCAACATTGTGGTTTCAGCATGATAACTGTTGACATTGTCAGTGTCAACTTATGACTGCATTCCCTTCCAGGGGTTGAGGATACCACTAGTCGATCAACAAAAAAGAAGCAACAGATTTTCTGTTACTGTGAGACTCCTAGCTAGATAGCTCAGAGGTCATTAAATGAAAACCCGAGGGAGACTTGTTGACTTTTTATTTAGCATTTTTACTGTAATGTCTTAACAGTGCTTATTCTGATAATTCAAACCAGCCAGGGGCCTGGGGCTTGTTTTATGTCTCTGGTATATGGTTTGTTTTGACTGGACAGCATATATTGCATTTTAGTCACAGGAACATCGCTGGGCTCCCTCAGAGAACATCGCACATCACTGAACACCATTGTAATTAAACTTGTTTCACAGCTTTGCCGTTTGCTTGCACACTGCTGTTTAGTAAATTACCTAAACAGTCAGCAAGAACAATTATTTAGTAGCAGAGGTAGTTATTGGCACTTTACAAATGACAGCTCTGTGCGTGGAGTTTTGGCAGGGAAAACTCAGGACTGTTTAGCAGCTGCATTGCCATCATTATGGTACTTCTTCCCTTGATGGCAGGTAGATATGAAGGGCTCTACAAATAAATTGCAAGGTCGAATAAAAATGATATAGATTGTCTATGGCAGCTGAGTGTTACTCACACTGATAGAATGATGACAAAGAGCAACAACAAATATGTTACTGTTAGAAACAGAATATGAACCCTGTACAATACACAATAAGGAGGTTACATTTTTTATTATTACTTTAACAATGTCGACATCATAACTGTTGCCATTGTGAGGTCCATATTGCAAATGTCGATATTATAAATGCTGACATTTTGACAATTCAAAAAACAGTGAATGTAATCAAAGAAATCAAACGGATTTGTAATAAAATATCAGCAGGTGTTCCAAAAAGTGTTAAGGTGCCCATACACATTACAATTATTGTATACAATATTGTATACAATATCGCATCTCATCCGATCTCGGTTTTGCGATGACATCAGATGAGATGAGATCTAGTACAAAAAGTATGTGCAGCACGTACTTTTTGTACTAGATCTCATCTCATCTGATGTCATCGCAAAACCAAGATCGGATGAGATGCGATATTGTATACAATATTGTATACAATAATTGTAACGTGTATGGGCACCTTTACAATCTATAATAAACAAACAAACAAACATTAAAGCAGGAAGGAGTGGGAGGCAGCAGGTAAAATGCAGAGAGCAGCATGCCACCCCAGGGCTGCCTGCTGTTTATAACTAGACATTAGCACGGGGCTAACATACTGTATGACTGTCTACAATACTTCTTATACCACTCTGCAGAAACTATTTGTCTGCCTCCAAAAACAACATATTTATACTGTATTATTAAAATATGGATATAGAATGATATAGAATGCCTTTCTGAAGAAGATTTATGATATGCATTATTAGATATCACTGTGTTCCATGGATATTATAAACTACGGACCTTACCGTACACAGACACAGGAATTTGTTTCCCACACATGGGAGTACACAGGGGGTTCGAAAGATTCAAAGGACCATCGAAAGATGTGGAAGGTGCATGCATATGTAAGGTTGCTCTGAGGAACCTTACATATGCGTGTACGGTCGGAGGGAATTGGTGCGGTTAGCTACCCCCCCCCCACATGTCCGTGATATGATGGCCTCATTAGCCTGAGAACGCTCAGCATTCACATGGGAATTCCCGTTAAATGCTGAGCGTTTCCATATGCTAATGGGCCAGCACGCCACCCCCCACCCGCAAAGATGGGTGCTTGTACTCAACGAACAGTTTGTTCGCTGTGCATGCACTCACCCTGCACAAATCTGCAGAAATGCGCAAAGTGCAAACATCAGCCGTGTGTGAATGCACATGGCCATGCCAATGGACCTGAATAAGGTCCACAGTGTACATAAGCCAGGCCATGTGAAACCCAAGGCTTTATACTACTGTATATCGCTTACATGATTTTTTTGCTTTTTCTTGGAATTATTCTTTCATTTTAATGTTTGAGGGAAATTAACCATATCTGATGCTTTTATAGAGTTGTATTAAATTTGAAATTACTTGAAGAAATAACAATATAGAATGCAATATTACATAGGGGGTTAGTCAAACTTGATCGCATGGCTTCGAGTTTACAGTCCGGGTGATTGTTGATAAAAATGCTCATGTGTACAGATCGTAATGCACATGCACAAGGCCATCCCACAATAAAATCTTCCATCTTTTTTATTGCTGTCGGTACACAGATATTTTTTTGTATCATCAGTTTTTATTAAATGAAAAGTGTTTCCAACAAAAATACAATGTTCACAAAGTGCACATTCCAAAAAATAGATGCCAAACCAGCGTAAGATAATACAAATTAAACAACAGTATCCAAATCACAGTGTACATTTAAAGGCAAGAAAGAAAATTGTACAGAAAACTGGGATTTTTTCACTATCCCAGTTCCTGACCAATCCCAGAGGGGAAATAAACTATATAAATTCTAACACTAAGGGGTGATTGTCCTCCTTTAATGGATAAAACCATGTGCACTGCAGGTGGGGCAGATGTAACAGGTGGAGAGAGGGTTACATTTGGGTTATTTTGTGTCTGCGCAGAGTAAATACTTGTTGATTTATTCTTACACTGTAATATAGATTTCAGTTTGATCACACCCCATCCAAATCTAACTCTCTTTGCACATGTTACATCTGCCCACCTGCATTGCACATGGTTTTGTCCATTAAAAGACTTTGACTGGCATAAAGCCTGCGTTTGGGGGTGGTAAGTAGGGATGGCCATCGACCATCAATGATTCGAAATCATCGATGGTTCATGGCCGATGTCGAATACTTTTGCCATCAATGGGGGAGAACCAGATGGTTTCCCTCCTTCGATGTTTTGCTTTTTTTATTTTTTTCAAAGTGCCGGGACACGGAGCATTGCTCCACCCCCGACACCCACGAAGCCACGCCCCCTGCATTTTGATTGGCCCACAGGCCAATCAATCAAACACAATGGATGACCATCGATATGTAAAAATATCGATGGTCATCCATTGCATAGTTAAGCACTATCGATGGCCAGTTGCAGAATTGCCATTGATGGCAACCATCGATGGCAATGGCAACGATGGACATCTCTAGTGGTAAGTGGCCATTTTTGGGGTGTGTCAGGGAAGACACAGGTGTGCCCAGGTATTTAAGGGAAAGGTATGTGACATTAGCTTCTGCCCGGATCTGACCACTTCTATCGTAGTCAGCAAGTCCTGGGCTAAGCACAGACTGCAGATCGTGAAAACATCATACGATGGATCGGAGGATTGGCCTAGAAGTATACATCAGACAGCTTCTTGGTTCCCGGGTCCCAGTCCTCAGATCCCGGCAAGGTGCCTGTGCCGAGAGGTCGGACGCAGGCAATGGATGAGTGTCCAGCTGTCACTCGCCTAAGAATAAAGACTCATTGTGGGAGTCAGACAGGCATAGTTCGCCTTCTCTGGACTCATCCCCTGATGCAGTCATTGATTCGACTATTCATACTGTCCTTAATGCCCTGGTTGAGGGTATTAAAACAACCTTTCAGCAAGAGCTCAAAAAAGCTGTCGACGACTTCAAATCTGAACTGACCTCTCTCGGCACTCGCACAGATCCTCTGGAGTCGAAGACAGATGATCTCTGTTGATATCAGGGCACTGTGGACAGAGAACTTTCACTCCTTCGCTCAAGGAAAAACAGGAAGATTTGGAAAACAGATCGAGGAGGAATAATCTTAGAATTAGGAATGTTCCTGAAACCATCCTTCCATCTGAAATTCCATCTTTCCTCCAAGATCTCTTTAAACACCTTCTCCCAGATCTCCCCATTGCGGACTTCCTCATGGACAGGGCTCATCCTGCTCTAAGAGCTAAACCATCCTCGGGTCAACCACCCAGAGACATAGTTATAAGATTGCATTATTACCGCACTAAAGAGAGATTACTGGCGGCATCAAGGGATCTGATGTCAATCTCTTTCAAAGATCTTTCCATTCAGATCTTCCAAGATCTTGCTCCATCCACGATTCAAAAGAGGAAAGATCTTCAACCCATTACCAAGGTGTTACGTCAACATAATATACGGTACCGATGGAACTTTCCGTTTCAATTACAAGTCCTTAAAGACAATGTGAATCGCACGGCTAAAACCTTGGAACAGGGTCAGAAAATTTTGGAGGACTTGAATATCTTGCCAGAACCCTCTGCTTCATCTTCCTCCCAAGGTTCGCCAAGGTCTCAGCAGCCCCGCCCCCCTGTGGCCCAATGGTCAACTCGACGGAGCAGAAGTTATGATTTGGTCCCCTCCTGAGGAGATTGACTTTCTCCCATATAGAGCTTAATCTTTATTTATTAATATTACTATTTTGATTAATTTTCAGGTTCTTTATTTATTTTGGTAAATTTAATTCACCTTCATTATAGATGTGTTTATTTTATAATAGGTTACTTTAATAGGTTATTGTAAATGTGAGGGTCCCTGGCTTAGTTAGGAGGGAACTCCTCGCTCTCTGTACTTCCCCCTTCCACTATTAAAGTACATATATATTTAACTATATATATATATATATATATATATATATATATATATATATATATATATATATATATATATATATATATATATTGGGTGCCCGTGTGGTCGACATTATGTTGGTAAAACCACACGGGCATTCAAGGAGAGAGCTGCAGCGCATCGCTCAGCCATTAAACAAGCACTCATTTCAGGGGTTGGGGACCAACCAGTGTCCCGTCATTTTGCCTCAGCCAAGCATCCTTTGGCGTCTTTGAGGTACAGAATTATTGAACAGATCCCCAAACCCAAAAGGGGAGGAGACAGAGATCTGTTGTTGTGTCGTGCGGAGAGCAGGTGGATATACCGGCTTGACACACTGGCCCCCAAGGGCCTTAATGAACATGCTGGGTACTCATATTTTTTATGAGATTATCCTAGTTCAGATAGTCCATCGGTGTATGGCACCTACTCTCTTCGCTTTATTTTAAACTGAGGTGTTGCCTATAGTGGTATACACGTACATGCCTGCAATGCCCACACGTTTGAATTGCCCGTTGTTTAACTTAGTTACTATGGTGACCCATCATGCAGCTGACTGTCACCATTTATTATGCTGAAGCCGTCACTAGGTGGGCGGTCATTCTGGGTGGATTTTATCTTTTTGCTATTTTAAAAGTATTTGTCATTATATTTGTTTTTTACACATGTTTTTTCCTTAATTATTATATCTGAGTCTTTTTTACTCAGTCTTATCACTGTCAATGTGCGGCTGGTTCCGCTTTACATTGTCTTAATCACGCATGTATTTGTTTGTATTTTACAGTGTGGGCAGATCCGTTTGCCCTTCGCGGCTTCAGCGACGTTCCGTCGGGAATGACGTCATGTTACTGCGCCGGGCGGGACGCCGGGGGAGCGCGCGAACGGCGATGGAGTCTGTATAAAGGTATGTGTGTCACTATTGTTTATTTGTCTTCTGCACCTTGATAAAGGGCCCGCAAGGGCTTGAAACGTTGGGATACCCCTGGCAGTTTGTGTCATTTATTCGAGTGCCGCCATCACCACGTTGTATATATATATATATATATATATATATATATATATATATATATATATATATATATATATATATACTATCCCTACTTCTGTTTTAGATTTTAGTTAAAAGTTAATATGTGTAGCCCCTTCATCAGGGTCTACTTTTATCAGGGTTTTGACCTACTTAGGTCGTCTCTCAATTTCTCACTTTACTCCACTATCTCCTTTTCTATATCTCTCCTCCTCTTTCACTTTCCCCAGCTTTTTCCCTCCCTCCAACCTGACTGGTCACCTTCCTTATTCTTCAAGGGTTATCCCAGATCCATCTTCATAGCGGACTATATTTTTATGCCATGGGGCTAAAACTAATATCTATAAAAACAAACAAGAAAAAAGAATTAAGTCCCAAGGCGCAAACCCCTTTCTTCTGCCGGAACCTCAAATATAGGGTCACCACTCAACCGTTCGGAATGCTTGTTTGGAGAATTGGACCCAGGGCGATGAAAGGTCTGTATACACACTAATCCAGTGTTCCTCGAGAAGACAGGATATATGGAATAAATAAAAGAAGGATGTGTAGGAGTAACTTCTATTTAGCCCATCTGGGTATTGTTGAGAGTCTGGGGTAGGATGGTTAAATGCGTACCCTTACTCACACTAAAACAAAGAAAATGATGCACATAAAGGTTTTTTTATATTGGTCCACCACAAGTGTATTTCCAAGGAAATGTTGCTGCGTACCGTACTCACAAGTAAATAAGCCTCGAAAAGCACCTCTGGGTATCTTTATAGAAGGGAACTCCTATCTTGGAGGGCAATGACTCCCAGGTACGGAATGCAGGCAGACAAGAAAAAGCACTTTCAGTACTGTACATTTATTAAAGCAAAAAGATAACACAACACTGGGATCTGCAAAGATGTAAAAAGAGTCCGGTACCTTGTGGCTGGGGTATTGGCCTTATACCCCAGACCGTCACCGTCAACAAGCAGTATCCCAATACACACAGCAAGTGCGCTCCTCTCCTGCCAATGCGTTTCGACAGGATAACCTGTCTTTTTCAAGGCTTGGAGAGGAGTGCTGGGAAGACCATATTTATACCCATGCACATTGAGCCAAATATGACCACTTCCGCCGGAAATGCGGTGCTGGGCGGAAGTAGCATAAAATGTAAACTGGGGGACTTAACCTGAGGCATGTTTCCAATAATGCCCTTAGTTGGAGTGGTCTAGTGACCCGCATGACAACTTCCGGTTTTTGTGTTGCCGGAAGGAGTCCTCTGTATACAGCGCTATGAAACGCATCAGGAAGTTTATGTTGGAACGCATGGGGACTGTCAGTCCCGATATGCGCAAGCATTAACAGGGTATTAATATATAAAAGCAATGATTAGAATGCATATAAAGTGAAAAAGTGCACAATGCTTGATAGATAATTGAATATTTTAAGGTGGCAATGTGCAAATAAGGTATATTATGTAATGTGGCGATGTGCATGAACAAATAGGTCTTTTACAATGAAATACATGAATATGATAAAATACATCGATATAAAAACAGAATAAAACCAGTAGATAAAAACTGTGAAAACTTTAAAAGGATTAAAGGAACCACTTTACCTCAATGTCTGAATTTATGCCATGCTGGGACAGTGAATTAAGGTCGTATATCCAACGCATTTCTTTTTTGGCTAGATTATTATCTTTATTCTTATGACGCCAGTTGTCCTTAATGAATTCCAAGCCCTAGAATCCTTTAATGTGATTCGTGGAGCATTGGTGGACTTCTTTGAGGTGCAAGGAAAATGGATGGTCTGGGTTTCCTTTTTTTATATTCCTTATGTGTTCGGACCACCGAATCTTTAAGGTCCTGGTGGTCTTTCCCACATATATTTTCTCACATGTGCACATAATGGCGTAGATGTCGTATTTTGAGTTGCACGTCATAAAATGGTTTAGTTTAAAAAACTGATTATTCAGTAGTAATTCAACAGTTTTTTTATCTGTGCCGGGGCATGATTTGCACATGGCACAATCCCCGCACCTATGAAACCCCTTGTTTCTGATGATGCCCCCCAACGGTTTCTCCATAAAGGCACTGGAATCCAATTTGTCTTTTATGTTTGGGGCCCTTTTATAAATTAACTTAGGTTTTTGCGGTAAAATGTCTGATAAAATAGGGTCGCGTAAAAGTAAGCTCCAATTTTGGTTAAAAATCCTCTCAACTTGACGATGATGGCTACTAAAATTAGAAATAAAAGCAACATTAGCACCAGTGTCCTTCGATTCCTTGGATTTCTCTGCCAATAATGTTTCTCTTGGGATTAGATCAACCTCCTCTATGGCTTTATTCAACAGGGTGGGCTTGTAACCCTTATGGATAAATTTTGATTTGAGCGTTTGGGCACAATTTTCATATTCCTCTGTCTTGGAGCAGTTTCTTTTTACCCTAATGAATTGGCCCTTTGGGACATTCGTAAGCCATCTATTGAGGTGATTGCTTTTGCTATCGATAAATGTGTTGGAGTCTGACGGTTTTGTATAAACCGATGTCTGTAACGTATCATTCTCCGCGTAAATATTCAAGTCCAAAAAATTGATATTGGTTTTACTAATAGCAAAAGTGAGTTTTATGTTTAAAATATTGGTGTTTAAAAAATTGCAAAAGTCATTAAGCAAAGTCGCCTCACCACGCCAAATAAATAAAACATCGTCAATATACTGCCACCATTGGACCAGGTTCGCACCCCATTCATGGCCAGACCGCACCATAGTATCTTCCCATCTGGCCATGAAGATGTTGGCATAACTGGGGGCGAACCTGGTCCCCATGGCGGTCACAACTTGTTGGAGGAAAAAAGAGCCATCAAAGTTAAAATAATTGTTGGATAAAATAAAATGAATACCCTCCAATATAAAATTTTGCAAGTTAGACTCCATAGAAGAGCCTTCCAATGTTTTCTTTATTGCACTTACCCCATCTTGGTGATTTATAATAGTATACAGAGATGTGACATCTGCTGTTACTAAAAAGAGGGTGTCATCCCATCTAATATCTTTGATCTTGTTTAAAACATCCTTTGTGTCTTTAAGGTGAGACCTGTTGTTATTCACCAAAGGCTGGAGGTGGTGGTCAATAAAAAAGGAAAGATTGGAGGTAATTGAGTTCGTCCCCGCTAGAATGGGGCGTCCGGGGGGGTTTATTAAGCTCTTGGAATTTTTTAAAAATGGCAATGGACGGATCCGATCTTAGTTTCTTATATGTGATTCCATCATACAATTGTCTATTTACTTCCTCAATATACATCTGTTTGTTCAAAATTACCACCCCTCCGCCTTTATCGGCGGGTTTAATTATGATCCCGTCATTTCCTGGAGGGTTTTCAAAGCTTCCCTTTCACTGGCACTAAGGTTATTTTTATACATGGGCAAGTTGCCTTTCAGTACATTGAGTTCGTCATTAATCACTTTATGGAAGCTTTCAATGAAACACCCTTTCATATGCTTAGGATAAAAGCTCGAGCCCTTTTTGAAAGGGTTAATGGGGTTAGTAATATTTGAGGCTTCATCATTCTTGTGGAAAAACTTCTTTAAAGATAAGCGCCTGATAAATTTTTGGACATCAATATGTAAATCAAAAAAATTAATTTGATTACTAGGACAAAATTGAAGTCCCTTCTGGAGCACCGAATATTCTTCGGTACTTAAAATATGGTCGCTTAGATTAAAGATTTTAGTTAAGCTCTCTTTTGGGACTTCAGAACTACTAATTTTGGAGTTTCTGGATTTCCTATCTCGTTTCCTAAGACCCCCTCTTTTACCCCGTTTGGTTTTAGTTTTGGGTAATCTACTCAGAGGTTCAATGTTGTTCTCCAGCGAGGCACTCTCCTGGATAAAAAATCAGAACTAATGGTCTCGTTAGGGGTTTGTAAAGATTCAAATCTATTATGCACAATAGGATAATTCCTCTCAGGCCTATGGTTATCAGGCCTATGATTATCGGGTGTAGGATACACTCGTTGCTTTTTCCTGGTTTCCCAGTTATAGTTAGGTCGCTCCTGATAAGGGGTCTTATTTGAAGAAGAGCCATTATACCTAAAATTGTCCCTTTTGGGTCTCTGGTTGGAAAAATGTAGGTAATGGGTAGGTGTGTAATTGTAGAGCCCTTTTTGACACAGGAACCATAGTATGGGAGGGGGTTGCTGGTGGCCCTGGACCGAGTCTCCCAGCATCCTCATCCCTGGCTCCTGTGGAACCCCCACTAGCCCACTCCATTGCGTTCCACGGCGCCAGGAGGACTAGGCTATGTGATGTATACATCACAGATGCTTCCGGAAAGTGACGCACCGGAAGTCACTATGCGTTCCAGCGGCCGGCCCCGATGCATTCCACGGGACGCAGAGAACAGCGCTGGAAGCTTATACTAAGGAAACGAAGTATAGTAAAGACCTCCACATTGTCTGTTCAACTAAGGGCATTATTGGAAACATGCCTCAGGTTAAGTCCCCCAGTTTACATTTTATGCTACTTCCGCCCAGCACCGCATTTCCGGCGGAAGTGGTCATATTTGGCTCAATGTGCATGGGTATAAATATGGTCTTCCCAGCACTCCTCTCCAAGCCTTGAAAAAGACAGGTTATCCTGTCGAAACGCGTTGGCAGGAGAGGAGCGCACTTGCTGTGTGTATTGGGATACTGCTTGTTGACGGTGACGGTCTGGGGTATAAGGCCAATACCCCAGCCACAAGGTACCGGACTCTTTTTACATCTTTGCAGATCCCAGTGTTGTGTTATCTTTTTGCTTTAATAAATGTACAGTACTGAAAGTGCTTTTTCTTGTCTGCCTGCATTCCGTACCTGGGAGTCATTGCCCTCCAAGATAGGAGTTCCCTTCTATAAAGATACCCAGATGTGCTTTTCGAGGCTTATTTACTTGTGAGTACGGTACGCAGCAACATTTCCTTGGAAATACACTTGTGGTGGACCAATATAAAGAAACCTTTATGTGCACCATTTTCTTTGTTTTAGTGTGAGTAAGGGTACGCATTTAACCATCCTACCCCAGACTCTCATTAATACCCAGATGGGCTAAATAGAAGTTACTCCTACTTATTTATTCCATATATCCTGTCTTCTCGAGGAACACTGGATTAGTGTGTATACAGACCTTTCATCGCCCTGGGTCCAATTCTCCAAACTAATATCTATAAAAGTTAATGGGCTAAAATTCACCCAGGCGCCGCACCCTGGTCTTAAGTGCTTGTAGACGTGAAAGGGCAGATATTATCCTGTTGCAAGAGACCCACCTCACGGGTGAGCACTCCCAATTAAAAAAATAGATATTTTCTCCAAACATATTTTGCATCGGCCCCTTGTAAAAAAAGGGGAGTAGCTATATTATTTTCAAAAAATGTCCCTTTTGTGTTAGAGAAAAAAAAAACAGATTCAGATGGCAGATTTCTTATTTTGGTGGGCTCTATTGGCTCAAATCAGATCACTTTAGTCAACATGTACGCCCCTAATAGCAAAGAGAATAAACATGATATTTGTTTCCCATTCGATTGCCTCTTCGGTTTTGGCGGTGGGTATCTCCCCTTTTTCGTGGACGGACCACGCAGGCCCCTACATTCTGTTAGACTCTCTCTCATTCCAACATAAATCTGCGATTTCTGAATATTTTGAACTTAACCTTTCTGACGAAGTTGCAAAAGGAGTAATCTGGGAAGCTCACAAAGCTACAATTAGAGGTAATCTGATTAGCAAGGCAGCTTTTCGGCGAAAACAGGCTAAGAGAGAAATCTTACACTTAGAAAAAGAAATCTCTTTGCTCCTTGAACAACATAAGCAGAATCCTACTTCTGTATTACTCACTCAGATTAACTCCCTTAGAGGGAGACTAAACACAATACTATCACGTAGATCTGCCAATCTTCTTAAAAAACTTCAACAAAAATACTATGATAAGGCAGATAAAGCTGATTCGGTTTTGGCCAGTAAACTTAGACAGAAGAAATTGTCTAGCTTGATAACCAGGATTAAAAGCCATAACTCAGGAAGAATCACATATGACCCAACACAGATAGTAGCGGAATTCCATGAATTCTATAAAAATCTATATAACTTGAATAGCCCCTGTCCCCAGAATAAATCTACTGGTCCCCCATCTCTTTCCGCTTTCCTTTCCAGTGGCCTACTTCCTTCCCTTAGCAAACAGAAAATGACTGATCTGAATGCAGAAATTGCTGAAGAGGAAATTCGCTCAGTAATTGGGGGTCTAAAAGCTTCTTCTACACCTGGCCCGGATGGGTTCACACCTCAATATTATAAAAAATTTGCCTCAGTGCTGATTCCTTTTTTGAAAAGCTTCTTTAATAGCCTACTTGACGGTAATTCCTTTGACGCTTTAACCTCATTGGCCAACATAGTGGTAATTTCTAAACCAGACAAGGATCCCCTCTTGGTCTCAAGTTATCGGCCCATATCTTTGCTTAATGTTGACATCAAGATATATGCAAAGGTTTTGGCCAATAGGCTGGGCCCCTTGCTCCCTGACCTAATCCACCCTGATCAGGTGGGCTTTATATCTGGTCGACAAGCATTTGATAACAAGCGTCGTACAATCGACCTGATTCATGTTATTCATGAACAGAAAATTCCGGCCCTGGTGTTAAGTTTGGACGCTGAAAAGGCATTTGACAGGATTCAATGGCCTTTTATGTTTCACACACTTCAATCAATAGGTATTTCTGGTAGATTTTTACAAGGAATCTCGTCCCTTTATGATAAACCACGTGCAACAGTATTGGCCAATGGGGTGGCTTCTTCATTTTTAATTACTAATGGGACTCTGCAGGGATGCCCCTTGTCACCTCTCATTTTTGCTCTAACTATTGAGCCTCTTGCGGCACACATTAGAGCCAATCCCAATATAAAAGGAATAAGAATAGGTGATGCGGAGCATAAAATCGCCCTTTATGCTGACGACGTCCTGCTTACAATCACCGACCCAGCTAACTCCCTCACCTTTTCCGTGAGATAACAGATTTTGGTGAGTTATCGGGATATAAAATAAATCCATTAAAAACTGAGGCCCTAGATCTTTATGTTCCCCAGCACATTAAAGAGACACTAGCGTCGACCTATGATTTCCGCTGGAACAAAAACCAGCTCACTTATTTGAGTTAATGCTATTAAAATGAACGTATTACTGTGACTATTATTTTCAAACTCTTCCGATCCGCGTTCCCCCATGCATCTTTAAACTTCTTCAAAAAAATATTATGGACTTTATTTGGGCCAGAAAAAAGCCAAGAGTGAGTCGTTTGGTAATTCAAAGACGCTCTTCCTGTGGTGGTCTCGGGGTCCCAAATTTAAATTCTTATTATTTAGCGGCGGGATGGGCTCAATGTGTTCTTTGGAATAGACCTAACTCTGAGAGGGTTTGGGTGGGGATTGAGTCTCAAGTTCTCAAATTCCACTCGGTTTCTTCTCTCTTATGGTTACCCAAATCAGTCCGTAGTAAAATTTCAAAAGCCCACCCGGTTATATCACACTCTCTAGAAATCTGGGACTCTGCCAATAA
Organism: Crinia signifera; assembly: GCF_055691185.1. NCBI lineage: Eukaryota > Metazoa > Chordata > Amphibia > Anura > Myobatrachidae > Crinia > Crinia signifera. Next base: position 73,991,346 of record NC_139222.1, on the reverse strand, counting down.
AAGATTTAATCTTGCACCCTCCCCTAGCCCACTGATCCCTCTATTTAATAATCCGAAATATCGCCCGGGTTGCACCCCAGGTGCATTTAGAAGCTGGCAGAAGCTAGCTACCTTAGCTAATTCTATTCTATCTTTGCGAGTTCCATTTAAGCCTGGCTATTTCCTCCTCTCTATGGATATCCCAGAAACAACTCGTGCTAAGAACAAATTGTTCACCCACATGTTTCTGGCGGCCAGAACTTGTATTGCGGGTCACTGGAGATCTTCAGCTGTACCGTCTCTGGATGAGGTGACTGCTAAGATCTGGCATATTTATTCAATGGAGTACATAACTAGTATCTTAAAATGTTCTTCCGCAAAATTTATCAAGATCTGGGAGCCCTGGACCTCATTTTTTAATATTCCCCCAGCCTTCCACTAGAAAGACCAGTCGGGTAGGTGCCCCTTCTTTCAGGTCCCCCCCTTACCCTCCCTCTATTCTTCTTCTGGTTTTCCTTCTCTTTTTCACCCACCTTTTCTTTCCTATTAACTGTCTAAAATTTATTCTCATTATGTTTTCTGTAGCTTATAACAGTATTTTTATGTAATTTTATATGTGTATGTATACATCGATATGTATATATAGAAGTATGTGTATGTATGTGTGTATATGTATATGTATTATGTATATATATGTAATTTATAAATGTATGCATGTTTGTACAGTATGTATGTATGTATGTATGTATGTATGTATGTATGTATCTATGTATGTGTATATTTTTTGTATTATTTATATTTGTTTATAAGCATTATATATTATCACCCTTAAAATCAAAAAGAGATGCCTCTTTATTTGGTCCAGGTTGTCGATACCTTTACATAGATTCTTCAATATTGTGTTGATTGTACTCATTTGGACCCTTATTATATCTTTATATCTTACATTCTTTTTATGTTTTTCATACTTGTATCCTTATAAAGAACTTAGAGAAATGTACTGGATTTTTAACTTAAAGACCTTAAACCCGGGGGGACTTAACCTAGACTTCCAGAATGGCCAATTAGGTTAATCAGCTCCTGATCAGACACCAATTGCAATACTACTGCCAGGTATTGAGGCTTTATTGTTTGCACATCCCACCATGTTACTCAGCCATACAGAAGCCAGCTTCATCACCTCTGAACTCTCATTGACCAATCAGACATTTAGGGGAGGGGTTACCTCCCCTATACACTCGGTCCCAGCACAACAGTCCCACATCCTTGAAAAAGGCCGTATTTGGCTGAAACGCGTTGGACAACTGACTGCACTCCTATCCACCTTCATCCACCTACAAGCCTCCTCCCATGCCATGGGAGTCGAGCAAACACAGCTCCGGCAGCACCTGAACTCCGGGCACACGATCGCCATCCGAACCCGTTAGTGACGGCGCTAGCCGTCAGAGCAGTGTACACACAGCGGCCGGTGGCACGCAGTGTCAGCGCCGGTGAAGATCTTCAGAGACTCGGCAACGAGGGATGTCTGACCGCACCACAGAAGGACTGGTATCGGGTAAGTGTTGGGATGCACCACCGGGCGGTTAGGGACGCCAGCCACCGGTGACATATAACTTACTACGACCGCAGAGACTTTATTCCATCCCTGCACCAGCTTTTCCGTGTTCACCTTTACCTGTGTTTTTGCCCCACCACAGAGAAACGCCACATCCCCCATCCCCACCACCCACTGTGCTGTCCAGGTCACCCAGCCCCAGTACGTGCTTTCTGCAATTAGCACCAGCCCAGACTGGGACACCCGGACTTACCATCTACCTGAGACAACTCAGTGCTTTTTCATTTTCACCAAATAAACTCCTTGTTTATTGCAATATACCATTTGTGTCTTGTACATTTATACAGGGTCACACAGATTACAGTCTGCATTCTTAGAGGGTGAGCAATAGGCAATATCATTGTTTATCACACATTGGTGCACAGGCACGCACCATTCTTATACATGCCACGGGACCCTTGATTTTGATAAAATCATCACATCAAGGTTCCAAGAAGCTGAGCGCAGTACCACTCCCGTATTCCATTGCATTACTCCAGAGCCTGGACCACTCAGGTCCTGCAGCCCCTTCGTACAAAGATATCCTTAGCGCCAACCTACCCTTTTTTCAATACTTGTATCCTTGGCATCTCATTAATAAAATCTATTAAAAAAAAAACATCATACGATAGTGAGTGACTTGCCAATGAATTTGCAGCAAATCGCCGGTCCAGCCAACTTTCGCAAGCCCTGCTAATCAAATCACAGGCTTGCACGGGGCTGGATTTCACTCTGGGTAGGCGGTGGCTCTCTGGTCACAGGGCTTTGCAATTTAGATCTGAATAACCCCCTTAGTTATGTAACTACTGAAGACATATTGCACAACAATTTATGGTTAAGGTATTTGTGGTTGACAGTGTCTAGGTTGACATCAAATGGCCGCCATGGAAAAAAAAAAAAGTTGACACAGAAAGCCTTGACATGGAAATTGTTGAAGCAGGTCAACATGAGTTTTTTTTTTTGCCAATTTGTAGATTTCTGCACATGGACCCCAAATTAGTGTGAAGCATCCCCTCACCAATCTTCCTCCCCAAAGAGGATCCAGGTGGATTGTAAAGTATTATTATTATTATTATTATTATTATTAACAGTTTCATATAAACATATTCCGCAGCGCTTTTCAGAGAATATTTGGACATTCACAGCAGTCCCTGCCCCAGTGGAGCTTACAATCTATATTCCCTACCACATGTACACGCACACACAGACATTCTAGGTTCAATTTTATTGGGAGCCAATTAGCCTATCAGTACATTTTTGGATTGTGGGTGGAAACCCACGCGAACACAGGGAGACTATACAAACTCCGCACAGTTAGGCCATGGCGGGAATCAAACCCATGACATCAGTGCTGTGAGGCAGTAATGCTATCCATTACACCATCCGTGCTGCCCTGTATGAAAAAGTAAAAAAAAACTATACTTCTGGTGTAGACTATTACTATGTTGATATTGTATGTTGACCTGTATACGTTGTCCTAGTCAGTGTAGACTATATGGTGTAAATCTATTGACCACTCACCTAGGTATTAGTTACCTAATGACAAATTTTATTTAGGTGACTCCTAACAAAATAAATGACTACGAATATATTTGATCATTGTGTTTTTTTCTTTGTAACTCATTTATAAAGAACAACTAAAAACATTTCAGTTTAGTTTATAACAGGACATTTTGTGCGATTGACTGGTAAAATTCCAGAATTAGTCAATTTAGGTCCCCTGATGTAAGGCAATAAAAGTGGGAAATGACAAACAGGTTTAATATCTTTATAGCCATGCTAAATAAAACCAGAAAAAGACAGTTTATGTGTACAATTACATTTTATGGTCATAACTTTATCTCATGACAGGTCCATGTTAGCGCTGGGAGCAGATGGAACATATTAAGGGAAAACTAAAAGCCTCTGAGTTGTGAGACATCTGCACCACAGAGCAGCTTAAATGAACATCCTAGAGCTCACACAGGCACCATGACTTGTCAATTATGCTAAGGCAGGGTATCAGTGGCGTAACTATACATTTTTCTCCCCCATGCCAAAAAGTTTGTGGCGCCCCCCCCCCCTTCTCACGCTCCTCTCCAGCATGTTTCCCCAGCGTGAGGTGATGATGTCACACACATAACAGAGAAGCTGAAGCACGATAGAGGAAGAGAAACCAGCAGACACTGCTGATTCTCTTGGCTCTGGCGCATCCCAGGCTGCCCCAGCACGCCCATCTGCCCGCCCAGCCTGCAATCAGTAGCCAATTGTCAGCTCTGTGTACAGTCAATTGAATCAGTGGGGGGGGGGGAATTTGTCGTCTCTGCCATAGCCAAACCCGCGCTGCGGCTGACTTGCCTCCGGTGCTCAGCCAGTGGGCAGTGGCAAGAAGCAGCATGTCAGTGGGTCCAGCGGGTGCTGGCGCCCACATAGACCCCACTGTGGCTTGCTCCCCGAAGTGGCAGCTGGGGCTGCCTTACAGTAGTTATGCCACTGCAGGGTAAACAGTAGCTTTCTATCTGACATTTATATTTTTGAAGGAAATAACTATATATAGGCCCATATGCAGATCTGATCGCAGTACAAATTTGTTCACAAAATGGGCAAAACCATGTGCACTGCAGTTGGGGCAGATAAAACGTGCAGAGAGAGTTAGATTTGGGTGAGTTATTTTGTTTCTGTGCAGGGTAAATACTGGCTGCATTATTTTTACACTGCAATGGTTTTGCCCATTTTGAGAATAAATTTGTACTGCGATCAGATCTGAATAAGGGCCATAATGTGGCAGTCTTAATTTCCCTATGAAAATGGGAATACAATATATTTTTCTACAATTGTTTTTACCCCAATAGTATAAAAAACCTTTGTGTCTCAGCAATGTAAACACTATTATAAACCATATGCTATTAGTAGTAGATCTATATAATAAAAAAGATGGATATCCTCATTTGGAAAACTGAATGGATAACAGTATTGTAATTCCATCTGCAATAAACACCTTCTACTTAACAGAAGTGTCTGGCATCCAGTCTTTATTGGACTTAATAGTCTTCCCACCATAAAAACCACAATATGGTCTCAGTTTCCAGTGATAACTGAGAAATTCCCAATACCGATGGATGGATGATTAATTTATCCCGGGCTTTCTTGTATCATTACTGAATATCCTTAGTAATAAAATATGTTTTAAAATTAGCCTTAAATGTTTTTTTTGTTTATTAAATTGTACTGAAAAACATAATTCTATTAGTGTACCATATCGAAATCTTCTGACAACAGTTTGGAAAACACGTATTGTAATAAGCTTTCTATTAGAGATGTGCAGGTTCGGATTTACTCCGATTTACCCAGAACTCAAAACGGGATCTTATTGGCTATCGGCTGTCACATGATTTGGAGTCAAAACATGTGACAGCCGATAGCCAATAAGATCCCGTTTTGAGTTCCGGGAAAATACGAGTAAATCCCAACCTGCACATCTCTTCTTTCTATTGGCTGACACCAATTGTATACCAGTTGAATATAGGGAAATCATACAGTGAGTACAAAAGAAGACACAGATGTTTTGACAGGGAAAAGGGTCAGATTTATATAATTATTTATTGAACCAAAAGGTGTAGATGATGGCCAACTGCCAGCATGCTGCTAAGAACTCAAGTTATTCAAAAACACACAAACAACCCCACCAGGACCAGTAGTGATACGCTGACCCCTAGGAAAGAATCAGCCTAAAGGCTGCAAGAGGGATGGTTAGGCATTTATAAGTGAGTGTTAGGGTTAGGGCTGCAGGAGCGGCAGTTAGGGCTAGACATTAAGGTGAGAGGGTAAGAGTTAGGCTGCAGGGGGGGGGGGGGGGGGGGCAGTTAGGGCTAAACATTAACCTACAGTACTTAAAAGATCCCTGCATCCTCATGATCCAGATACTTCTGTCTGTCTTGTAACAGCAGGCATCCAAAGAACTGGGATCCTGATACATCCCCTCTCAGGAACTCTCAACTGTGTTAAGCAATAATTAAGATATGTGATATCCGTATAGTTATAATAAATAATTATCCCGATTCTATGATCAACGAATGGTGAGCATGCAAATGTTAGCAAGTGTGTACGCACTTACTAGGGATGACTGAATCCTTAGTGAAATCTTGACATTAGAGTTAGACTTTTAATAAGTTGAGTACATGTATGGGAATTCGTAAAAGTAGTATAAAATTATAATCAAAATTGGTCAGTGATGTAAAAGCCTTTTTTAGACACAAAAGTAAAATGGTTCAATTCATTGTAATTGAACCCATTGCAATTAGTCAGATTTTAGCTATTATCATTTAGAAGGTGCTGGATAAAAGACAAGTAGAATATGATTAGTTGCTATGGGCAACATCTCCACTTCTATAAACCCACTTTTTTAAAGTGAATGTAGTTGAATATCCTTTATCTGAAATGCTCGGGACTATGATCACTTTGGATAAGGGATTATTCCGGCGTCTGGAATTTTTTACATACTTGCCTGGTCCTCCAATGGTCCCCTGACATCCACGGAGGCATCCCAGGTCCCAAGGATGCATTGTGCGGGTGCGTCGGTGACGTCACAGATGCACCCGCACAATGCATCCTTGGGACCACTGAAGAGGAGCTGCCGCTGACACCGGGTGACGAGGTGAGTATAAATAAAGGTGCAAGAAAACAAAAATAGGTTTTGGGATATCCAGATAAGGGATAGCCAACCAGTATTTTATTTTAACAGATTTTTTGAAGTGAGCTTCCAAATAATTCATTATATTTTATTGAAATCTTAAACTGTTTAATAACTTTTTATTTCTTTAAGTTTACAAAATCTTTACTTTTATTGTAATAGAGCAATATTGCTTTTTTACGGTGACTGCTGTATATTAGAAAAAGGATGAGTATTTGTATCAATGAAAGAAGATTGAAAGTAAAACACAAACAAGCTACTCACAGTCTAAGTGGAGCTTAAGTGGATATGACTCAAAACATAAAATTATGGATTTGCAGCAGTTCCACCAGTAATAAGACTCCCAATCACGTATATCTGCTATTAACTATGGACAAAGATCTCTGTGAGAGATGTTAAAAATATCCACTAAAAATGCCAGCGTTGCTCACATTTGTTATATAGGGGGAAATTTTCCAAAATGGATTCGTAAAAAATAGGTGTATTCGTAGGCAGAAATACACCTATTTTTTATACATTTGTATTTTCGGGAGTTACAATCCCGAAAATACAACAATTCGTATTCCTAATGATGGGACATTCGTATTTGTATTTACAAATACGAATGTCTACACCATCGATAGAATACGACAGAAATCACCATTCAAAAGAATGGTGGTTCCTGATTTACTAAGCAGCCGTATTGATAATACGGCTGCTACTTGGTATAAAACAGGCACCAAAATACGACAGGAAAATACACCCTGATGTTCCTGTCGTATTTGGCTTTAGCCTGCACGGATCAGTTAGATCCGTGCAGGTTTTAGTGTCAAAAAAATAGAAAAATTAAATAAAATAAAAAAAACAGCGCCCCCCCCCCCCCCCCTGACAAATAGGGGTTCCCCGATTTTTAACAACCAGCCCCAGGCTCCAGGTCCGGGGCTGGTTCCCAAAATACGGGTGACAAAATGACTAGGGGTCCCCCGTATTTAAAGAACCAGCCCCAGGCCAAACCAGCCAGCAGGGTAATGTCACAGCCGGGGGACCCCTGGCCAGTCAGCCTGACCAGGGGCCCTGGGGGAGTGGGGACCCCCCCAATAAAGGGGTCCCCCCCTCCAGGACTTACCTGACCAGGCTGAAGCCTGGTGCTGTCCCCGGTGACCCTGGGCTGTGGTCACCGGGCTGATCTTGGTGTAAAAAAAAAAGAATAAACTATTGTTTAATACTGGTGAACTATGAGTCCCAGCAAGCCTCCCCCGCAAGCTGGGACTTGGAGAACCACAAGTTCCAGCCTGCGGGGCATTAAAGGGCCCGCTGGGTCTTGTAGTTCCACAGTATTAAAAATAGTAAAATAAAACACACTGACACACACTTAAAATAAAACTTTAATAAATCCAAAGCCCTTACATAATGATACTTACCTATCTCAATCCCGTAGGTAGCCCTGGTCCTGATCTTCTGGCTCCATGTCGACCGTCGCTGTCCATGTCGTCGTCGCTGTCGGTGTCCGGGTCCGACGAAATCCATGGAGGAAGCTGTGGAAGGAAACTATACTCACCTGTCCCAGGGCGACATAGTCCAGGGGGTCTTTGCAAAAAAAAAAAAAACGAGAACGCGAACCAAGCAAACAGCTGAGCCGCACGGTACTGTGTGTACATCGTGCGGCTCCGCCCCCGAATGCCGCTATTGGCCGCCTTGCAGCCTAGCGGCCAATCAGGAGCCGCTAGGCCGCAAGGCGGCCAATAGTGGCATTCGGCTCCTGCAGCTCCTCCCGTGGACCTTTGTGGAGCGTATGAATGACAGCTCACCTCAGATCTCTGATACTCCTACAGGCCGGGCAGCAGTGTGTGCTAGGGATGACCATCATTGCTTCTACATCAATGGTTGCAATGGATGGCAAAAGTGCAACTGGCCATCGATAGTGTAGTACTAATCAATGGATGACCATCAATGTTTTTACATATGGATGGTCATCCATTTTCTTTGATTGATTGGTCTGTGGGCCAATCAAAATACAGGGGCGGGACCTTGGGGGAAAAGCAAAACAAAAATAGATTTGTTTAAGCTTGAATTTGATGGTGGGAAACCATCTGGTTCTCCCCATCGATGGCAAAATGAATCAACATCGGCCATAAACCATTGATGATGGTTGATGGCCATCCCTAGTATGTGCGCGCTACTGCAGGGACTCGATATAGGAATAACATGTGCAGCTTGTCACCAGTAAGTGCGAGTCCCAGCATCTTCTGGAAACACCTTACTAGGGAGCATAGGCTGCATGAGAGGGATCTCGGGAAGCTGCTGGAGGTATCCACAGCAGGAATGCCTCTGATCAAGCATAAAAGAGTGTCAGGTTAGTAGCCACTACACTTGCCCTCGCAGCCGGACTCTATCAACCCTCCCACCTACTACAGCATTTACTCTAACCATACCCCCCCGCAGCATAAACTCAAATCAACCACTAAGCAACAGTAACCATTTATCCACCCCTGACAGGTTAAATGTAACTATACACCCCCCACCTAACTGAAACTACAACCCCAGAACCTAACAAACTATACACACAACCCCCAGGCTAACTGTAACCACACAAACCCCCTCCAGCCTAACTGTAACAATAACCCCCCAAACCTAAGCGTAACCACACACATCCCTTTGGGCAAAGCATAACCACCAACACACCCCCACGGCATAATCGGAACCATACACACAACCGCAGCCTAACTGTAACCATACACACACTTTTGCAACTGAGTTATAACTATACACACACCCCAACACCTAACCTTAACCATACACACTACTGGGTGTTTTATGTGTGTCTGTGTAAGCAGCATTACAGAGTATAAGTGGCACTACAATGGGCATTCATTATATGTATAAGTGGCAGCACTGTAGGGGGCATTATGTGAGCTCCAGAATAACTTATATAGTTTATGTAGGCAGCATAGTGCTGTATTGGTATTCTCAATACAGCACTAAGTAAACTACGCAACCGCCGCCATGAAACTAACCAAGTACCCTATGTTCAAGCACAATACCACTAATGGTGTTTGGACAATGAGAGGTGGAAAAGAAGGACAGTGACACTTTTAAATGGTATGTCTAAGAGTAGCAACAGCACATACAAACTTACCATCTATACAACAGCTATTTACTGATATTTACTGAATGCTGTGCTGTTCAGTTAGGACAAACAGATCAGGTGATTTTATTCTAACTCTTAATTAAATGTAGTTAAATTGCAATTATTTTGCGACTCTGCATATGACAGCAGGCACATACAGTATATACAATATATCACTGTAGGAAAGCATTTAACTTTTACGGTATGCTATTTATAGACTTTTATACATTTTTTTATGCATGCATACCTTGGACACAATTAAATGCATACAAAGTGTTTTTTTTATCCTTACTGCAAGATACTAATCTTTTATACACCATGGAAAGTGTTTAAATATTTTTATTGTGGATTAATACATTTACATTTTTGTGTTCTTTATATTTATATTTTTGCAGTTAGTTTTTTCACTACTGATTAAACTATTATGGAGGGCACCGGGCATTGATGAGCACTATATTTACACTTTTGAAGTCCGTGGAGTGCCGTCTGGTTCCTGTAAAAAGGACTCACTGCTACAGTATCTATCTTTATATATTTATATACATACACACATACACACAAACAAAATCATAAGTGATTCATACATTACATATAATTTGTACTAACACACTTTTTTAAGCCCTGAGAGCACTGGTATATCTATAATGAGTGCAATAGATAGATTGATCCAATTACATCACCAAAGGTAAAATCAGTGGTTCCCAAACTGTGTGCCATAGCACCCAGGGGGTGCCTCAATGGTTCCTAAACGATGTGTCGTAGCACCCAGGGGGTGCCTTAATGGTTCCCAAACTGTGTGCAGTAGCACCCAGGGGGTGCCTCAATGGTTCCTAAACTGTGTGTCATAGCACCCAGGGGGTGCCTCAATGGTTCCCAAAATTAACATCCTGGAGTCCTGGAACACTAACCCAAAGAGTTCAGGTTATTTATGTTCAATATACAGACAGAACCAGCTTGATTCATCCCGACAGCGCACCATATCTTCCATCTCAGTGCACCATTTGAGACGGGGAGACGCAATCATCTCACGCGCTCTCGCGTAAGAGTCACGGGAGCCTCACACATGCATACCGGTTTCATTCTCGGCGAAAGGCTGTCGACAAGAATGAAGCTGACCATCTGTAACAGAGAAAAAAACAGTACTGGTGGCCATCAATCATAACATACAGTATGTTGGCAATTGCTCTCCCTCGCAACATAATTGACCCTAGGAATGACATAAAAACACAATTTATTTAATATAATATTGATTTCTGAATTTCTCAATAAGAAACGTTTTGCCTAGGGGTGCCTGAAAAACTGTTGATGTTCAGGGTGTTTTGATTCAAAACTATTTGGGAACCACTAGGTTAAATCTTCAGGTATGAGCCCACTGTCAAGTACAAATAAACTGTGTGGCGATGGAGTCTGTGATCTTTTGTAATGTTCTATTGTTTCCCACTCCCTAGGTACAATGAGGGTTATTCTAGTTCACTCTTTCTGACAAATTCCTTCTTACAGTAGATGGACAAAACCATGTGCACTGCAGGTGGGGCAGATGTAACTTGTGCAGAGAGAATTAGATTTGGGTGGGGTTTTACTTCAAAGTGAGATCTATATTGCAGTGTAAAAATAAAGCAGCCAGTATTTTCCCTGCACAGAAACAAAATAACTCACCAAAATCTAATTATTTCTGCACATTTTACATCTACCCCCCTGCAGTGCACATGGTTTTGCCCATCTAAGAAGGATTTTGTCAGAAAGAGTGAACTAGAATATGGACCAATATGTATATGACAAATCAACAATACTTCCTAAAGGTGGGGCACTCAGCACGATGAAGAGTGCGGCACCTTTTGGAAGAATTATGTAAATATATAAAAGCAGATGTAAAAATAACAATAAACCACACAATAACTATGCATTGCTACATAATAAATGGTTACGCATACAAAACACAATTTCAATAAATTAGCTAGATAAAAACAACTCTAATTATACTTATTGTACATTAGAATTCTTTGGCACGCTAATTTTGTGTATTCTATAGCACTGGTAAAGTGTTTTAATGTATTGTTCTTGCCTTAGTGTCTAGAATACAAACAAACACATTTTTAATGAGACAATGTTTTCAAAAGATTTACTTTTTAGCAAATCATATTAATTTAGCTTTTACAAGTCTATAAGGGATACACATCTCCGGTCGAGTTGCTAACCCTCAATAAATATAATGCTCTCAATGGGCATTTAATGAGCTTTCAATAATTTTTGTCGCCAAGGCTTCTTTCGTAGTTTTGACAGAATTACTTTTCTATATTAATCAAAGAACAAAGCTCATTAAAAATATTTAGAGAAGAAAATCAACTTTGAGACACATTTCTTGCAATGATGAATATCAAGAAATGTCAGATGAATTTTAAAATATAAGTGTATTTACTGTATAGAAACCCCTGCTTGTAGGACTCTTGATAAACCGTATAGATATTTACAAGTAAACAACTTTACAGACACATTGTTCTAACACATAAAAATCAAAAGATACAATTTATAATATATTTTGATTGTGCATATTAATTTAGATTAGATATTAAATAGAACTTTAGATATTTCATAATACTAAAATAAAATCTTCAAAAAAGTGTTTTCCAACAATGGTTTTACAGTATTTAGATGCCCAGGTTGCTAAATGTATACTTTATATACTGTACTGTAGGTATTTTATTAAGTATGTGCATATCTACTACAGTATATTGCATTGAATGGATTCCGCATTGTCTTTTCCAATTGTCTTATTCAATATGCATTAGGCTATAAGATCTAATTGCTGATTGGTTACTATAGATAACAGCACATTTACTCATTAAGCTATACCTCAACTTTCCTTTCCTAGAACTAGAGACCAACCATGGTAAATATGTCCAGAACGAGAGTATTCTTCATTGCCAATCATTACAGTGTGTGTGTAAGTTTCATAAAACAAACCTTTAACCATAACTCTTCTCAAGGGAAGTTAAATATTTTATTGCACCATTATACTACATGTCATGTGAGGATGCATTTGAAATGTCAGCTCTTTGCATTATGATGGATAGTTGATGGTCTTTTCTGATTTCCATTTTTTTTCTGTCTATCTAGAACAGGCATGTGAAACCATGGCCCTCCAGCTGTTATGAAACTATACACCCAAGCATGCCTTGCCATATTTTTAGCATTCCCTAATAGCAAAACTGTGGCAAGGCATGATGGGACTTGTAGTTTCACAACATCTGGAGGTCCAAAGTTTGGACATGCTTGATCTAGAAGGAAAGAACACCACTAGTGCGCATTCTATAGTATCATGCATGGAAAATCAGAATAAAACAGGGAACAATCAAGATGCATGGCAAATTGGCAAATTTTTTGGTCCCAAGAAACATGAGCAACCAGATGACCTCCACTGGTTGGGTCCCTAAATATTAAATTTAAGTCCAGATAGCAGGACCTCACCAAGAAAGCAACGGCTAGTTGCCCTAATATTAATGAGGCTCATGGATCCCATACACAGAGGCTGAGTCACATGCAATATATTATATGTGGTCCTTTTGCATAAGACATATCTCATGCGATTCTATCAAGAGCTGCAGATCTGATAAATCTTTAATGCAGTACTTCCAATCAATGGACTCCGATCCAATGCACACAGGACTGTGCATCAGATCAGATCGGAGGCATAACACATGCGATTTGACACTTTTCAGCCCATTTGCATCGAAATCTAATTAAATCTGCCAAAATCGTATAATTGTATGGCCATCTTCAGATATTAATAAGTGTTGAAAAGGAAAGCTGTTAAATATTTAATAACTTTTGTTTAAATACGTATTTAAAAGCTATTTGTTAAAGAGCATTACATAAATGAGATGTACAGTATTAATTAAAATTCTAAGAAGCGTTATACAATTTTTTAACAATGTTATGCCCCAAAGCAGACCGACCACACCAAGTTGGGTGGACCCGCGCACCAAACTCATCCATAAAATGGACAAATGTTAAACATTTATTCGGGACTTACCATCATAGGGCTTTTATGCAGAAAGTGAATGCTATAGATCAGGGCTGGGCAACACCGGCCCTCCAGATGTTGATGAACTACACATCCCAGCATGCCTTGCATCAGTTTCAGCATGGCCACATAGCAAATCGAATGCAAAGCATCCTGGGATGTGTAGTTCACTAACATCTGGAGGGCCGGTGTTGCCCAGCCCTGCTATAGATCCATTCTAATTTAAAACACCCAGGGCAGGTGGGAGGGATGCCAATTCAAGCTGATAGAGTCTGGGCCTTGGACTGCGCACCCACATATTTATCTATCTATCTATCTATCTATCTATCTATCTATCTATCTATCTATCTATCTATCTATCTATCTATAACCTCAAGATACCTCTGAAGTTGAAGATGTTCTGTTACTCTCTCAATATATTGGAAATTACCTATGTTTGTCTTAAAAAAAAAAACTATGTTAATTTTCATGAAACAACTTCCAAATGTAAATGTTTCCCATTAATAACCTTCTATTTCTTAATTTTTACCTAAATTAAATGTTTATCTTTCATGATGTGTAGGGGGCCATTCAAATGTTTTTATGGGTGCCCAAAATGATGTATGCCCATCAGACCAACTGATTGTCCTGATCGGGGCATATTACATTTTAAGTGTTTAAAAGCATCAGGATTAGCCATGCAATGTGCCTAAACCTGACTAATAGACTGCCTGCAATGCAAAAGAAACCCAATTGTCAACTAAATGGCACACACTTTGCACATTTCTGCTGACAACCTCAGGAGGCTGCAAGCAGAAATACTGCACCGATGGTATTCATGCCTAGATGGCAGAGCAATTAAAGAACTGCCCTGAGGCGATATCCAGTGGCCTGCAATAGCAGCAGTTGGACAAATCTTTTTAAATAATGAGTGATTTTTGTTTTTTTAAATCCACTTTACTGCACTCTATTAAATATTTCAACCCATGAAATGTATCACTTACTTTCGTATGTACCTTCTGAAAGATTGCTTATACTCATATGGCCGTGGACCCAGAGCCGAATTTCCCATTAGGCACGTGAGGCACCGGCCTAGGGGCGGCACATGTTTGGGGGCGGCACTTGGATGCCTGTGATAGTACTGTCAGCCCAAAATGTACCAATAACTGCAAAATATCCACTATACTGTACTATATTCCATCTTAAATAGAGTGTAAATGGATAGGACATGCAGATACTGCCCCTATAAACTGTCCTACTTAGTAAACATTATTGTTGTGCCTAGGGGCGCCCTCATCCCTAAATCCGCCCCTGCGTGGACCGTTGATAGTGACATCATGTTTGGGTGGCACAGTTAACCTCATCAGAGTCTGATCAGAATCCATACTTCTTTGACCACACTCAGGGGCAAACGCAGGATTTTCAGAAGGGGGTTTCCAGAGGGGCGGAGCAAAGCACTGAGATGGACACTTAGGTGACCCAGTATATGCCGGGTCAGTTAAAGTATTATAGATAGACCAAAGCAAGACTAGCAGTAAACATGTACTCTAGCCAGGTGTGTTTATTTGATTACAGATATACAGATGGAGCGTCCCTTCTCCTTGCCAGGCGCCCACCAAACGCCTCCTCTGGCAAGCGCCAGCAGACAGGGATGCCATTAAACATGCACGCGCGTACCAGTCTCTTGGCGGCTGGGCGCGGGGACCCTGTCCATCTCCTATTCAGGGAGACTGGCAGGGTTAGGGCCGGTTTGGGGACATAGGGAATAGTGGCGAGGTGGGCGGGGACCCGGGGGAGCTCCTTTCCCATGGGGCGCATGGTGGGAGCTGGTGCATGGCGAAAACTTCGCTAGCCCCTGCCTGAATGACGGGCGCTACATATGTAGGATGGGAAACCCTGAATATTACCAGCTCAGATTATCTTCCACAATACCCCATGGTATATATACTGTACATAATAATGTCATGGAGCAGCAATATGGTAATGATTCAGATTTTGGGGGGCAAGCTATTATATATGTACAGTAGTTGCAACCCTAACACAGAATTAGCACCTACAGCATGTCAGTAATATCTTAATGTCGAAATTAAACCAATGGTATATAACTGGTTAAAGAACACATTTTAAATATATTAATTATGCAAGGATGTAGAAGACAACATTTTAAGTTGGAAAAAAAGAAATTCTCAGGTCTGTAGGGTATGCCAGCCAAATAACAGGGCATCTATGCACCCTAGGCAAAACCCCGCCAAACTGCCCTTTTATATATTGCCATTATAAGGTGGCATCTATTAGGTGGGTGGGATTGTTGCCCACACCATCCTAAAGGGCCCATTGTTTTAGTTAAAACGGTCACAACTACAAATCCTTTTTGCTAAAAGAATATTTTTGCAACTGAATAGTGATTCTTGAGTTGAACTCATTCTTGAGTTAATGCTGAGCTGGGGAAGTTCTGCTTTCGAAACACAAAGAACTTTGAAGATGTGTTTCTACTGACATTGCAAATCTAGTAACATCTAGAGGAAGAGATAAAAATCTCAGAGAAAATGACCACCAAATGTAGATAATAGAGGACCAAAGCTTTAGAGGAGGGAGACTGTCATTTAAACATCTGGAGCTTTTAAGCATACCTTATCCTCTGCAGAAAAGCAGTTAAAGAAAATATGTTATAAGCTTACCTGTAAGGGGTTAAGTACTGTAGGTTCCTAGTCTTGTGCGTGATGTAGTTATACTCACTCAATGCATGGCTTAGCTAGGATTGTTGTCTTGTTTGTGGCACAGACCTGACAGTGCATCACTGATAAGCTCTTGGTAGAGTTAAGTACAGACAAGTAATTCAGTAGGAGAGCGACAGATTTTATCAGCTTGTGCGCTGTCAGGAACATTTTCATTACTCATTATTCATTTACTTTTTACCCAATGCGAACTAACTGAACAACTGTTTTAGGTCAACATGAAGGCTAAAACTGTCCAAAACTGTATTAAACAAAAATATATCTTCCAAGTCTGCAAAATCCTGCTTACCTACTAAGTTTCATATAGACTGAGTGCCTGGTTTCTCAGTTAACATATATTCTATGTTTTTTAGCCCCCTATGATAACCTTCTCTTAGCATATTTGCTCTCGTGTTTTGGATGGCTAAGCAAGTTATGAGCTTAGACAAAGACTTTTCTTGTGGATAGTACATGCAGAACAGTGTAAAATGCAAGTGCTGCTATTGATACAGTTATTGTATCAATGTATGGATAGATTCAGTTAGGAGTGATCATCTCTTGCCCCAAATGTAAGTGGGCTGCAAACAACAATCAGTGAATACAAAGCTATCATAATTGAGACATACAGTATAGCCTATATGTCTCAATTATGGTAGCTCCGGATTCACTGATTTTTGTTTGCAGCCCCCAAGGACAATGAGTCCATGGGGAATATGGTCATTAGGTTGTGTCACACCAGGGGGCTGAGTCGACGAGACTGAGACCTCTGGTGGGGACCTGGACCGGTACCTGAACCGGGGAGGTTGGAGAGGACCCTTGCGCATGGACTGCGCGACAGTGCACCCTGGAGCCAATGAGTAGTCAGAGGTAAAATACAACCGAGTTTATTTAGCAGATGGTTGTAATATGACAGGCAGTAAAGTATGCAGGAATAATGATACAGTTCATGCAGATTGCAATACTTTACAGATGAGTTGAAGAATGGTATCGATGGTGGAACATCGGATCCGGAATATCGGATGTGAAGACTGTGGGTCCGGAATGACGGACGGAAGACTTGGAAGCTGGAGATCCGGAATATCGGATTTACCGGCGATGATGGAACATCGATGAGTGGTGATGCTGGAGCATCGAAGGACCAGAGTCCCGGAGCTAGGCTTGGTCGCTGGGCTGTAGAGGCAGGATCACAGGCGATGGAATAACCTGGACTTCACAGGAGATGGAACAACCTGGAACACACTGCAGCATGGGAGACAACACCAGCAGGAAATACACTTGCACGGAGACAAGGACAGCTGACCATACACTGGAGACAACTGAAGCACTAGCAAAGGTTCTGAGAGCTCCCAGCATACTTATACCCACTGAGTGGCCAGGATTGGCCGGGCAGGTATGACTGGGAGATCAGAACCTTCAGGATTGGACAGTACAGACATGTGACTGGGAAGAACATGGCAGCCCCCATGTCTGCTGTGGCGGGAAAGTGTGTTTGTGCACACCATGCTGGATACTGGGAGCAATGGCGGCGGACGGATGGATTGCCGTGCACTGAGTACTGTCACTGGGGACAAGGAGAGCGGTGCGCCGCGCAGCCGCGGACTCAGCAGCGCTGAGAGGACTGGAGGATGGCAGCAGTGATGGCGCACGGCAGACAGGACGCCGGCAGAGATGACGTCTGGACCGCAAGCTGAACCTGCGGAGGCACTTAGCTGGTAAGAAAGTCTGTCTGACAGCTCGGATCGTGACAGGTTGACCCTATTAAGGTCGACATGCTTTGGGTCAACCACTGAAGGTCCACACCTGAAACAGGTCGACAATGAAAAGGTCAACATGAGTTTTTCAAAAAATGTTGTCCGAATGTTGACAGTTGACAGACACTGTCTAATATAAAGACACACAAGTGGTGGACAAAGTTGCGCTGTCTTTCTAATAAATGTGTATGATTCACTCCTCTTTTGTTGTAGTATTATTCCTTCACGGGTACAGCTCATATATATGGCAATGGGATAAGAGATGAGAAAAGATTGATGAGTGGTCGATGCAATATAGTAAATCAACAAGCTCAAAGGGAATCCCTTCATACTGACCTGTATACTGGCCCTATATGCCCGTAAAGGTATCTTTTGTATATCTCAGTTTCTTATCTGGATAAATCTGTATGACACCAATAGCTCCAATAGACCCCTCAAAGTGTATGCTCACCTTAGGGAAGTGCCCTATTTTCATCAAAAGGTATCTTTAATCTAAAATCGACAATAGGATAATAGTCCAGACTCAGTCTTTGTTAGTGAAAAGCAGGTACATTTATTCCAAAGTCCATCCACCATACAAAGGTTTAAAAAGATTTAAAAGATACAATAAAAAGAAGAAAAAAGAAGATACCATGTCCCTTCGCTGCCCCCTGAAACCAATACGAATCTGAGTGCGGTGTCTGTTTCCAGCATCATCCATCTGAGTAAGCTTATGCTTTCTCAGACTGGTTGCCTCCTGCCTACTGCCATGCAAAGCCAGGAAATCCAACCATGCCCCCAGACTACCCACACACGTTTTCTGCATTTTAATCATGGTGCCTCATTCAGGTCCCAAGATACCTGCGGGTCATACTACAAAGTACAGATGTTCAGTACTTTGTGCATGCACCAGACCCATAATGCAGTCTGCGAAGGCACTTTGCAGTACAGGTCTGCAACAGCTCATGCAAGGTAGCAAAAACTGTCAGTAATTGACAGTGATGCTGTTTGGGGGTCTGATACTGTTTGAGGGCAGTAACAGAGGTGTGTCTTTGTGCGCCTTTGTGGAAGAGTGACTAGGCCAGTATCTCCATCCGAGGATGGAGAGTTCTGAGTCTCTTTGCAGCAGACTTGTTCAGCCGACCAATGGTGTCATAAAGAATCCTTGCATCCTTGGACACAGCTTTTATCAGTAATGCATGTAGGAAGAGTAATGACTCCCCCTGCATCGCCATATTAGAGCTATCGCAGCTTATGTAAGCTGTAGCCATAGCATAAACAACCAAATTTGAAACAGGCCCATGTTGCGGTTTGGGGCCACTGTGAGTGACCACGCAGAATTCATTTTGTGGGTCCTGCACATGTGCAGAACCACAATAAGGTGAGTAGAACGGAAACCAGTTTCCAGATTTGCAATTCTAAACAACGAAGATAGTGGTCTAATTAAGGATAATTTCCTACTTTTTTTGTCCAAGACAAGCAAGTGGCTGTTAGGAAAATGTTAAGTTGATTGTAGCAAGTGTACAAGATGGAAATGAAATAGGTTGTTGATACAAGAGTACATTAACAAATTATTTTATTGATATTTAAAAAAGGCATTGCGCAGATTATTCTGTATAAAAAGATTCATGGTTGCTTTTCTTATTACGTTTCCAAAATAATCCTCAAATAAGTTCTTAGATGTACTGTAGTTTATATACGCAGTCAAACTTTGCATTAGTTTTAAGCAATTGGAAAACATTTTCATAGTCCAATTGTGTGGTCTTAAAGATGAACATCATTTAAATGCCTTAAAATACTTATGTTGTGGGATAAAATTGGGATATTTTTTCTATACGATGTAGGATCCATAGTTAAATAGTTTATATAGTAGAAAACTAAAAATAATTATCTCATTTACTTTGGGGCTCATAAGCTCTGTAAGTTAAAAATGTAGGTTTTTTAGTTGTTTGTTTTTATGTAATCATCACTAGATAGATACATTTGTATTTCTTTTAAATCCAATTTGTTATAATAGCAATCTTTTTTTTATCTTATCAAAGTACTGGTGAATTTAGCTTTCCATAATACTGTATTGGCACAGTATATCTCCCGAGCAGGGTAAGCCCCAAAGTGTGTGTGTGTGTGTGTGTGTGTGTGTGTGTGTGTGTGTGTGTGTGTGTGTGTGTGTGTGTGTGTGTGTGTGTGTGTGTGTGTGTGTGTGTGTGTGTGTGTGTGTGTGGTCGGGGATGTGGGTGGGCTGCAGCACAGTTAAAAATTCAGATAGGAGAGCAACACCAACTGCCATTCCAGACTGACTTACTGGCAGTGGGTTTGGCTCACCTATTTGAATTTTGAACTGTGCTGCAGCCCTAAATATACATGCTTGTTTTTAAGCATCCTGAAATACTCTAGAAAGCCTCTTTAGAAATACACAGTACTGCATGAGTTTGCAACATTTTATCAGTCATTCATCTTCCAGCTGCTGCTTTGATGCCTTGTTTATTTAAAAGTATTGATAGACGGAATCTGGAAATTATTGATCTGCAGGCAGTAGGCTACAGTGGTACTGTAGTTGTGTATATGCCACATAACTTAGAAGCATCATACTGTATAGCATGCAAAGGTTGAGGAATACACCTTGCAGTCACACAGTGCATAGTGGATAATAACTACAGTACTGCACGTAGCACAACTAGAAGCTATAGATAACATCATTTAAAATAAACTGTACTGTAGTGCAGGAGACCAAAAAGAACTTAGGGTCATTTCTCTACTAGAATACTTGTTCTCCTTGAATGCTTTGTTTGGGTAGCTAGCATAATACAATACTATTAAAAACATAAGAAACACAGCTTGGGGATTTACTAATACCCCGTTCTCACTGCAGGCAAATTCCCGGGTCTTGCATGTCGACCCGGGAATTTGCCTTTTAACACAGGTTTTTCTGCAGTGTGAACGGGTCGCATACCCGGATCTCATACACGGGTAAAACCCTTCTTTTTACCTGTGTTTGAGATACGGATATGCAGACACGGGTTGACCCATTCACACTGCAGAAAAACCCGTGTTAAAAGGCAAATTACCGGGTAGAACTTCTTCACCCGGGAATTTGCCTTGCAGTGAGAACGGGGGTCCGTCCCCTGCACAAAAGCTGTGCATTTCTCACTGGCAGTGAAAACACGGTATAAGATGGAAGTTGTCACTAATCTGATTATTCAAGCTTACCTGACTTGTGATTTTGCTCTGATTTTCAGTCTCAGTTCTGTCTGCATTCATGCAACCAATCAGTCTATGCAATGCTGGCTCATTGATTGTGCACCTGAGGAGAATCCAGTCTAAAGCTAGATCATCTCTAACCCTTCGGTGGCCTGTTGTGTGTCCTCTCACCTGCTAGTTCAGACTGTAGCTTCCAGAGTCCATGCCATGGATTGCAGTGTCCATTTTGTATTCCCTTCCAATCAGTGCAAGGCAAGGGGTTAAAAAGTTCAGATCCAGAAAGTTGTGAGACATCAGTTTCAGATGATACCTGGCCTCTGCACATGGCTCTTTTTTGCGACCTTATCCGTACCAGTTTCCACCTTAGCAGAAGTATAGTTTATCATGATTCTGACCCTACCCGCAGCCTGGCTATCCAACTGAGATCCAAACTCCAGCTGCGGTCTGGCTTCCTTGCCGCAATCCTGACCTTGGCCGCTACCCAGCTATCTGCCATATCCTGGATTGCCGCTGGTTATCCTTAACCAATTAATCCAGCTGCTACATTAACTAATTCGCTATGGGCTACCAGCCACTTACTTGGAACACGGGTCACTACCAGCTATCAAGTTGCTACCAAGTCGGTATTGCCTCCAAGCTGTTAATAGGCTAACCTGAAGCCACTGCTACTAGTTCATGCGGTCAATCTCTCACAGTTCTCTCTGCATCCAGGAATTCCTCCACAACCAGTAGCAGCCTCTATTTTAGCACAGGCGATCCATCAAGTTACTATTATACCCTTACTTTCTAGTGCTCCTTTTGCAAAGTTGGTATTATTTCAGTTTTGTGGATATATTATACAATATGAGGATTGGGCACACCGCACAAGTGTCTATATAGTGATAGAAAAGAAACAATAGTATAGTGTAATGCTGGTAACTGCTCACAATTTATTATACCTGTCTATTGTAGTTTTGGTAAATATGCCACCTAGCTATTTTTCTGCTAATACTAGTAAGCTCAGAGGGTGACAGTGAATGGTCAGAGGTATACTAATTTAAACAAAAAAGAAAAGTAAAAAATCATTGTGGGAGCACAATGTACCAAAACAGTAACCTATATTGGCTATTAAAATGTTTTTATTGGTAAACTATAAAGAAAGGGTTGCCGCGATATTTTTTGCATTGACCAATTTTAATAGGACTCAAAGATTTCTGGAGAATCCCTTTTTCTTTTTCTTTTTTAACAATAACAAATTACAATTTTAATAGCCAATATAGGCAACATACTGTAGTATTCTGGTATAGTTTTTTCTTTTCATTTTTTCTTTTTTTGTGTAAATTATTTTAGTTTTGCCAAGAAGGCATTATTTCAGACATTTGTCAAGTGAGCATTCCAAAGTTATTAACAAGTGGGAATTAATAAGTTTTTCTGAGTAGGAATACCTCAGTTCTTGTTCAAGAACATTCCCGAAGCTACTGCAAAGGGAGCAGCTCAAGCAGCCTAGTCATTCTTTTGATCCGTTTGCAGCCTATTTACATTACCAGTTCCCATACCTTGGATAACCATGAGAGCTTCCAGCAGGGGCCACGACCTGCTGTCTGGATGCAGCTAAGCCCATACTCCCTTGCAAGGGTCACTTTTTGAACACTGTCAGACAGAGTCAACTGTCAACTCCCATGTTTCCCAGTACTGTATATCTGCCACTGGGATACGGTCATTGGGTCACCAGCATGTTGGTCAACACCACTAGGTCGACATGAGTCTAAGCCAAACTGCAGGAAGGTCGACATGGTCATTAGGTCGACACGGGTCAGGTTTGACCGTGAAAAAGGTCAACATGTTTTTTTTTTTTTTCAGCCGACATGTACCGACAGGCGATATTTCATGCCCTACCATCCACTAAGGCGTGGGTAGGAGAATAAAATTGTGTGCTGAGCATAGCGAGGCACCGTGCCTGAAGTATGGCGAGTGCAGCGAGCCATGCGAGGGGAATTGGTGCTATGTTTCAGTGTCCATGTCGACTGTTTCGACATTCTGGACAAAAAAAAGTGTAAAACCCCATGTCAACCTTTTGACTGTTGACCTACCCCCATGTAGACCTAATGACCCACGTCAACCTAGACTCATGTCGACCTAAATTCAGGGTGACCTAATGATCCAAACCCCTGCCACTGAACCACTTCGGTCACAACTGGGTTCTCAGTCTCATGACAAGAGTACTATTGTAGATGTATGTTGCCCATAGCAAACAATAAGAGTTGAACTATTATCTTCTAGAACAGGGCTGGGCAACACCGGCCCTCCAGATGTTAGTGAACTACACATCCCAGGATGCTTTGCATTAGATTTGCTATGTGGCCATGCTGAAACTGATGCAACGCATGCTGGGATGTGTAGTTCATCAACATCTGGAGGGCCGGTGTTACATAGTTACATAGTAGGTGAGGCTGATTAAAGACTTGCATCCATCTAGTTCAACCTATGTTTATAGTAGCTTATCCCTTGTTGTATAGTATGTTATGATATTTTAAAGACAGATTTTGTTACTTATTCGTACCCATGGATGTTTTTAACCAATAAATGTTTATCCAACCTTATTATAAACATATTTATAGTGTCTGCCGACACCACTTCTCCAGGAAGAGAGTTCCAAAGTTTGACTGCTCTGACTGTAAAGAAATGTTTTCTTATAGATGAACAAAATCTTTTTTCTTCTAATCTAAACTCGTGCCCTCGCGTCCTAGATTCCTTTCTAGTAGAAAAAAGGGTGCTTGACAGTTCCTTATATTGGCCCCTAATATATTTATACATGTTGAGCATATCCCCCCTTAAACGTCTTTTCTCTAGTGTAAATAGTCCCAAATTGTTTAATCTTTCCTCATAGTTTAAATTCTCCATTCCCCTAATACGCTTTGTTTCTCTTTTTTGGATTTTTTCTAATTCTACGATGTCCTTTTTATACTGCGGGGCCCAGAACTGCACTGCGTATTCGAGGTGCGGTCTAACCAATGATTTGTACAGAGGCATAATTACTTTTGAGTCTCTAGTTTCCATGCCCCTTTTAATACATGCGAGAATTTTGTTGGCCTTTTTTGTTGCTATATTACATTGAGCACTACACCCCAGTTTGTTGTCTATTTGGACTCCTAGATCCTTTTCTAGTACTGATTTACCCAATTCATCCCCACTTAGGGTTATAACTAGCACACTGGTTATGTCTCCCAAGGTGCATGACCTTGCATTTGTTCACATTGAACCTCATCTTCCATTTTTTTTGCCCACTCATCTAGATCAGTGGTCTCCAACCTTTTTTGGGTCGGGAGCTACTCGCGACAAAATAAACCGCCCGAAGAGCTACTAAAGTAAAAAATGTTAAAAAATCTGCATACTATAAAAAAAAAACACACTGCAATGCCCCAGACATAATATGGCACACACTGCAATGTCCAATATGTCCCAAACATACCTCCCAACACTGTAGGTAGAGGAGAAGAGACATCTGCGCGTGCCGAAGGCACGCGCCAAAAATTAGAGGGTTCAGCTACTACCGTGGAACTCCTGCGAGGCTACATCCCCCATTTTCCTCCTGTTCAGGAAGGTACATCTTCTTATTGCATTTGGGGCCAGGGCTGCCCCCTCCCATTGCAGATGAGGCCAGGCCACACCAAGCACCTGTGTCCACAAAGCACCTATTGGGACGGTTGAATGCCATGCCATTGTACTCCCAACACACATGGGGCCAGGCCAAACCATGCACCCACCCCGCTCCCGTGAGGCAATGCACTCATCTCGCACGAGGTGCACACCCACCCATCACATGAGTGGTCAGGCGGCCGTTCCCCCACTAAGGCACATGGGACCACACCCCCCCCCAACACATAGAGGGCCAGGACAAACCAACCACCTGTGGGCCCATGGGACACATCCTTCCCATCACACACATGGCCAGGGGGCCGTGCCTTCCCATCACACGCAGGGCAGGGGGGCTGCGCCCTCCCAACAAACAGGGGCCCACGGGGACCTGCCTTCCCAAAGGGTCTAGGGGCAGGGCCCACCCCCCACCCGAGGCCATGCCCTCCAAGTATCCATAGATCAAGGGAGTCATGCCCTCCAAGCACCCACGTCCTGCCATCGCCCAGATCCTCGGCCATTATATATACAATGCTCTGCTCCCGGGGTTTTTACAAATATACCACAAATGACGCGGGGCTCCGGGGAGAGGAGCATGGCCGGGGCCTGACTGAGGGAACATGTCAGAGACTCAGCATCACGCTCTACCTACTAGTAGAACTCAAACACGACCCCCTCGGTCACATAGCGACAGCCAGGCCTGACACCGATCCCCGCTGCCGCCGCCCAGTGGGAGTCGTGACCGCGGGTAACCAGGGGACAAACAGTGCCGGGCGGGAACTCACACTCAGGTCCGTGCGCTGCTGGGGAAACCTCTCCCTTCGCTCCCGTTCACGGGCTGTCAGTCACTCCAGGGTCCCTCTCTGTAGTGTACACCAACACGGCCAATGCGTGGCAGGAGGACTCCTGCTGTGCTAGATGCCGCGAGGTGCATGCTGCTGCGCCCGTGCCGCTTGATGGCTCTATAGAGGTGGTCGCGCTCACCCTGCCCAGTCGCCGCCATTACACGAGCGGCAGCGGGGAGTCCCCGAGCTACTCTAAAACACCCGGCGAGCTACCCGTCGCTCGCGAGCGACGGGTTGGCGAACGCTGATCTAGATTGTCAAGATCATTTTGAAGCGTGGTGACATCTTCTGATGATTTAATAACTCTGCTCAGTTTTGTATCGTCCGCAAAGATGGATATACTGCTGAGTAACCCCATCCCAATATCGTTAATAAAAATGTTAAATAAAATGGGCCCAAGAACCGAACCCTGTGGCACTCCACTTAGTACTCGTATCATATTAGATACGGCACTGTTCACTCTATTACACAGCCAGTTCCCTACCCATCTACAGATATTTGCCCCTAATCCCATGTCCTCCATTTTATTTGTCAACCTCTTGTGTGGTACTGTGTCGAAGGCTTCAGCAAAATCTAGGAAAATCACATCTACAGCGTTTCCATTATCAAGGTTTTTGCTAACCTCTTCATAGAAACCAAGTAGATTAGTTTGGCATGAACGATTTTTCATGAACCCATGCTGGTTATTACTGAGTAAACTATGAAGGTCTAAATATTCCTGGATACCATCTCTTAAAAATCCTTCAAATAGTTTACCCACTATTGATGTTAAACTAACAGGTTTGTAATTAGCGGGATCCTCCTTTTTTCCTTTTTTGAATAATGGCACTACTCTGCTATTCTCCAGTCTTTTGGTACTATACCTGACGATAGTGACTTGCTAAAGATATAATGTAGGGGGGTAGCTAGTTCATCCCTTAATTCCATTAATACCTTCGGATGAATCCCATCTGGCCCAGGTGATTTATTTGTTTTGATTTTGCTGAGCCTCAATATTATTTCCTTAGTAGAGAATTCAATATTGAGGTCCGGCTTGTTCATCTGATTTGTGGTATGTGTGCGTTCCACAGTCTGCTCTCCCTTAGTAAACACTGATGAGACAAACTCATTTAACAGTTCTACTTTTCCCTTGTCCTCCGTAAAACTTTTTCCATTGATATTGGTTAGTGGGCCTATGTTGTCCTTAATTATACGTTTACTATTTATGTATTTGAAAAACTTTTTGGGGTTAGTTTTACTTTCAGTGGCTATGCGCTCTTCATAATCCCTTTTAGCTACTTTGATTGTATTGCCCAGCCCTGTTCTAGAATGTGCTAAATAAATATGTACACGGAGCTTTCTTCAACTATCCTTCTTTGGTGAGCCATGGCTCACCAAGGTTTATTATCATCTATTGTTCTCAGGTGCAATACAATACATAGAACAATAAAGTCAGACAGCCCTGGCTCACTTAATCCTATTAAAGGGATAGATGAGCATGGCTCTATCTATAGAATATGATTGGTACATACACTGATATACAATAAGCAAGTAGACACCAAAACGTCAAAGGCCAATATGTAATCAGGGTCCTTAGTTTGACAGTATCTATGTCGACATGCACTCAGTTCAACAGGGTTAAAAGGTTGACATATTTAAATAATAAACATTAAAAATGTCAACAGAAAATATTTATTTGTA
Source organism: Crinia signifera (assembly GCF_055691185.1). Classification (NCBI taxonomy): domain Eukaryota; kingdom Metazoa; phylum Chordata; class Amphibia; order Anura; family Myobatrachidae; genus Crinia; species Crinia signifera. Next base: position 73,964,219 of record NC_139222.1, on the reverse strand, counting down.
CTTTTTAGTTTATTTTAGACCAGACCTAACTAAAAAAATTCTCTCAAAAAGCTAGTAGACATTTTTGTGCCGACGTGTTCTACAGTACAGTATATTGACCTTTTGAATGTGTTGACCTTTTAACCCTGTTGACCTATATAGATATCAAGAAGACCATGTCAATCTTTTGATTGTAGACCAATTTAATGTAGTTTAGAGATCTGGATTCTAAATCCATAATAAAACTCAATCTGCATTCTCCACCTATTGAAACTCCCGGTACTTATATGTTAGTTGGGCGCCCACTATAGTTTGTATGCTCATACCCCCACTATCCATGTCGGCATGGAGTTGATTTTATATAGTGTGGCGAGCGAAGCAAGCCACCGAGCCCGAAGCATGGCGAGCCCCGTGAGGGGACACGGAAAACTAAGCAAATAGCTTAGTGGGCGCCCAACTAACATATAAGTACCAAACTCCCTGTATAAAATGTCCTTTGTTTTTTAACTACAGTATTTACCTGTACTTCATATCCTTATTAATTTGTCTCCTTATTCATTCATTTGTAGACTCTTTGGTTTACTAGACTTAAAAAAAGTATGCCTAGTGTAAATTATGCTTTTCCCCACCAATATCTTGATGACATGCATAATGTGGCAGTTATAGTCTAACATGTAGTGCTGACAGTGACAACCGTTCTGGCCAATACATCACTTAATCAAATTACCATCAGAGTTGTTAACTGTTGGTCGGATACAAATTTACAACCACAGTGGCCACTCTCTCAGTTTGTTCTTCACACACATCTGTGCTGAAACCTTTCTGCTTTCTGACCATCATCTTCAATATTCATCCTCCTTTGAAGCTACTTTTAATAGACACAAACTTGACACCCTTCAACACTCCACTGTCATGTTATACAGTATTTTCTCTTTTTTTACCTGTTGCCACCCTTTACTGCTCTGATCAGGCAGATACTCTCCCTCTGTGGCTTTATTGCTATTACCATTAGCCTACAAAGATCCTGTCACAAAAGAGGGATTTGATGGAGTTGTGTGGTGTTCAGGAACTGCAGATGGACTCAAAACTGTAGGGTTAAAACGTGCAGGTTTAATGAAGGATTTTTTCATTAATGGAAGAGTCAATGGTACAACTTAAATGAAGCAAAGTCTTCGCATAAGGAATTTGGGGTAACATGTAGCCGTAGGTTGTGGATGATGTGGAATGCACTTTTGGATGAACGAAGGTTGCTGGTAGAAGAAAAGGACAAGGATAACAACTTGAGTAATGATATCCGGAAAGAAGAATGGGTTTTGATAGCAAGATTAATGGGTCCAATAATAAAGACACTGAAAGATTTTGAATAGCGGGAGCTGGAGCAGGTATTGGAGCCAGAGGGCACTGAAGGAATCCAGTGGCCCAGTCAGACAGGACAGGGTAGAATGGACTGGGTTAGGCAGAGAGGACTGCATAGGGTTGGAGTCTTGTCTAGGACAACTGACAGGTTTAGCTGGAAGTAAGCAGCAGGCACTAGAATAGCCATGAGTATTCCCAAGACTTTTTGCACTGACTCTGATTGCCTTAGGCAGATCCTCTATGTACCTAGAGGGTGGCTGCCATTGGCTGACAGGGCCCTGGCCTGGCCCAATCACCCCTTTGCCCATAACCAAGATGGCGGTGCGGTCCTTCCAGCACGCCTCACCCTGTCAGACTCCATGCAGTGCTGCGCTGTCCCCCATACGGCCGCTCACTTTTGCTACCCCTGTTGGCTGTCACCCCCCCCCCCCCGCGAGCCAGACACAGGACAGCCAACGGCGAGCACGGATGGGTGAGTAACATGCCCGCCATGACTGCCTGTGACAGATCCCCTCCACAACATTGAAACTTTAACCTAACCCCTTTTCCCCGTAAGGCCTCTCACTTTCATTATTGCCACTGGAAAAACTGCTCTTTCCTACACATCCTACACAACTTAATTAGTTCATACTGCAGTTCTGCCATTTGCAATTCAACACCTTTAGTACCATATTCTCTTTAATTTCTCTATCATTTATCTACCCTTCATCCATCTATGCACTTGACATTGCCACCCAATTTAGCATCCACAATCAATTCCATCCACATTCACGTATCCACAAAGGTGGCCCGAGCCTAATTTTTTCTGGTAAACAAAATAGACTATAGCGCCCCTCGTGTGGATATTATGGGTGGAGCTACAATGTGGGTGGAGTAATGCTTGATACTAAAAAATAGGGACAGCGCATGTCTGAGGCACACACCAAAAATTTAGTGCATGGCCATAATAGTACCAATTCATATTACACTACACAGTAGTGCCACTTATACACACTGCGCCAGCTAGAGACCTTTAGACACACTGCACCAGGATTATGCACACCGTAACTCCAGTGCACACCGTAACTCCAGTACACACCGTGATGCCCATTACACATTGTCACACACCATGTTGCCCATTACATATTATACCACACACCATAAGCCCATTACATATTATGCCACAAGTGCAGTTTACCTACATGCACATTGCTTGGGTTTTTTGCGCAATGCCAGGGGCATCATGATTGATGCCAAGGGGGTTTCATGCTAGATGCCATAGTGGATACTTGCTCGATGCCATTCAGGATTATATGCTCATTGCCATGGGGGAGTGAAAAGCTCATTGCTGTGGGGGAGTGAAGTCGGGCATGGTGGGCAGCCTGGCAGTATTCAGAGCAAGTCCATGGCTGTTTTAAATCTTGTACCTGCTCGTTAACCAATTGGAGTGGTCCGGCAATGCTGCTCCTGATTGGCTTTCAGAGCGAAAGCTCTAATTGGCTCACCAGTCAGCAGGAGTTTTCAAATAGCTGTGGGCCTGCTCTGAAAACCGTCCAGCTGCCCACTGCTCTCTCTGACTGGCTGTCACTGCTCTCTGTCCAGCTGGCGGCTGTCCCTAACTCCCCACACAGTAAGGTGCCATAGTAATCAGGGCACTGACAGCAATGGAGAAGACACCGTCAGCATTCTTAAACAACTGTGTATTCCGCATAATGGGTGGGCCGGCCCTACGTCTCCGCATTCCCCCCCCCCCCCATACACACCCACCCACAATAGGGATTGATTTTGGTCCTAAGTGATATAATCACATCCACTTTTTAGCTTACATCATCAATATCAGCATTTTTCTATGTATTAAAGACACAAGAATTCCAACACGAACCATCACATTTCTTCCTTCAATAACATCAGACCTCGATTACAAATAAATCCTGTCTGTTTTCACATAAGGGATTTTTTCTGGTCTATGTCCATATCAACCAAATGAATATATGTCAAGCGTGAAGACAAATACATTGAAAAACACTCTTGCTGAAGTCAGTATCCCTGCACCATCACAATTTGTTCCCTTTCCTTGCAGAATAGAACAGCTAATTAACCTAACATCCTACTCTTTCAGGCAACAGTCAATTTAATTAGTAACATGATTAATAATTATAAATCACGGGTTTCTTTGTCATTTCATGATCATGTTTTCATTCAAAAATATTTATTCTAAGTTACTACTAAATGGATACAGGAAGGACATTTAACTAATCGTACACATATTGCAGACCATAAGCAACAAGATATTCAGTTTAGTTTACATTTCACAAGAGCCAACCTTTGATAAGTTGGTGTTGTTGAGGTACAGGCATTTTTTGTGCTGTTTGAGTCACATGTTGAACTCAGTGTTTAAATTCACAATAATGTCTCAGCGTAGTGTATGAACGGTATGAAAAAAAAAACATGGTACTTATGTATTATCTGGGCCCCCATGTTAAATGCACCCCATTTTTTCATACCCCTACTATCCAACTATGCATGAAGTTGATTTTATATAGAGTGGCGAGCGTAGCGAGCCACCGTGCCCGAAGCGTGGCGAGCGCAGCGAGCCCCGCGAGGGGACGCGGTCTCATAAGAAAAACAGGAGCCCAGATATTACATAAGTACCAAAAACATTCATGTCAATTTAATAACTGTATTACAAAAGCAACTGCACAGAGCAAAGCACAAATAACGAACATGCTCCATTTTCTCTAGAGCGAAGCAATGCAAGAATATGTATTTAGGCTATTGTGTACAATGGAAGTGCATGCTGTCATGTTCAGAAAGGGAAACATTATTTACTGCTCACATTATATAGAGGGCCTTGCTGTAAGTGTGTCAGTCCGCAATTTCGCAAATGTCAGATGATACTTAGAATGCAATGAAATTTGGTTTCTATCTTCAGCACAGACATTCATAAACAATGTGTTCAAGTCCAATAAGGCTGGAACTTTGTTCCCGTTTCATTTGATTTAATTGGGCAGGGTACTGTAAAAGACAAATGTGGTTTTCTTCATGGCAATCTAATGAGCTCTGTCTCTGAATGAAAATGAAAAACAAACATGCTTTAGTACTTCCATGTAAGTAAAAAAAAAACAACTGACATTTTTATTCTACAGTGCACCCAAAGGATCAGTTGTTTCAATGGTTTCTAAACTGTGTGCCGCGGTACCGTGGGGTGCCTCGGGACACTTGCAGGGGTGCCCTGGGTTGGTTGATCCAGGACCAAATCAACTTATTTAAGGTAAATATAATAGACAATACCAGTGATGGTGGCTTCTAATCATAACATACTGTATGTGGACAAACAGAAGCGAATACTGTCCATCACCACATTCAGTCACTCAACATAAAAACACAATTTATTAACCTTTATATTTTTTTCTAAATTTCTTATTAAGAAACATTTGGCCTGGGGTGCTCTAAAATTCTAATACTTTGGGGCACTGTGATTCAAAAGAGTTTTTGGAACCCCAGAATTGTTTCAGAATACAACTAAAGAGAGGGTCTTTTGTTGTTGCATGAATTTCATAAAATACTTTCAGTATGATATAAATATAACACAGTGGTGCAGGTATAGCCCCCGCCAGGGCCTGAGTAAAGGTTCTAGGTACTCTAGACTAATACACAAGTAGATCCCCTTGTAATGCTGCAAAGGCCACGTGTATGGGCGCTCAGAGACTCGACACTCATACGCCCATGTGCATGTAAGGAAGGTTATACAATGGGCATGTAGGATCTAATGTATGTGGCTGACCTGCTAGCACTGTAGCACAATGTACATAAAGTAATGGTTCCAACAGTAAGTTACAGATGGAGCCGCTCTCGTCAGAGTTGCTTCCATCGCACCGTCCGCTGCACTCTGATGCCGCCAGCCGGTCGCACGTGTCTCACATGCTTGTCCCAAGGGGACACTGTACCCCTTTTTGGTGTCCATGTTGACAGATGTCGACATAGCCACCATAAAAAATGAAAAACTCATGACCACCCTATGACTGCTCCCGTCATACTAACACTTGCGCCTAACTTTCGTTACGTTTCGTATAGATGCTGTAGACCAGTGATGGCTAACCTTGACACTCCAGCTGTTGTTGAACTACACATCCCAGCATGACCTGCATCAGTTTTAGCATGGCCAAATAGTAAAACTGCAGCAGGGCATGCTGGGATGTGTAGTTCAACAACAGCTCGTGTGTCAAGGTTAGCCATGCATGCTGTAGACTATCTTTAGGCGTCTAATTAAATGGGTTCAACTAAGCGTGGTTGACCATAACATGGTCAATTTAGACACCGCCGATCCGCTATGTGGCAGTGTGGGACGGCTACTGCATGCTGCAAGAGGTAGGGGGTGTTGGACCGGCTCTGGGTGTCAGACAGGGGTCAGAACACAAATCTCCTGCCGGCTGGAGGGGGGGAGGAGTGCAGGACTGCTGCCGGGTGCTGACACAGAAGGAGGGAGAACAGACAAAAAAAAAAAAGACGAAAAAATATCGAAGGAGGGCACAGTATACACAGCCCAGAAGAAATTAATAATACATAACGCGTAAAGTCCCGCAAAACGGATGCGATACAGGCACGACAAAAAAGGTAACACCCACGAATATTGATACATCCCGGCCTATAAAACCACCACTCAACTCAGAAGCAGATATAGACCTCGCTTTGGCCCTTAGGTTTGGTTTGGGGCCCTCCTCCCTCCAATAATCCATAGCTCTATAGTGAGGATAATGAGAGAACTGGGTATCCTGGGAATCAGGGATCACACAGCAGAGTGGGTTACAATGAAAACAGGATGAACTTTATTCAAGGATATTCCGAAATCCGGTGCAGCAGGATTATACTGACAAAGTCCACTCACAGTTCAGCAAAGTCTCGTAGCAGCACTGACAGCTGAAGCAGGGCACACATAATGGCTGATCACTGATAGCACTGAGAGTGGATAGTACCCCAACCTCTAGTGAGTCTAGCTGTGCCTCTCTCACCTCACCACACAGAAGAGTAGATGTATGAAGCAGTGACAAGGTAGGAGAAGTGATAAAGTGCCTGTTACCTTATCACCGGCCAATCAGCTCCTGACTGTTAAGTCATAGTTGCCTACCCTCCTGCATTCTGCAGGAGATTCCCTGAAATAACAGCAATCTCCCTCTCTCCCTCATTAGTCTAGCAATCTCCCTCATATCCCCTAGCCCACATTACACTGTTACATTTTTGAGGAAAAAAGGAATGAGAGACCGATACATTTACATTGAATCATCTGCAACATTTCCCAGAACTTTACCAAGTATAGTAGCTCTTACTAACTGCTTTGGCGATCATCTTTATTTGAATATAAGTCATTTTAAAAGATTCCGCTCAGATGTAGCAGTACACACCGACAATTCTAGGTGCCACATTCACAATCTCTTTTCACAATCTCTCCATATATGGAACTAGACACGCCTTTTAATTGGAGCATGCCACACCCCCTCAATGGGGCGCTGTGCAAAATTCTATTACCAACTATAATCTCCCTGAAACTAGTTTCCAAAAGCAACGTGCAAGATAAACAGCTAAGGTGCAATACCATAAAAAATTTTTTTATTTAAGTACCATACTGTTAAAATACATACAGGACCAAAGCAAATAAATGCAGGACCAAACCAAAACTTAACTGGGTATAACAATAATTATACCTCACAATGGATGTGAGCTGCGGTGGGCTATACTCGTACTCAAGTCTGCGGCACCACCACAGAAGGCTTCAGGGGTTAGGCTCCCGGTCAAAGTGCTGGTGCATGAAAGAAGTGCTGAGTCCTTAAAGTGCATTACTATCCATAAAAGCAACACATTTCAGAGACATCCACTCCCCTTCCTCAGGCTGGATGACATGCATGTGCTCCGGTGGCCTTATTTGTACCCCTGTTCTGCAGCTCTAATTAGCGTAGCGCCAATCGGAGCATCCTCAGTATTTGCGCCCCTGGAAGTGTATCAAGGGGGAAAGGGGTTTGGGGGGTTAGTTCTGCACAAGATTATTGATTAGGTAATGTTCGTTTTCCCCAATTATGTATTGCTCTGCTGGAGTTGCAATTGATACACGTATGGGGGTGCTGCCAAAGACAATGGGTATGGTACAGAAAAGAGACAGAAAAGGATTGTCTTTTTGGCTGGCGCACTGAAGAAGAGGATGAATTTCGTTTAAAAATTAACTTTTAATAATGTCAATAAAAGGAAGGCCATTATGGTGAAATATAGGTTACATACATGACTGACAAAAACATTGAACAATTATTAAAAATGCACGTGCTGTGTGTGTGTCCTGTGTTTGTAGATCGTGGCGTGAAATTCCTGTTCTTAATTGTCACTACAACACTTATTAAGTGGTGTCAAATCTTAGCGATGTATGTCGCAGTGGGGTATACAAATGAGAAAAATTGGATGGGTAGTCTGACCATATATATACAATCAGGTACCTCTATTGAGTTCCAATTCTTGTTAAATCGTGTATCTCAGAGCCATATCCCATTCAAATTGGTGTTGCCATTGATATAATCATAGGGGGGGGGGGGGTTATTTTGGATGGGTAATCTGGCCGTGTGTGTATGGTCAGATGCCTCTATTGTATTCCAATTGACCCTAGATTATGTATCCTCAAAATGTGTCACTATTATATGCCCTTATTGGAGAAATTGGTATAGTGTATGTACACAATGCTCAGTTGTACTGAGTAGACACCTGGGCAGGCATGCATGCCTTGCCTTCAGATATAGTAAGCAACCGTGATTTAAGTAGTATGCACGAGTAGAATCATGTGCTGTATAGAAGTTGCTTATGGCGTGGATTGCCTGGGTGATCCAACAATATTGGTGGTTGGATCCCTCTATTCAATTTCCAGCCCACAAGTATCAGGGTACATATTGGTTGCAATATTTGGCAAATCTGGTACTGGTGTACGTTTCCTTCCCGTTTAATGCAAGGCAGGGCGTATGGCGATTTTTGTAATGTTTATAATTTCACATTAATTGAATGATGAGGAAGTTCTAAGAAAAGATTGCATGGGTGATCTGGCGGCGTGTACAGCCAGATCCCTCTATTTCGTTGCAGTTTTGTCCTTTCAAACGGTAGATATTTCAATGGACAACTGTTGTATTATACCGGATAGGCTCATATAAATCTCAAATACATGATTGACACAATTAATAGGGAATTGTTGTAGTCTGTTAGGGTATCACGCTATTATTAAAGATCTGTACCTGTGAGTATTGGTTGGTTGGATTATTTTATTTTACATTATAATCCCTCGCTTGTCTGGGGTACATATAAAGAGGTCTCAGGAGGAGTTTGGTTTAGTTCAATTGCGGGAGCAGGGTTTTTAATTACAAATCCAATGGTGATTATGCGGTGTCAAGGCGTCCGTTGCCCTGACTGTCCGTGCACAAGTCTCATTAGGTCGGATACAGACAGAGAGATTCTGTGTTGTCTCTGCTGTGTCGATTCGTATATTAGGTTTAAACCTCTTTGCCTGCTATTAGCGGGCAGATGTGTGCGAAATATGGTACAGTGCGTGCTTGAATTAGAACATGCCCTGTGTTAGCGCTATGCGGTGTGGCCTTGCTGATTGATATGTAAGCCACAGCGTTGCTTAGAACACTCACTGGGTATGTATGCGGTCTGTACGCTATCAAATTTTGCTGACCGGCATGCACAGTATATGTCAGACGGACAGTGTTTTATACTGTCAAACCGTCCGTTGCTCTAACTGTCAGTGCACAAGTCTCATTAGATCGGATACAGACAGAGAGATTCTGTGTTGTCTCTGCTGTGTCGATTCGTATGTTAGGTTTAAACCTCTTTGCCTGCTATTAGCGGGCAGATGTGTGCGAGATATGGTACAGTGCGTGCTTAGATTAGAACATGCCCTATGTTAACGCTATGCGGTGTAGCCTTACTAGTTGATATGTAAGCTACAGCATTGCCTGGGACATTCACTGGATATATATGCGGTCTGTACACTATCAAATTCAGCTGACCGGTATACACAGTATATGCCAGACGGGCAGTGTTTAGCACTATTTTGTATAATACACGCAGCGTGGTAGATGACTGTTCAGTCCTGCTGAGCGGTATGATATAATCTGCAAATAGCTGCGTTTGTAATGGCTTATGTAATATACATCCAAGTGATACAATCACTTCAACCCCGCTGAGAGATATTTATCGCACTATGTATAGTGGGTACAAAATGTCAAAAACATTCAGTGCTCCGTCTGTCAGAGCTCAAGTTTCATTAGATTGGATACAGACAGAGAGATTATCTGTTGTCACTGCCGTGTCGGTTGGTCTATTTAATTTCAGACTTTGTTCCCTGCTAAATGGCAGGCAAATATGAGCAAGATTATAGCACAGTGCGTATTTGTATTAGGACATGCACTGTATTGCCGCTGGGCAGTGTAGCCTTACTGCATAATATGTAGATTGCAGCGTTATTATAAGAGGCTCACTGTATGTATATGCGATCTATATGCTATCAGAAGTCTGCTGACCGACATACGCAATGAGTATCAAACAGACAGTGTTTTGCACTATATAGTGGTGACACACATCCAAGTTATGCAATCAGTTCGACCCTGCACCGCTAGTTACAAATATACATCAAGTTAAGTAGCCGTTAGGGTTCCGCTAAGCGGTGTGTAGCTGTGCATAACAATTATGCTAGTTTCAGCTTTCCCCCGTCAGGCTGCACGGACCTCCGCTGAGCGGTATAAAGGTACTACACGGTAATTGCGTTAGTTATTGATTACTGCTCCAGGAGACTAGACGATTCATAAGTTAATACACAGTGTTTACACACATTTTACACACATTTTTACAACAGCACGTGCATATTGCCAACGCGCGTTTCACATATGGCTTTTTCAAGGCTGAACCCGAATAGCATCATTGGTGGGTATAAATCAGATGTGTTGGCCAATCAGGTACTCTGTAATAGTCATCTGGTGTGCTGACGTCATTCAGTATTGGTTTCATTGGAATTCTTCATGCCGTATTAAGGTTGATATCATGTCTTATCTTTTATATTATGTTGATTTATGCGGTGATGGTTTGGTATCATATATCCGATAAGGTGTGATATTCTTTGATCTGCCTGTGTTGTTAATAAATACACAGATGACTCAGGATGATTGTGGGATAGCGAAGTTTAGACAAGTTGACATAAATTCTATTTGTGTCGACACTCCATGCATATTAAATAATATGTCTGATTATTATTTTTGGCATTTTTATTGATATTTGATTATTGTTATCAAGTTAATTATTGGTATTGTGTTTCTTGTTAGGACAGGATCGTGAAACAAGGGGGTGAGAACGTCACTGCAAACGAACAGGTGAGTTGTTTTTTTAAAAAAGCGTGATAAAAAGAAAAAATATATATATATCTCCAATATGAGTGATGGAGAGAAAGTGTATATCATGGGTATGTATACCCAGATGATGATACTGTGTGGGTAAGAGGATTTTGGTTCATAAAATGGGTCAAATTGATTGGTGGCACATAAGTGAAAGAGTGATTGTAGGCTGGATAAGCTATGGTGCTTGTGGTAGTGATTGGATAAAGAACATTTTTAGGGGGTGCTAGGAACGTACTGTGCTGGACCAGTGAGAGTACTTGGATATTTGATATTTGGAAAAATATTTTTAAAAAAAGAGCATAATGAGTTGTAAAGTGAAATAAATATACAACAGTATAGTGTGGAGTGGATGCAAATTATTTAGAATCCCTGAGATCTCACAGGTAAGGTGAGAAGCTATTGGTTTCATTGAGTCCTATGGGCTGCAGGCTATTCATTAAGAATATCATCTTTGTTTCCTGCTGGAGAAGGATTTTATCAATATCACCCCCTCGTGTGTTCATTTGAATATGCTTCATACCAAATGCTCTTAAGAGTTTAGGATCACTGTTGTGAACTAGCAGGAAGTGGTTGGCTACTGGGGTAAGTGTTTTAAATTTGAGTCTATCCTGTTTGGCGTTTCGAATACTGCCAACGTGTTCTAGGATTCTCACTTTGAGTTGTCTTTTGGTCTTGCCAATGTATATTTTATTACATGGGCAGATTAGTTGGTAAACCACTCCCACTGTGGTACAATCTATGTAGCTGTCAATGGTCCATTTTTTGTTGTATTTATCTGAGAAAGTTGTCATGGGTACCATATATTGACAGGCCTTACATAGTCTGCATTTGTACGAGCCTTTTTTGGCGTACAATGCTTTTTTGGGGGATGCTAGGTGGCTCTGTACCATTCTGTCCTTCAGGTTCGGACAACGTCTCCAGCTTGTTTCAACCTTGGCCGGCAGTAGTTCTTTCAAATCTGGGTCTGTTTGTAGGACCTTCCAATGCTTTTGGAGTGTTGAAGTAACCTCACGCCATTTGCTGTTGAAAGTACCGATGTACCTGATTGGTTCTTCGCGTGTTTCCTTAGTTTTTGGGACCAGGAGGGATTCTCTCGAGTATCTCTTGGTTTCATTTTTGGCTTTTTTAATTATTTGGTTACTGTACCCCCTTTGTTTTAGTCTGTTGCATAACTGTGCTTCTCTTGTTTGGAAGTCTGAGGGTTGCGAGCAGTTGCGCTTAGTTCTCAAAAGTTCCCCTTTGGGGATGCCCTTTATGGTAGCAGGTAAGTGTGAGCTTGATGCGTGTAGAATGTTATTGGTGGCAGTCTTCTTGCGGAACATATCAGTTGTAATTTGTCCATCAGCTTCAATCCTAATGGTTAGGTCCAGGAAGTTTACTTCTGTCTGGCTCTCTTCTCCAGTAAGTTTTAAATTCAGGTTGTTTTGGTTCAGAATGGAAATGAATTTCCTGAGATCTTCTTGCTGGCCGTCCCATAGGATCAATACGTCGTCTATATATCTTAAATATAGGAGCATATGTTTGGTGTATATTTCATATTGCTCTGAAAAGACCACCTCCTTCTCCCACCATCCCAGGTAGAGGCCCGCGTAGGTAGGCGCACAAGCTGTGCCCATCGCGGTGCCTCTAACCTGAAGGTAATACCTGTCGTTGCATAGGAAGAAGTTTTTGGTTAAAACAAATTCAAGAAGTTTGAGTAGAAAAGAGTGTAGATCTTGATGTTTTCCCATTTCTAGAAAATATTTAATTGCTTGAATCCCATTCCTATGATCAATGCTTGTGTACAAGCTCTCTACATCGTATGTGGCTATCCATGAGCCCGGGTTCACTGATATGTCCTGTAGTTTGGTGAGGACATCCATAGTGTCCCTCACATACGATGGTAATGATAGTAAATATGAGCGCAGGTATTGGTCCACAAAGATGCTGGCCCTCTCCGTCAGGCAGCCCATTCCTGAGACAATGGGTCTGCCTGGGGGGGATGTCTCACTTTTGTGGATTTTAGGGAGTAAATATAGCGTTGGTGTGATGGGTTTGTCCACTTTCAGAAAATCCAGGTCTTTTTGTGTTATGATTCCATTCGTGAAGGCCCCATGGATTATGTTGTTATAACAACATAATCCATGGGGCCTTCACGAATGGAATCATAACACAAAAAGACCTGGATTTTCTGAAAGTGGACAAACCCATCACACCAACGCTATATTTACTCCCTAAAATCCACAAAAGTGAGACATCCCCCCCAGGCAGACCCATTGTCTCAGGAATGGGCTGCCTGACGGAGAGGGCCAGCATCTTTGTGGACCAATACCTGCGCTCATATTTACTATCATTACCATCGTATGTGAGGGACACTATGGATGTCCTCACCAAACTACAGGACATATCAGTGAACCCGGGCTCATGGATAGCCACATACGATGTAGAGAGCTTGTACACAAGCATTGATCATAGGAATGGGATTCAAGCAATTAAATATTTTCTAGAAATGGGAAAACATCAAGATCTACACTCTTTTCTACTCAAACTTCTTGAATTTGTTTTAACCAAAAACTTCTTCCTATGCAACGACAGGTATTACCTTCAGGTTAGAGGCACCGCGATGGGCACAGCTTGTGCGCCTACCTACGCGGGCCTCTACCTGGGATGGTGGGAGAAGGAGGTGGTCTTTTCAGAGCAATATGAAATATACACCAAACATATGCTCCTATATTTAAGATATATAGACGACGTATTGATCCTATGGGACGGCCAGCAAGAAGATCTCAGGAAATTCATTTCCATTCTGAACCAAAACAACCTGAATTTAAAACTTACTGGAGAAGAGAGCCAGACAGAAGTAAACTTCCTGGACCTAACCATTAGGATTGAAGCTGATGGACAAATTACAACTGATATGTTCCGCAAGAAGACTGCCACCAATAACATTCTACACGCATCAAGCTCACACTTACCTGCTACCATAAAGGGCATCCCCAAAGGGGAACTTTTGAGAACTAAGCGCAACTGCTCGCAACCCTCAGACTTCCAAACAAGAGAAGCACAGTTATGCAACAGACTAAAACAAAGGGGGTACAGTAACCAAATAATTAAAAAAGCCAAAAATGAAACCAAGAGATACTCGAGAGAATCCCTCCTGGTCCCAAAAACTAAGGAAACACGCGAAGAACCAATCAGGTACATCGGTACTTTCAACAGCAAATGGCGTGAGGTTACTTCAACACTCCAAAAGCATTGGAAGGTCCTACAAACAGACCCAGATTTGAAAGAACTACTGCCGGCCAAGGTTGAAACAAGCTGGAGACGTTGTCCGAACCTGAAGGACAGAATGGTACAGAGCCACCTAGCATCCCCCAAAAAAGCATTGTACGCCAAAAAAGGCTCGTACAAATGCAGACTATGTAAGGCCTGTCAATATATGGTACCCATGACAACTTTCTCAGATAAATACAACAAAAAATGGACCATTGACAGCTACATAGATTGTACCACAGTGGGAGTGGTTTACCAACTAATCTGCCCATGTAATAAAATATACATTGGCAAGACCAAAAGACAACTCAAAGTGAGAATCCTAGAACACGTTGGCAGTATTTGAAACGCCAAACAGGATAGACTCAAATTTAAAACACTTACCCCAGTAGCCAACCACTTCCTGCTAGTTCACAACAGTGATCCTAAACTCTTAAGAGCATTTGGTATGAAGCATATTCAAATGAACACACGAGGGGGTGATATTGATAAAATCCTTCTCCAGCAGGAAACAAAGATGATATTCTTAATGAATAGCCTGCAGCCCATAGGACTCAATGAAACCAATAGCTTCTCACCTTACCTGTGAGATCTCAGGGATTCTAAATAATTTGCATCCACTCCACACTATACTGTTGTATATTTATTTCACTTTACAACTCATTATGCTCTTTTTTTAAAAATATTTTTCCAAATATCAAATATCTAAGTACTCTCACTGGTCCAGCACAGTACGTTCCTAGCACCCCCTAAAAATGTTCTTTATCCAATCACTACCACAAGCACCATAGCTTATCCAGCCTACAATCACTCTTTCACTTATGTGCCACCAATCAATTTGACCCATTTTATGAACCAAAATCCTCTTACCCACACAGTATCATCATCTGGGTATACATACCCATGATATACACTTTCTCTCCATCACTCATATTGGAGATATATATATATTTTTTCTTTTTATCACGCTTTTTTAAAAAAACAACTCACCTGTTCGTTTGCAGTGACGTTCTCACCCCCTTGTTTCACGATCCTGTCCTAACAAGAAACACAATACCAATAATTAACTTGATAACAATAATCAAATATCAATAAAAATGCCAAAAATAATAATCAGACATATTATTTAATATGCATGGAGTGTCGACACAAATAGAATTTATGTCAACTTGTCTAAACTTCGCTATCCCACAATCATCCTGAGTCATCTGTGTATTTATTAACAACACAGGCAGATCAAAGAATATCACACCTTATCGGATATATGATACCAAACCATCACCGCATAAATCAACATAATATAAAAGATAAGACATGATATCAACCTTAATACGGCATGAAGAATTCCAATGAAACCAATACTGAATGACGTCAGCACACCAGATGACTATTACAGAGTACCTGATTGGCCAACACATCTGATTTATACCCACCAATGATGCTATTCGGGTTCAGCCTTGAAAAAGCCATATGTGAAACGCGCGTTGGCAATATGCACGTGCTGTTGTAAAAATGTGTGTAAAATGTGTGTAAACACTGTGTATTAACTTATGAATCGTCTAGTCTCCTGGAGCAGTAATCAATAACTAACGCAATTACCGTGTAGTACCTTTATACCGCTCAGCGGAGGTCCGTGCAGCCTGACGGGGGAAAGCTGAAACTAGCATAATTGTTATGCACAGCTACACACCGCTTAGCGGAACCCTAACGGCTACTTAACTTGATGTATATTTGTAACTAGCGGTGCAGGGTCGAACTGATTGCATAACTTGGATGTGTGTCACCACTATATAGTGCAAAACACTGTCTGTTTGATACTCATTGCGTATGTCGGTCAGCAGACTTCTGATAGCATATAGATCGCATATACATACAGTGAGCCTCTTATAATAACGCTGCAATCTACATATTATGCAGTAAGGCTACACTGCCCAGCGGCAATACAGTGCATGTCCTAATACAAATACGCACTGTGCTATAATCTTGCTCATATTTGCCTGCCATTTAGCAGGGAACAAAGTCTGAAATTAAATAGACCAACCGACACGGCAGTGACAACAGATAATCTCTCTGTCTGTATCCAATCTAATGAAACTTGAGCTCTGACAGACGGAGCACTGAATGTTTTTGACATTTTGTACCCACTATACATAGTGCGATAAATATCTCTCAGCGGGGTTGAAGTGATTGTATCACTTGGATGTATATTACATAAGCCATTACAAACGCAGCTATTTGCAGATTATATCATACCGCTCAGCAGGACTGAACAGTCATCTACCACGCTGCGTGTATTATACAAAATAGTGCTAAACACTGCCCGTCTGGCATATACTGTGTATACCGGTCAGCTGAATTTGATAGTGTACAGACCGCATATATATCCAGTGAATGTCCCAGGCAATGCTGTAGCTTACATATCAACTAGTAAGGCTACACCGCATAGCGTTAACATAGGGCATGTTCTAATCTAAGCACGCACTGTACCATATCTCGCACACATCTGCCCGCTAATAGCAGGCAAAGAGGTTTAAACCTAACATACGAATCGACACAGCAGAGACAACACAGAATCTCTCTGTCTGTATCCGATCTAATGAGACTTGTGCACTGACAGTTAGAGCAACGGACGGTTTGACAGTATAAAACACTGTCCGTCTGACATATACTGTGCATGCCGGTCAGCAAAATTTGATAGCGTACAGACCGCATACATACCCAGTGAGTGTTCTAAGCAACGCTGTGGCTTACATATCAATCAGCAAGGCCACACCGCATAGCGCTAACACAGGGCATGTTCTAATTCAAGCACGCACTGTACCATATTTCGCACACATCTGCCCGCTAATAGCAGGCAAAGAGGTTTAAACCTAATATACGAATCGACACAGCAGAGACAACACAGAATCTCTCTGTCTGTATCCGACCTAATGAGACTTGTGCACGGACAGTCAGGGCAACGGACGCCTTGACACCGCATAATCACCATTGGATTTGTAATTAAAAACCCTGCTCCCGCAATTGAACTAAACCAAACTCCTCCTGAGACCTCTTTATATGTACCCCAGACAAGCGAGGGATTATAATGTAAAATAAAATAATCCAACCAACCAATACTCACAGGTACAGATCTTTAATAATAGCGTGATACCCTAACAGACTACAACAATTCCCTATTAATTGTGTCAATCATGTATTTGAGATTTATATGAGCCTATCCGGTATAATACAACAGTTGTCCATTGAAATATCTACCGTTTGAAAGGACAAAACTGCAACGAAATAGAGGGATCTGGCTGTACACGCCGCCAGATCACCCATGCAATCTTTTCTTAGAACTTCCTCATCATTCAATTAATGTGAAATTATAAACATTACAAAAATCGCCATACGCCCTGCCTTGCATTAAACGGGAAGGAAACGTACACCAGTACCAGATTTGCCAAATATTGCAACCAATATGTACCCTGATACTTGTGGGCTGGAAATTGAATAGAGGGATCCAACCACCAATATTGTTGGATCACCCAGGCAATCCACGCCATAAGCAACTTCTATACAGCACATGATTCTACTCGTGCATACTACTTAAATCACGGTTGCTTACTATATCTGAAGGCAAGGCATGCATGCCTGCCCAGGTGTCTACTCAGTACAACTGAGCATTGTGTACATACACTATACCAATTTCTCCAATAAGGGCATATAATAGTGACACATTTTGAGGATACATAATCTAGGGTCAATTGGAATACAATAGAGGCATCTGACCATACACACACGGCCAGATTACCCATCCAAAATAACCCCCCCCCCCCCTATGATTATATCAATGGCAACACCAATTTGAATGGGATATGGCTCTGAGATACACGATTTAACAAGAATTGGAACTCAATAGAGGTACCTGATTGTATATATATGGTCAGACTACCCATCCAATTTTTCTCATTTGTATACCCCACTGCGACATACATCGCTAAGATTTGACACCACTTAATAAGTGTTGTAGTGACAATTAAGAACAGGAATTTCACGCCACGATCTACAAACACAGGACACACACACAGCACGTGCATTTTTAATAATTGTTCAATGTTTTTGTCAGTCATGTATGTAACCTATATTTCACCATAATATCCGCCCCTGGAAGTGCCCTGCGTTCCAGGCGGCACTTCCGGGTTTGCGTTCCAGATGCCGCTCTGTGACTTCCGCTTTTATCGCTACAGTAATCTTGCGCATCTTTAGTTTTACACACATGGACTCCAATAAATGTTCACTATGTATGAAGCTGATCACCTGTTATGCCACAAGAGTTGATCAGCGTCATACATAGTGAACATTTATTGGAGTCCATGGTTTCGTTTTGCTTTGGTCCTGCATGTATTTGCTTTGGTCCTGTATGTATTTTAACAGTACGGTACTTTAATAAAATGGTTTATCAAATAACAATTTCACAAACATTTTTATGGTATTACGCATTAGCTGTTCATTTATCTTGCACGCTATCTATCTATAGGAGGTGGTGTACCTCGTTTAAGAACATGCCAGCTGCATTACCCTAATTGGTTGCGCTTCTTCCCCATTCTTTTGTATATTCTTTAGTTTCCAAAAGTAGGCAAGTATGTGTTAAGTTACAGGTTGGGTTTAAAAAGAGACAATTAGGAGCTGATTGGCCAGTGATAACGTACCAGACACTTTACCACTTCGCCTCCCTTATCTCTGCTTCATACATCTACCCCTGTGTCTTTTCCTCACTCTACTTCCTCACCCCCACAATCCTCCTCTGCTGGATCTTTTCAATTTCTCCTTTCAGATTGGTGGACCATGCTTGTCAGTCTTTACAAAGGGGAAGGGGGAGGTATTTTCTAAAAGGAACACTTCCTTACTGAAAGGCTTCTTGTTTGTGAATGCTGCAGACTTAGGGATTCAATTAAAGAACAAAAAACTTGGGCCATAGGGTCTCTCTTTCCCCAGATGTCCATTTTCCTTGCCTCCTGCCCAGTCATCCCTGCTGATTGCAGGCAGCATTGAAAGAGTACCTTGGCACACCTGCCCAGAGCATCGGCATTGCACATTGTACATATATGAATGAGGCTCTAAGTCTTTTGGCAATAGACTTAATTAATACCGGTGTCACATTTAAAAGTACACTGACTGCCAGCTTTACTTTACAAGCAATTTTTATCCTATCAAAGAACATCAAACATACTTTGGGAGTGTGGGCAAGGCCAGGTGATATCACGCTATTGTCATGCAATGCTCCTCTGGGAATGTTTTGGATTGCCATTATATCTTTATGGGACCCCTTGGGTCATCTAGGAAATCATTAAAGCAGGTGGCAATCCCGAGAATTTTTTCAGGCTGTGCCTCAGTGCCCAGTCTGGCAAGCGTGGAAAATTCTCAGGATTGCCACGGTTTACAGCCTGCCTCCCTCCCCTCTGCCACGCCTCCTCCTCCCCCCTCCCCTCCGGCTTTTGTATTGAAGTCCCTGGCACCAACTTATGACAAGCTGGCTGCCGGGGACAGGGACCAGGTGCCGGGGTGCAGGTCCCGGCAGCAGCTGATTGACAGTTCAGCGGCGCTGCCCGGACCCCGGGAGGCAGTGTTTTTTTTTAAGGGAGCGCTCCTCATAAAAAACTCTCCCAGTGGGGAGCACTCCCCCCCCAAATAAACACCACTGAAGGGGTAAATGCTAACACTTTAATTATTATATTCTGCCCATGGGACTGCCTGTGTAACATTTATCTAAAAAAAAAAAAATGTGGGGTTGGTGGTCTTAAACAGAGTAAACTCAAGTTACCACTCACTTGGTGTATATATGATTAAAATGGTAAATGGTCATCTGTCAGACCAGACTTAGGTCGACAGTCATTAGGTCGACCCCGGAAGGTCGACTGTCCCCAAGGTCGACAGGGTTAAAGGTCGACATGGCTCAAGGTCGACATGGCTCAAGGTCGACATGACTTAAGGTCGACATGACTTAAGGTCGACATGACTTAAGGTCGACATGACTTAAGGTCGACATGGTTTTAGGTCGACATGGTTTTAGGTCGACAGTCATTAGGTCAACATGAGTTTTTCACTGTTTTTTGAGCCGACATGTGCCGACAGGCGGTATTTCATGCCCTACCATCCACTAGGGCGTGGTGGGAGAATAAAATAGTGTGGCGAGCGTAGCGAGGCACCGTGCCCGAAGCATCGTAAGCGAAGCGAGCGATGCGAGGGGCTGCGGTTCGACTCCAACTGTGTCCATGTTGACTGTGTCGACATTCGGGTAAAAAAACAGTGAAAAACTCATGTCGACCTAATGACTGTCGACCTAAAACCATGTTGACCTTGGCCC
Source organism: Crinia signifera (assembly GCF_055691185.1). Lineage (NCBI taxonomy): Eukaryota > Metazoa > Chordata > Amphibia > Anura > Myobatrachidae > Crinia > Crinia signifera. The sequence goes on along the minus strand of NC_139222.1, from coordinate 73,943,894 downwards.
ATGTCAACCTTAAGTCATGTCGACCTTGATCCATGTCGACCTTCCGGGGTCGAACTAATGACTGTAGACCTGTCTGTTCTGACAGATGTACCGCTTCCGATTACAATAAGGGGGTGCACCGCTGGCCATACTGCCAGTTCCCTGACGCCTTGTCCCCACCATGCTGCCATGTACCAGCACCTGTATAATTTAATTCTATTTTCCTCACTTTTCATTGCTACAGCTTGCGGTAGCCTTTCTTATATATTAAATAATGCCAGAACGAGCCTTATTACTGGTAATAGGACTCTTACTGTAGCTTATAGTTCATATGTCACTGCTATTAAATCTCCAGCTGATATAGGGGCATATTTATAAATTAGTAAAGTTCAAAATACACAGAACTTCTTACAATATTTATTTACTAAGAACATCAATTGCATTGACATTTATGCTAATAAAGAAATAAAAATAAATTAGCTTGGGCCATAACATCTCATGACCTTGTTCCTTTAATTTATTGCACAGTATAGATAGCACAAGGCAAACTACACATCAGTATAGATGGTGAGTAACATAAACTAACCTGGCACTTTGGCATTTCCCACGATACACAACAATGTCTTGAATTCATAAACTTTTTGTGTGATTTTTATTATGTATTAGAGTAGATAAAAAAGATGGAATTATTTGTGTTACTTAAAAACGAAATATGTATTACTTATAGGCAAGCCCAATAAAAATGTAATTTTGATTACTGGCTTCTGAAAGCAAATGACTTGGCTTCTCATGCTAGGAAATAATTACTGGATTATTTTTTAAATAACAACAGTCCAGTAGTGAGGTGTTATGTTTATGTAAATCCTCTGGTTGGTTGGAGATTTGTTGTACTGCTTGTTCTATATTTTGGCTGGAATTATAAATATTATGTTTTAATTTTAATTTAAGATGCATCATGATTCATGTACCGAGGACATTCAAATCCAAAGAATGCACCCTGTTTTTAACTAAGATTCCATAGCTTATGTTAACCATTTCCCTAGATAATTAGTGACAGGTGTGTTGGTAGCTGCTCACCTATAAAAGCAAAGTGTGCTGTGAGCTTCAGACCAGATAGCATGCCTGGAATCAAACATTGATGTGATAGCTATGTGTATTGTATCCACTTTCAGCGATAGTGTTAGGACCTGCAGAAAAGTGGGGTCCCTTGAAGGGGGCTGCAGGCTTAAATGCATTGATCAATTCATGAACCAAATCTCCACTATTTATTATCAGGTAATTTAATGTGTGCAGAGTCCCTACAATGTCTATATATATATATATATATATATATATATATATATATATATATATATATATATATATATATATATATATATATATATATATATATATATATATATATATGCAATAAGATCGCACTCCATACAAAAAATATTCAACCGCTGGGGTGACGTCCAGAACTTTCCTTGCAAGAAACAAAGTCCATGTATATAAAGACCAAAAAGACACACTCTCCAGACTGTTTGATGCAAAATAAAAAGCTGTGTATTTGTATTCACATAAACATCAAATGTAAAAAGAAGGGTACTCAACGTTAGCGTTTCAGTCCATAAAGGACCTTCCTCAGGAGTTAGACAACAAGGGCATCCATTTGGGGTGAAGCACAGCGTGGACCACACAGCAGGTTCCTACAGCGAACCTGCTGTGTGGTCCACGCTGTGCTTCACCCCAAATGGATGCCCTTGTTGTCTAACTCCTGAGGAAGGTCCTTTATGGACTGAAACGCTAACGTTGAGTACCCTTCTTTTTACATTTGATGTTTATGTGAATACAAATACACAGCTTTTTATTTTGCATCAAACAGTCTGGAGAGTGTGTCTTTTTGGTCTTTATTATAAGGGCACGGTCGTGCCCTTATATTAAGGCTGAATCCAACGAACGGATTTTTCCCATAGGGAACTTTTCGGATGGGGGCATGGTGTTTGAGGGACTGCACCTCAAAAGTGACTGGACGTACTGAGCTGAAATTTGGCACGTACGCGTAGAATCGTCAACCGGTGCTGCGTGCCAAATTTCAGGGCGAAATATAAAAAAATGACCAATTGGGAGCGATGTAAACTTCCAACTGTCAGTTTTTTTCTGACACTCCAGAAATGACAACTTGTCACCCATGTTAGTCTATGAGGGTTTTTTTGGGAAGGCATAACTCAGGGTAGAGGAACAATTGAGACTTGGGGTTTGTTTTATTAGGTAGATATTGTCCCAGTGGAGTGCCTTTTGGGGTTGAGGATTTTCAGATAGGTACAGTTTTTTTATAATTTAGTGAAACGTCCCCCATTATAAAGATAGGAGCGCCAACTTGTTGCGCATGCGCACAATGCCACCAGCAGGGGGAGCAGTACACTGATGAGCTTCACTTGGGTGTACCAAGATGGCCGACTGTGAAGCGATATTCACAGTTTCTTATATATCAATATGAATATATAGTATACTTCATACACATACATGCCCAGCTAATGCAGATGGCTGATGGCATAATGACACGCAAACATGGGGCACAGGAACCGGGCAGACAGGTAGTTATTTGCAGGTCTGGGCATAGGAGGACCCAAGAGAGGACTACTCCGTCCGAGTACAGAATGGCCCCGCCCTCAGTGAGCAGTGCTGCGGCTGTACTGTCTCCACACCTGTCAATCAACACACAGAGACCTCCTGAAGTTGTATGGGCTCTGTCACCCAGCCGGGCATTGTGCTGCACACTCCTCCTGTGTGCAGTATATGTATGTGTGCTCAGAGCGCTGTAGTGGCTGCAGGGAACTAGTTACTGTGATACTGGAAGTGTGACATTGGCAGAGCTGTGCCCGGGTTATGGGGGAAACGTGCACCACGTCGCATGCCACTACCCCCTCGCCCCGCAGCTGGAGGACATGACTACCACCCTCCCTATTAACGCTGGTGGTGAGTGCAGTCACGTCTCTCTGTCCCAGCTGAGGGCATCAGCCGGCAGATAATTACGTGCAGGAGCAACAGGAGTCGGACTAGTGCATGCAGCAAGGTAGCCGTGGGTAGCATCAAATGGGTGCTTACATCAGTGCCCCCTCCCCTCCCCCAGGTGGCTAGCAGTGGCCTGGGCTCGTTTACCGTGATAGTTTTAAAAAGAGGGCGTGGCCTAATCACGGACCCCCCGTGGCCACGCCCCCTTTTGAAAACTATTGCGTTACACTTACTTTGCTTGTGCCTGGGGATGGGGTAGCTTTTTTCTGTGAAATAGTGAAGCTGCAGTGCAGCCCTGCCCACTGATCTGTGGCATGATGCTCCTGGCTGAAGGTAATTTGATAAGGGACTGAGGATGCACCAGTGTTTCAGAGCGTACTAGTAATTGAGGGGAACAAGGGGCCTGATTCAGGATCGCTTGCTAAGCAGCGTTCTTTTGCTGCTTAGCGAGCGGAATGCCGCCTTCCGAATGCCCGCCCCCTATGTAATGTTACTATGGGTTTGTAGCCGCTGTGTAATGTGATTGGGTCACTACGCACTATATAATGTGAATATCGGTCACTACATCCTGTGACATGTGTATATGGGTCACTACAAGCTGTGTAATTAAATGATGGATCACTATGCGCTGTGTAATGGGACAATGGGTCACTACGTGCTGTGCAATGTGACTGTGGGTTACTACGAGCTGTGCAATGTGACTATGGGTTACTACGTGCTGTGCAGTGGGACTATGGGTTACTATGTGCTGTACAATATGACTATGGGTCACTACGTGCTGTGCAATGTGACTATGGGTTACTAAGTGCTGTACAATGTGACTATGGGTTACTACGTGCTGTGCAATGTGACTATGGGTCAGTATGTGCTGTGTAATGTGACTATGGGTTACTAAGTGCTGTACAATGTGACTATGGGTTACTACGTGCTGTGCAATGTGACTATGGGTTACTAAGTGCTGTACAATGTGACTATGGGTTACTACGTGCGGTGCAATGTAACTATGGTTACTACGTACTGTGCAGTGGGACTATGGGCTACTATGTACTGTACAATATGACTATGGGTCACTACGTGCTGTGCAATGTGACTATGGGTTACTACGTGCTGTGCAATGTGACTATGGGTTACTAAGTGCTGTACAATGTGACTATGGGTTACTACGTGCTGTGCAATGTAACTATGGGTTACTACGTGCTGTGCAGTGGGACTATGGGTTACTATGTACTGTACAATATGACTATGGGTCACTACGTGCTGTGCAATGTGACTATGGGTTACTAAGTGCTGTACAATGTGACTATGGGTTACTACGTGCTGTGCAATGTGACTATGGGTTACTACATGCTGTGCAGTGGGACTATGGGTTACTATGTGCTGTACAATATGACTATGGGTCAGTACGTGCTGTGTAATGTGAATGGGTGTGGTATATTTCCCTGACAGTCGGGATTCCGACAGTCATTACTCAGACGTCGGAATCCTGACTGCACAGTGTGGGGAGCGCAATGAAGCCCCTTGCGGACCCCCACGAGGGAGCAGTCGGGATTCCGACATCGGAGGAATGACTGTTGAAATCCCGACTGTCGGGGAGCCGTCCGGCACCCATGTGAATATGGGTCACTTTGTGCTGTGTAATGTGAATATGGCTCAGTACGTGCTTTATAATGTGACTACGGGTCACTACGCACTGTGTAATGGGACTACGGGTCACTCTGCTCTGTGTAATGTGAATATGGTCACTATGTGCTGTGTAATGTGAATATGGGTCACTACGTGCTGTGTAATGTGACTATGGGTCACTACGTGCTGTGTAATGTGACTATGGGCCACTATGTGCTGTGTAATTGAACTATGGGTCACTACGTGCAGTGTTATGCAAATATGAGTCACTACGTGCTGTGTTATGCGAATGAGTCACTACGCAATGTGTAATGTGACTATGGGTCACTACGCGCTGTACAGTATAATGTGAATATGGTCACTATGTGCTGTGTAATGTGAATATGGTCACTATGTGCTGTGTAATGTGAATATAGTCACTATGTGCTGTGTAATGTGAATATGGTCACTATGTGCTGTGTAATGTGAATATGGTCACTATGTGCTGTGTAATGTGAATATGGGTCAGTACGTGCTTTATAATGTGAATATGGGTCACTACGTGCTGTGTTATGCGAATATGGGTCACTACGCGATGTTTAATGTGACTATGGGTCACTACGCGCTGTAAAGTATAATGTGAATATGGTCACTAAGGGGTTTATTCTAGTTCATTCTTTCTGACAAAATCCTTCTTAGATGGACAAAACCATGTTCACTGCAGGGGGGCAGATGTAACATGTGCAGAGAGAATTAGATTTGGGTGAGTTTTTTTGTGTCTGTGCAGGGAAAATACTGACTGCATGATTTTACACTGCAATATAGATCTCACTTTGAAGAAAACCCCCACCCAAATCTAATTCTCTCTGCACAAGTTACATCTGCCCCACCCACAGTGCACATGGTTTTGTCCATCTAAGAAGGATTTTGTCAGAAAGAATGAACTAGAATAACCCCCTAAGTGCTGTGTAATGTGAATATGGTCACTATGTGCTGTGTAATGTGAATATGGTCACTACGTGCTGTGTAATGTGAATATGGTCACTACGTGCTGTGTAATGTGAATATGGGTCACTAACTGCTGTGTAATGTGAATATGGTTGCTATGTGCTGTGTAATGTGAATATGGGTCACTACGCACTGTGTAATGTGAATATGGTCACTATGTGCTGTGTAATGTGAATATGGGTCAGTACGTGCTTTATAATGTGACTATGGGTCACTACGTGCTGTGTAATGTGAATATGAGTCACTACGCACTGTGTAATGGGACTACGGGTCACTACACGCTGTGTAATGTGACTATGGGTCACTATGTGCTGTGTAATGTGAATATGGTCACTATGTGCTGTGTAATGTGAATATGGGTCACTACGCGCTGTGTAATGTGAATGTGGTCACTACGAGCTGTATAATGTGACTATGGGTCACTACGTGCTGTGTTATGCAAATATGGGTCACTACGCGATGTTTAATGTGACTATGGGTCACTACGCGCTGTAAAGTATAATGTGAATATGGTCACTATGTGCTGTGTAATGTGAATATGGTCACTGTGCTGTGTAATGTGAATATGGTCACTATGTGCTGTGTAATGTGAATATGGGTCAGTACGTGCTTTATAATGTGAATATGGGTCACTAAGCGCTGTGTAATGTGACTACTGGTCACTACGAGCTGTCAAATGTGAATATGGGTCACTATGTGCTGTGTAATGTGAATATGGGCCATTATGCACTGTGTAATGTCTACATGCTGTGTAAGGTGCATATGGGTCACTATGCGCTGAGTAATGTGACTATGGGTGACTACGCACTGTGTAATGTGAATATGGGTCAGTACATACTGTGTAATGTGACTATGGGTCACTATGTGCTGTGTAATGTAACTATGGGTCACTATGTGCTGTGTAATGTGACTATGGGTCACTACGTGCTGTGTAATGTGACTATGGTCACTATGCGCTGAGTAATGTGAATATGGGTCACTACGAGCTGTGTAATGTGACTATGGGTCACTATGTGCTGTGTAATGTAACTATGGGTCACTACGTGCTTTGTAATGTGACTGGGTCACTACGTGCTGTGTAATGTGACTATGGTCACTACGCGCTGAGTAATGTGAATATGGGTCACTACGCGCTGTGTAATGTGAATATGGTCACTATGCGCTGAGTAATGTGAATATGGGTCACTACGCGCAGTGTAATGTGAATATTGGTCACTACGCACTGTGTAATGTGGATATGGTCACTATGCGCTGAGTAATGTGAATATGGGTCACTATGTGCTGTGTAATGTGAATATGGGTCACTACGTGCTGTGTAATGTTAATATGGTCACTATGCACTGTGTAATGCGACTATGGGTCGCTATGCACTGTGTAATGTGAATATGGGTTTCTATGTGCTGTGTAATGTGAATATGGGTTATTATGCGCTGTGTAATGTGAATATGGTCACTATGTGCTGTGTAATGTGAATATGGGTCACTATGTGCTGTGTGATGTGACTATGGGTCACTACGTGCTGTGTTATGCGAATATGGGTCACTACGTGCTGTGTTATGCAAATATGAGTCACTACGTGCTGTGTTATGCGAATATGAGTCACTACGCGATGTGTAATGTGACTATGGGTCACTACACGCTGTACAGTATAATGTGAATATGGTCACTATGTGCTGTGTAATGTGAATATGGTCACTATGTGCTGTGTAATGTGAATATGGTCACTATGTGCTGTGTAATGTGAATATGGGTCAGTACGTGCATTATAATGTGACTATGGGTCACTACGTGCTGTGTTATGCGAATATGGGTCACTACGCGATGTTTAATGTGACTATGGGTCACTACGCGCTGTAAAGTATAATGTGAATATGGTCATTATGTGCTGTGTAATGTGAATATGGTCACTATGTGCTGTGTAATGTGAATATGGGTCACTACGCGCTGTGTAATGTGAATATGGTCACTACGAGCTGTATAATGTGACTATGGGTCACTATGCACTGTGTAATGTGAATATGGTCACTATGTGCTGTGTAATGTGAATATGGGTCAGTACGCGCTTTATAATGTGAATATGGTCACTATGTGCTGTGTAATGTGAATATGGGTCACTACGCGCTGTGTAATGTGAATATGGTCACTACGAGCTGTATAATGTGACTATGGGTCACTACATGCTGTGTTATGTGACTATGGGTCACTACGCGCTGTAAAGTATAATGTGAATATGGTCACTATGTGCTGTGTAATGTGAATATGGTCACTGTGCTGTGTAATGTGAATATGGTCACTATGTGCTGTGTAATGTGAATATGGGTCACTAAGCGCTGTGTAATGTGACTACTGGTCACTACGAGCTGTCAAATGTGAATATGGGTCACTATGTGCTGTGTAATGTGAATATGGGCCACTATGCGTTGTGTAATGTCTACATGCTGTGTAAGGTGTATATGGGTCACTATGCGCTGAGTAATGTGACTATGGGTGACTACGCACTGTGTAATGTGAATATGGGTCAGTACATACTGTGTAATGTGATTGTGGGTCACTATGCGTTGTGTAATGTGAATATGGTCACTATGTGTTGTGTAATGTAAATATGTGTCACTATGTGCTGTGTAATGTAACTATGGGTCACTATGTGCTGTGTAATGTGACTATGGGTCACTACGTGCTGTGTAATGTGACTATGGTCACTATGCGCTGAGTAATGTGAATATGGGTCACTACGCACTGTGTAATGTGAATATGGTCACTATGCGCTGAGTAATGTGAATATGGGTCACTATGCGCAGTGTAATGTGAATATTGGTCACTACGCACTGTGTAATGTAAATATGGTCACTATGCGCTGAGTAATGTGAATATGGGTCACTATGTGCTGTGTAATGTGAATATGGGTCACTACGCACTGTGTAATGTTAATATGGTCACTATGCACTGTTTAATGTGACTATGGGTCACTATGCACTGTGTGATGTGAATATAGGTTACTATGTGCTGTGTAATGTGAATATGGGCCACTATGCGCTGTGTAATGTGACTATGGGTCACTACGTGCTGTGTTATGTGACTATGGGTCACTACGCGCTGTAAAGTATAATGTGAATATGGTCACTATGTGCTGTGTAATGTGAATATGGTCACTGTGCTGTGTAATGTGAATATGGTCACTATGTGCTGTGTAATGTGAATATGGGTCACTAAGCGCTGTGTAATGTGACTACTGATCACTACGAGCTGACAAATGTGAATATGGGTCACTATGTGCTGTGTAATGTGAATATGGGCCACTATGCGTTGTGTAATGTCTACATGCTGTGTAAGGTGTATATGGGTCACTATGCACTGAGTAATGTGACTATGGGTGACTACTCACTGTGTAATGTGAATATGGGTCAGTACATACTGTGTAATGTGATTGTGGGTCACTATGCGTTGTGTAATGTGAATATGGTCACTATGCGTTGTGTAATGTAACTATGGGTCACTATGTGCTGTGTAATGTACAGTAACTATGGGTCACTATGTGCTGTGTAATGTGACTATGGGTCACTACGTTCTGTGTAATGTGACTATGGTCACTATGCGCTGAGTAATGTGAATATGGGTCACTACGCACTGTTAATGTGAATATGGTCACTATGCGCTGAGTAATGTGAATATGGGTCACTATGCGCAGTGTAATGTGAATATTGGTCACTACGCACTGTGTAATGTGAATATGGTCACTATGCGCTGAGTAATGTGAATATGGGTCACTATGTGCTGTGTAATGTGAATATGGGTCAGTATGTGCTGTGTAATGTGAATATGGGTCACTACGCACTGTGTAATGTTAATATGGTCACTATGCACTGTGTAATGTGACTATGGGTCACTATGCACTGTGTGATGTGAATATGGGTTTCTATGTGCTGTGTAATGTGAATATGGGCCACTATGCGCTGTGTAATGTGAGTATGGGTCACTACGTGCTGTGTAATGTGAGTATGGGTTACTATGCGCTGTGTAATGTGAATATGGGTAACTACATGCTGTGTAATGTGAATATGGGTCACTATGCGCTGTGTAATGTGACTACGGGTTACTATGCTCTGTGTAATGTGAATATGGTCACTATGCGCTGTGTAATGTGAATATGGGTTACTATGCACTGTGTAATGTGAATATGGGTCACTATGCGCTGTGTAATGTGACTATGGGTCACTATGCGCAGTGTAATGTGAATATTGGTCACTACGCGCTGTGTAATGTTAATATGGTCACTACCCGCTGTGTAATGTGACTATGGGTTACTGTGTGTTGTGTAATGTTAATATGGGTCACTATGTGCTGTGTAATGTGAATATGGGTCACTAAGCACTGTGTAATGTGACTATGGGTTACTGTGTGTTGTGTAATGTGAACATGGGCCACTACGTGCTCTCTAATATTTACATGCTGTGTAATGTGAATATGGGTCACTACATACGAATATGGGTCACTACATGCTGTGTAATGTGAATTTGGGTCACTACATGCTGTGTTAAGCGAATATGGGTCTCTATGCTGTGTAATGTGACTATGGGTCGCAACTTGCTGTGTAATGCAAATATGGGTCACTACATGCTGTGTGACGCGAATATGGGTTATTACGCGCTGTGTAATATGAATATGGGTCACTGCGTGCTATGTAATGTGAATTTGGGTCACTACGCAGCCATTTTCCCAGTGATGAAATGGGTGCAGGGTGTACAGCGTGTGGGGCCCCCAGGGCCCAGACGACCATGTGTGCTGCACACCTTGCACCCATTATGGATATGCCAGTGGATGGTGGGTGTTGCTGGCTGCTGCGGTGATCTGTGCTGCTGAGTTACAGATGCTTTGCTGTATCAGGGGTTCTGTATCAGAGATAGAACTAGCAGCAGGCAAAATTTTGACTAGGGCATCAAAATGGCTAAGGCCGGCTCTTCTCAGACTGTCACTGTAGGGGTTATTCTGTTGGATGGCGCCGAATGCGGACGGACGGCCGATGGTTGGTGTTTGCGCATGTGCAGAGGCGTATCTGCACATGTGCGAACGCCGCGCACATCCGAATACGGCGTGAATTCTGTACAGAAAACGATCGGTCGGAGCAATCCGAACAGGGGGTGGAGAGGGTCGTGAAGGGCTGTTTGGCCTCATTACCATATGCGTACGTCCCGCATTTCAAGGGCGTTCCCATGAAAACGCTGGCCGTACATATGGTAATCCGGCCGTGACGAACATGTGGGGGGCGGACATATGACATAGCCGGATGCCAGCTGCCCGCCCATATCCCTGCTTTTGCATGGAGAAATGCCCCAGTGGTCTGGAGCACTCGGTCCAGCATTCGATGGTCGGCGACCATCGAATGATGGGGGAGGTTCCCAAAGATGGAGGAGGTGTGCATAGGAAAAATCCACTTGCGGCCAGTTCGGTCGGCGTCTTACCGCATTCGGACGGTGTGAGCGATCCATACGGAAGGCGGGGCCTTTCCAAAAATACGCATCTGACCGAATCAACCAGAATAAGGCCCTGTGAGAGGACTGGACGTGCAGTGATCTGTGTGTCCAGTGCATGTGCAGAAGTACTGAAAGACACTAGGGCTGTACCCGGCACCATTTAAATTTACAAGGCTAGCGACATGTGGAATGGAAAACAGGAAGAGGTTTAACTGCGCATAAGTAACAAGTGGTCAGGTGTATAATAAATAAAATAAATTTAATAACTCTAGAGCATTAAAAACAATGAATATTGAGTAACCAGAAGTGCAAAATGGTTGGAATTAATAATAACTCTTATTTCTGATTGCCAGTCCATGGATCAGCCTTATTGGAGTTCACCCATTGGAGGGATAATGATTGAATCAATTATATACAAAAAGTCCTCACCGACTGATGATATCCAAGTCTTTAAGGAATACTGTAAATTGCAGCTGTCTGGTTCACTGCAGAGCAGCTGAAGCATTTTGCTGCTATCTGCAGCTTTCGCAAAGGTGACCCGTTGTGACTTCTCTACAACCAGGACTCTCTCAAACCACCACTTGGGAGATAATCTCAATCAGAAATAAATCTGGTTTGAGAGGGTCCTGGTTGTAGAGAAGCCCCCTTCCACTCGAGGCGGAAGCTGCCTCTCCTCCCCATCCCACCGGAGCTGGCCTGCCAGCAGCTCTGGAACACATGGACCCCCCCTCAGCTGAGAGCAGAAGGTGCCTCTTACCTCCTCTGCTCCAACCCCGTCCCTCTGGCGTCGGTTGCCTCACCACTGGCAGCAGTGCAGAGTGGGGAAGCTGCAAGGCTGTCTCTTTTCTCCCCCTTCCCATCCACATAACAGCAGCAGTGAAGCAGCAAAAATGTAAGTAGCACTTTTGTGGGCATTGTGTAAGGTCAGGTGCACTACTGGTGGCATTAAGTTTATAGGCAGGAGTACTGGGGGCATTACACGTAACAATGGGCCTTATTCTGATCGGATCGGTGAAACGTGCGTACGGTCCGTCACACCGTACATTTCCCGTACGCTCACGGTGAGAGTAAGTCCGCCCACAGGACAGCCACACACGGACGGTCACAAACACCGACAATGGGGAGTGGCGTACACTTGAGCGTACGCCACCGTATACGGACGGGTCTGGTCCGTTTTCACACCGGCACCTTCCGTATATCTGAGCGTACGCCACAGTGCAAGTAGAAATTGAGTCCAAAAACATCCTTGTTGCTCTTGTGGTTTATGTGGATGTGGTTTATGTGTCTTTTTCCTAATAAAAAACTGGTATGTTTGTGTTACAGTGAAAAAGTTGACACATGCCGACTTCTGTGAATTGAGTGTCCTGCTTTTTAAAGTATACAAAAACACTTTCTGAATGGGTGAGATGGTTATAGCAGCATGGCTTATTGCATTCAGGTGTATGTAATTTACTTGTATTCGGCGTTAATTAGCAGACCCAGGCATCCGCTCTCATGCGGTAGCTCTAAGGGGGTTATTCTAGTCCATTCTTTCTGACAAAATCCTTCTTAGATGGACAAAACCATGTACACTGCAGGTGGGGCAGATGTAACATGTGCAGAGAGAATTAGATTTGGGTGGGGTTTTTCTTCAAAGTGAGATCTATATTGCAGTGTAAAATAAAGCAGTCAGTATTTTCCCTGCACAGAAACAAAATAACTCACCCAAATCTAATTCTCTCTGCACATGTTACATCTGCCCCCCTGCAGTGCACATGGTTTTGTCCATCTAAGAAGGATTTTGTCAGAAAGAATGAACTAGAATAAACCCCTAAGAGTGGTCAGGAGCACTCTTTGGCGTCCGCCTGTTTTTGGCCCAAAATGCACGGTGCGTTCGCCGATCGAGGCGGTTGTGGCACCGTGCATTTTGTGTGCACACCCCCGTGTACGCCCATGTTTACGCCCAGTTTTCCTCATTATTCCGTCCGGCTCCCATAAAAACGCCCACATGCCGCCCACAATGACCGTACTCTTGAGGACAGGTTTTTTTGCATGGAGAGACCTGTCCCTGAGCGGTGTGAGGTCGCCGCACATGCGCATAGCGAAAGCTACGCATGCGCAGATGCAAAAAAACCCCGAACCGACCACGTACAGTCCCACCACACCAAGCAGAATAACCCCCAATGTGTGGCATAATATGTAATGGGCATAACAGTGTGCAGAATATTGTGTAATGGGCATAACAGTGTGCAACATATTGTGTAATGTGCATAACTGTGAAGCATATTGTGTAATAGTCATCACGGTGTGCAGCATATTGTGTAATGGGAATCACAATGTGCAGCATTTTGTGTAATGTGAAGTACGGTGTGTGGCTTAATGTGTAATGGGCATGTACATTTTTGCAGCACACTGTCCTTGTTTCTAGTATGTGTGGGGGAATGATTATTCTGAAGTGCATATACATAAATAAGTCACCTTCTATTTAGTGTAGTTTGTATTGATGCCTAGTAGGCGGTGATGGACACGCCCAGTAGGCAGTGATAGACATGCCCCTCCAAGGGTGCACCTCCTAAGAATATGCCTATGCTGCCCGCACAGGTGGCACTGCCACACAGAGGGTTAAATAATGGTACTGCCCTGGCATGTAGTAGTATTGGGTTACAGAGTCACACGCAGGGATCGTGCACCCTGTATGTCCACTCCTCCGCATAATTAATGAGTTTTCCACTCCGCTCCTGTTCCCAGGGCTGCTCCGGCACTCACCATCGGTCTGTTCTCTGCTCCCACCCGCTCCTGACACCCTGCTGCTAATCCTCCCAGCAAGTGTACTTTTGTGCCTGCCATCTACTCTGGCCATCCAAAATCAATGCCCTGGAATGGTGCTGTGGGGTCCGTGCATAGTGCACTAGATCACACAGATTTGGGAAGGGTACGTGAGATAACTCTGTTACTAGATTCACAGCGTCAATGAGCGCATTTCACACACACCATCTTACTGTATATGTACACATTATAGGTTCTGTTCCAACTGCAGATACCTGTTGACTGTATTTTGAAAATGGGGTAATGGCTGTGCTAGGATGTAGCTGAGCAGCTCCCATAGCCGGTACCAGTCCCAGTGCTGATATGATCATATGCTGGGTACACACCAGGACGACTAGGGCCCGATCAGCACAATCTAGATCCGATTCCGATCAATTGGATGCAGATTGTGTGCTGATTGGGCCCTTTTCTAAACTGGTGTGGAGCGATTCCGATCCGATGCGCGGTCCCGCGGGTCGGTCGGTCGTTATTGAGATCCTACCTGCTGCAGGTAGGATCTCAATGACGACCATACAACCGGGTGCGGGTCGCCATCGGATCGGACCCGCTCACGGTGCACATCGTGAGCGGGTCGTGCCCTCCCGCGTCATCGTGAGCGGGTCGGACGAGACACTGACGACCCGCTCACGATGTGCATCGTGAGCAGGTCGTCCTGGTGTGTACCCTACATAAGACCCAGCAGGGGGTAACTCAATGGCACCCTCCCCCTGTCAGCAGCACTCATCATGAGTCACAGTGATTGGGAGCTTCAAGTAGCAGCAGCCAGAGCTGAGGTCCTGCAATATGCATGGGCAGACAAGCAAACCCAAGGTCAGTGCTGCCAAACCCTTGTGCCCAGCCCAGTGCCCCTCCATCTACTCAACCATCCTCCATCCTCAGCCCAGTGCGCCCCATCTAACCCAACTATCCCCCATGCCCAGCCCAGTGCACCCCATATAGCCAACCACCATCCCCCATTCCCAGCCCAGTATACGCCAATCTACCCAACCATCCTCAACCCAGTGCCCCACATCTAGCCAATCTCATCCGATAATGTTGCACTTCTCAGCATAATGGTGTGTGGCACATGTATAATGGGCATTGCAGTGTGTGACATATGTGTAATGGGCATCACGGTGTGTGAAATATGTATAATAGGCATCATGATGTGTGGAATATGTGTAATGGGCATCACAGTGTGTGACATATGTGTAATGGGCATCACGGTGTGTGATATATGTATAATGGGCATCACGGTGTGTGGCATTATGTGTAATTGGCATCACGATGCGTGGCATATGTATAATGGGCATCATGGGGGGTAGCATATGTGTAATGGGCATCATGATGCTTGCATATATACATTGGACATCACGGTGTGTGGCATATGAATAATGGGCACCAAGATGTGGTGCATATGTATAATGGGAATCACGGTGTGGGGCATATGTATAATGGAGCACAGTCGCCACATTTGTGGATGGAGGTGTTCAAAAAAATCTCGCTCAAAGTACTGTTTGAAGCCCCACCCCTGCAAAAGCTCTGCCCACTCTGCTCCTTCCCAGAGAGTTCCTGAACCTATTTTTGTACAAAGCACTGGCTGCAAGTATACACAAGTAAGATGTCACTGCAGCTACGTGCATGCGCACCCTACTGATGTGAGCAGGGGATGGGGGTAGGAGTTATGGGATGTGTAGTATGTTGGGGACAGTGGAAGTAGGGTGTGGTATGGGAGTAGAGGATTATAGGGTGCCTTCGGCTCACACTGTTCCTATTTTGAGTGTAGGGAGGAGCATATTTTTGCACTTGGGCCCACAATTCGCTAGTTCAGCCTCTTGTTACACACTTACTTGTTTATTATTATTAGTAGTGGGGTGTTAGTACATTAGTGGAGGTTACTCACATCTGTGTACCACAGGCAGGGATTAGGTTGTTGTTCAAATGTGTTGGATTCCAGGTGATATTTATGATTGACATTATGGGGGAAATTTACTAAAATGGGAGTTCTATTTCACATGGGATGTTGCTATGGGCAACCAGTCAGATACTATCGATATCTTCTAGAAGGTTCTAAATAAATAATGTAGATTTTGATTGGTTGCCCATAGCAACATCCCATGTGAAATAGAACTCCCATCTTCGTAAATTTCTCCCTATTAGATTACTCATTACCAATGCACCAACATGTTGGAACAAACCTCTTGAATCTCCAATAGAGGTGATGAGCAGTGTTTAGCCTTTTACTATATAGGATCATCTCATCATGATCCCAAAATAAAACTTTATTGATTTATTAACAACAGTATGAATGATGTTAGAGACTTTTTGATTTTGACCATTTTTATTGAAATATACTGCTGTTTATAACTCATATGAAAGGCCATAAATAAAACCTTGTCCAACTCTTTACCTCAATTTCATCTTTGAAGGCATATTAACTTCACAAACCAATGTACGTTAGCTAAGAATTTTAAGTTCTCTCACATCCAAGCCATCAATAAATATACCAAATGCAATTGCAACATGGAATGGTCAGTTTAACACCCAGCGGGGAATGTAATAGGTTGTAAGAATCCAAAACGGAGAGATTTTAGGAGAGTTTTTGCCCTACAGTAAAGCTTCTACATGCTGGGTGTCATGCTCATTGCCAGGGGTTTCATGGGCTGGATGTCTTGCCTGTTGACAGGGGTTTCATGCACTGGGACGGGTGTCATACTCATTGCCAGGGGTTTGTAATGCTCATTGCCAGGGGTTTGAAATTCTTGTGGCGAGGGGTAATGCTCGTTGCCAGGGGTGTCTTATCGTTAAACATTTAAAAAATCAAATGTTTATTCTTACAGTGAAATCTTAGATTTCTGAATTAAAAAAATAAATTGAAAAAAAGCTATGAAATTCCATTGACAAAAAACCTTACGGTTACACATGTCCCATTAAGGCTTCTTACACATGATCTGGAATTTCTGAAACCTGTTGTAACTCTTCCACTCAAACGACAAAAAGCAATGAAATTCCGATCATTAAGGCTGACGCCTTAATGGACGTGTTCCTTGCGCAATACAGATATGGTACGCCATCACAGCCTGTGGGTAAGTGCAGATTCAGCACTCTCACAGAGTGAGATTGCTGTCACTCACACAATGGTGGAGCTGCTAATTCACAGATTTGTGTGCTCATTGGAATACACACATGCAGTCTATGCAACTTAAGGTCTGCGCAGTAAACAGAGCCGAGAGGATGGGGTAAAAGTGGTGTTGATTGGGGTAGGAGACAGTGTGGTGCGGACGGTGAACAATAGAAATGCGTAGATGGTAGGAAGGCTAAGCAGCACTGATGGGGGACTAACAAAGCAGATGGGTGGAAAAGAGTGGCACAGATTGGGGAAGGTAAAACAGAATGATGCGATTGGGTGGGAAACAGAGGAGCAGTTGGAGGAAAGACAGCACTGATGGGGGAGGGGGTTCAGAGCAAATGGGATAAAGGGAAAACAGAGCAGCACAGATGGAGGGAAACATTGTCATGGATGAGGCGGGCAGAGCAGCATGGATGGAGGGGGAGACAGAGTATGACTAATAGAGGGGAAGCCAGTGGCACAGATAGAAGAAAACAGTGGCATCTGTGTGGAAAGACAGGGCAGCGCAGATGGGGAAAGACACATTGGTGCAGATGAGGCAATACACACAGCAGTAGGTATCGGGGAAGACAGAACAGCATGAAGGCGTATAGGAGAAGAAAGTGTAGATGCATAGTAGTTGGGAGTATTATAGTTTTTGCAATTATGAAAGATGTTTTTGGTAACTGCATGTGAATACTAAATTAAATGGATATATGTAGTGGGTGTGAAAGATGTTGGACCCTCAGTGGGATAGTTCTAGTAATAGTGTTAATTCTAGCACCCGCTATCTTTTAAAACCTATGCAGTTCCTCTACCCTGTCTGGGGTGTTACTGTCTGCTGTAGTGTTTCTAGCAAAGGTCTGGTTTGCAGTGCTGATATACAGACCACACTGTGCTAGAAGCACTACAGCAGACAGCTACACCCCAGGCAGGGAAGAGGAACTGCATGGGTTTTCAAAGATGGCGGGTGCTAGAATAAACACTATAGTAACTCAGAGGTACAGTATAGACAGTTTTAGATGATTGCGGGTAATTACAGTATTAGGATGAGTGCGCCACATAACTACTCAGACCTTAAGTTGCATAGACTGCATGTGTGTATTCCAATGAGCACACAAATCTGTGAATTAGCAGCTCCACCATTGTGTGAGTGACAGCAATCTCACTCTGTGAGAGTGCTGAATCTGCACTTACCCACAGGCTGTGATGGCGTACCATATCTGTATTGCGCAAGGAACACGTCCATTAAGGCGTCAGCCTTAATGATCGGAATTTCATTGCTTTTTGTCGTTTGAGTGGAAGAGTTACAACAGGTTTCAGAAATTCCAGATCATGTGTAAGAAGCCTTAATGGGACATGTGTAACCGTAAGGTTTTTTGTCAATGGAATATATATATATATATATATATATATATATATATATATATATATATATACACATATACACAATTAATGGTTGCTATGCTCAGCTTCTAAATTGGTTCATTTCTTCACTCTTTACACTGTGTAAAACATCTCCCCCACTCTATGAAAAGCATACACTGCATACTTGAAGTGATGAAATCGGCAATGGAGAAGAAGCCCTACAGTATGTAACATTTCACCTTAGCAATACCTGCTTCTCCGGCCATCTGTATTCAATTCTATCTGTAAACAGCTGGGACTTGCATATGCACATTCAACTTTGTTAAAAGTCGAATCCGCATTGTCAAAAACGGCCGCTGGATTGTCAAATCCATGGTCATTTTCGACTATTGGCGTCCCTTTTTGCACAGAGATGACATTGAATAGGTGGAATCAAAATTCGACCTATTCTTATAGAAAATTCCCAATATTTCCGTCATGCAGAAGTATGGGCTGCAATTGAATACCCCCCTACGACAGTATGCCTGCTTTATAATTTGTAGCTAGAAGACACAGGTAATCCCTTTGAAGCATACTGAGAACTTATATCTACAGCTATTTTATATGACTATCATTTTTGTCCTCTATGTACTCTTAGTATATGTACATGCATGAACAGTTATAATCCCACTACATTTAAACATTTAATCATATTTCAAATCATTGTTGCATAATTGAAGAAGAATCTCTGGCAATTTTCTAATCCTATGCTCTGAATGTTATTAACAAATGTGCAAACGTGTCATCTTCGCATATATTGTTAATTAATACAGTGTTCATTCTAGCACCCTGCACCTTTAAAAACTTGTGCAATTCCTCTTTCCACCTGGGGTTTTGCTATCTGCCTTTGCTGTTTATAGCACAGTCTTGTCTGTATCTCAGCACTGAGATACATATCAGAGTGTGCTAGAAGCACCACAGCGGAGAGCAACACCCATAGCAGTGAATAGGAATTTAAAGCAGGTACTTTAAATAATTACATAATAAAATCTGTTAAACCAGCACTACACTACTAGCTTTATGAAATGGTCAGGCAATAAAATGTGTAATGTTAATGTGTGATTAGGTTTTGTAAGCAGAATAGATAAATTTTATTAATCTATGTAATGCTATACTTTGAAAGCGTTGATGAATATAACCTGCACTTATTATTATTGCTTTTTGGCATTTTTCATATTCCATTTTCTTAATGGAATCAGAATGGATCTATTTATGGAAATCTGGCCAGTGCAAAAAATTCTACATTGAAAGTAATAATAATAATAATAATAATAATAGCAAAAAAAACAACTAAAATGTTTTAAATAATAACAGTTATTAGGAAATCTATCAATAAGATTGGCTGTCCATCAACTTTCCATGCTATTCCTGGGCACAGGCTAAGTGTCTGACATGAACGGAATTGAATCTTTTCAAAAGCCTTTTATTTCCTTCAATTTCTGCATTTCTATTTTTGATAAAAACATTTTTATCTGAAGCATTTTGAGTACTTTGTCAACCTTTAATTACTTCTATTGTGTTGTTATGCAGTATGTATTCCAGTGAGAGGTATTGCTTGGTTATTTTGATAATGCTATGTGGTAGGTTACATTGAACAAAGATAAGTTTGTGCTAACTGAGTAATGTCCAGTCAAACTTTTGGGTCCCTGAAAAAACTAGGGGGGGGGGGGGAAGTAAAATACACATCTTAGTAAATTTCCCCCCTAGGTGTCAAGGGTAGGTCCAATTAGCCACGTTTAACACACAGGTGCGAGTAAGTGCGTCTATAAGCTGCCCTTACGGTACAGCCAGATTTGAGGTTTTCTGTTTGTAATCCAATGGCTCTTCATACAAAAATCCACAAGTCTGATGGTTAGATATGGTCATGAGGTCATAACAACAATTTTCCCCTTCACATGATGGGGCAATTTAATTGGATTAAGCCTATAAACTAATTTTACTGAAACCGGGATTGATCAGCATGGCAAATTCCTGGACGGATTTTTCCCATGCCTGGATTGCTCTGTGGATAGTTCTGGCTGCTACATGGCAGCTGGGCTGGGACCAGGCTGTGTGAAAGAATTTGATCCACTAAGTATTCAGTTACAATCCTGGACAGCAAAAAGTTATCCGGGAGTTTGATGTGCCAATCCCGGCTAGTATGAAATTGGCCTTTGTTTTGGCAGAAGAGAAGAGAAAACGTCAGCGTTTCCCAACTCTGATCCTTATGCTGTGTACACACGGTCCGATTTCCTTTCTGATGTTGACGATATAGTCACGATGCGCGTTCACGTATCGGAAGCCAGAAAGTCTTGGCTGCCTTGTCTATATAGTGCAGATCTGCACTATATAGTCAAGATAGGATACAAATCGGATGTGCCTTAAGATCCTATCCACGATCCTATCTGATCAGATCATGGATAGGATCTTAAGGCACATCTAACGTGTGTACACACCATTAAGTAACCCCAACAGTTCATGTTTTTCAGGTCTCCACACAGAATAACAAGTGAAATAATTACCTCTACCTGTGGAGCTTTTAAAATGTGTCAGTGAATAATGGAGTACACCTGTGCACCTGGCTAGGTGACCGGGTAAAAGGTGTTAGGGGTACATGAGGACCATGGTTGGGAACCACTGATCTAGGTGAGTGGGGTATATTAATTGGGTTTTAAGCATTATAGATCAACCAGGTGGTTTCGTTTTTTAACAATTATTAAACTCTGATAACTTGAAGACTCTTGAGTCCAAGTTTTTAGAAATACAAAAAAGACAATGATTACAGTGCACATTAAAATACTTGCGTAATGTATTGAGAACTACAGATGTAACGGGTCTCATCTTTGCAGGGGATGGCGATGGCGTCGCCATCGCCATCCCCTGCCCCGCCGCCATCTGTATGCCGGAAGGGGAGGTGTGCGCGCGTCCCCTTCCGACGGTGCTGCCCTCGGTCGCCCGGTGCCCACACCGGGCGACCGCACCCCCCCCCCCCCCCCGCGCAGCCTTCTCGGGTCCCCCCCTGCCCCTCGAGCGGGAGGCGGACAGTAATGCGTCTGCCTCGCCGCCCAGATACTGAGACGCGCGTGCGTGGGGGGCGCACGTGCGTCTCAGTCAGATAGCGGCGCCATGCTGCTGGCGGATCGCCAGCAAAGACGAGACCCGGTACATCTGTATACACAGTGAACTGTAATCCTTTAAGGATGTGACTTCTATATGGTTTTAAATTCATAAAATACATCCGTCTCGGAGAGGTCCTGAAGATGGTTAGTGAACTTCATGCTAGCGTTGTTGTCCCTGGGCACAGGTATCGCATTTGGCTTGCAGGGTGAATGGAATGGAATCATTAAGCCAGCAATTCTATTGCAAAGCTAAACAGAGCTTTCTTGGGATGCTCTGGACAGCCTGCATCATCTACTGCAATTTAACGCTCAACATAATGTCAGGTCACCACATAGCCAAAGGGCTGGGCCGGCACAGAGGGCAGTGCTACCCATCTTCAGCACTGGGGGATTTCAAAATAAAGGGATACAGTCTACAACAACTAGGTCGACACCACTAGGTCGACATGCAGGAAGGTAGACATGGGTCACTGTCAACATGGATCTAGGTCAACAGGTTATTAGGTAGACCTAGTGGTGTCGACCCAATGCTTGTCGACCTAGTTGTTGTAGACCAAATGATCCACACCCAAAGTAACCGCTTCATTATGAAGATCAAAAGATCAAAGAATGTTTAGAGCAATACAAAAAAGCTTTTTCGAAATCAAAACACCATATGGGAAGGATATAAGAAAGTATAAAATACTTTGTGCATCCCAGACAAATTGAGTCAATATGGTAGAAATTTAGATTTTCTAAAAGGGAATTCTCTAAAATAGAAGGGCAGTTGTCATGGAAGACAAAAGAAAAACTATATGTCTACAAATATTAGAATATAGGAATAAAAACGTGCATGTTATCTAACCTAGACATTGCCATAAAGCATTTAATGTTGAAGAATACTCTGTGGTCTTTCATAACTTTAAAAAAAAAAAACTTTTTTAGGCTTCATGGGTTGTGCAGGCCTAATTCTGTGCATTATACCTAGAACCCAATTTCCACAAAGAAGTATAGTTACTCACTGCTTAGGTATTAGCTCTCTGTTTAAGAAACCGGAATTTAGCAATAATAATAAAATTAAATAAAAATATAAAAGGCAAAATATAGATAAATCTTGTTTCAGTCTGAGACCTGGCACTATTTATATTATATTTTTAACTCCGCAGGACAATAACTCATACCACACGGCAAAAGTCAGAGATAGGTGTGGGTTACAAAACATGGAATTACTTTTATGGTGTAGACCTGTCCAAGACCTATAATAGCAAGACAGAATCTGTGGACTGATATTAATATTGCTGATCACCCATGATCTACATTCAACCTGAAAGAACTGCAGAGAAAATGGAGAGTGGGTGTAACTGCAGTGCCTACGTGTGCAATGTTACTAGAGCATTACCCATATAGAGTCACAGAGGAACATTTATTAAGATGGAAGTTATATTGAAAATGAATATATTGCCCATCGCAACCAGATTGGTTGCTATGGTAACATCTCACCTTCAATAGAACTCTCAGCTTAGCAAATTTACCCCATAGTCATAAAAGTGCTTCACCCAAGTGTAATAACAAAGGTGTACAGGGTTATGTAATCTATTATTGCCTATTACTTATAATTGATTATTGCATTACAGAGCATTAAGTATTAATAAATGGAAAAAAATACTACTGCATAATTTTTCATCCATTCACATAAAATTAAAAAGTAAAAAATCCAAACTTAAACGCTTTTCATCTTAGCCAGTGTATATGCTGAAATATAGGACCCATGCATATGAAATTGCTATGCAGCAGCTTGTACTGTCATTCACCCATCCTCAGCATCTCCCTGTGTAATGAAGCAAGTTGCAACATGGTGCTGTATAACTAAGGAATTATTGTTAATTAACTACTCCATAAGACAAGTCTTGCCTGTCCTGACAGTGATAGAAGCCCTTTTATCTATGGTACAAGGAACAAAGTACATCTCCCATTTACTAAGTAAAGTGATGGGCTAAGAGACTCTACAGAAAAAAAAATAACCCTTCATTGACTGTTGGGGCAGTTTTTAATATTGAATACCAATGAGTTTAAAGAAAAGTCAATGACGAGTACTGTGGTTTAGTGGGATGTGGCTCTACTGCAGTGATTTCCAATGTTCCCAATGTTACACCAACATCCCAATTCACTAAACATCGTTCACATAAATATTTTACTTCTCATATTATCAAGGACATTCTAATTATACGTTGATTTAAGGCAGGGGTGGGGAACCTTTTTTGTGCCAAGGGCCGTATGTATGGGGGCCATATGTAAAAATTTCCCTTACAAATTGTCCTGCTGCAACCGTCCCACGCTCCGTTGGCTACAGCTGAATAGGGCTGACAGTCTCCGGTTACTTTTGATTAAGAGGAATCTTGCAAGAACTACCGACCTCTCGCGAGAATTCCCCTGTACTTGACTACCGGCAAAGCCACTGGGCGGGTGGGAGGGCCACTCAGACTGGCTACGGGGGCCACATACGGCCCCCGGGCCTGAGGTTCCCCACCCCTGATTTA
The DNA here is from genome assembly GCF_055691185.1 of Crinia signifera. Classification (NCBI taxonomy): domain Eukaryota; kingdom Metazoa; phylum Chordata; class Amphibia; order Anura; family Myobatrachidae; genus Crinia; species Crinia signifera. Next base: position 73,919,926 of record NC_139222.1, on the reverse strand, counting down.
AGTCTTAAATTATGTTTAAAAAGTTTTTTTTTTTTTAAAGTGTTCAATTTGTTATTTTTGCATTTTCTATAGACTTGTTGATGTTGCGGAAAAGAAAAATTTTTTAAAGGAGAATTTTGAATCATGTTGCCTCCAATAGGTAGGGCTATATTCAATGGTGGCTTAGGTATTGTTTAGAACCACACCCTATATAAAGGGAATGTGGATCCTATATGCTCATACCAAGCATTCCTTCATCCTTTTTTCTAGTAACATACAGGTGATTAAAAAACAGAAATGCAAATAAAGAAAATTAATATTGAAATGTAAACACGATATATTTAATTTTTTTTGTGCTGTAACATGATCACTATTGCCATAAGCAAGTATATAATTTGCCTATAAGAGAAAGAAAGGCAAAAACAGGTGAGGGTGCGGAGTTCAAGATAGAGACGCAGAAGAAAAGGGGATTATTATGGCAGGACCGACTAGTAGACCAGGCAGCTGAAATACTTTGCACAAGAATCAGATGCAGACAGGAGAACACTAGGAATAATGAATTTGAGATCTGTAAATACATATACTCTGGGCTGGGATTAACTGAGAAGACTGGAGGTTTTGACTTAAATAAGGGCATCATCAGTAAGTGTCTTGGCTTAGAACTTGAATGTGCTTTGTGAATGAACCTGAATCGGGCCCATGTGCCTATAGTGTGTTGAGCAGGGGATCCTCTTATCTGACACTTTGTGCCAACATGGGCATGAAATAGCACTGCAACTATTTTGCCAGGTCATATCTTCTATATAAATAGGCCAGAGTAATGGAAAAATGCAGGATATATCAGTACATTAACTTTTGTATGTTCAGGATTCTATTAAAGGACTTGTAAAAAATGATAAAATTTACACGTGAATGAAATACAAGTCGGAATTTAATAAAAGACATTGGTAATGTTATGTTTAGCATATTTTGTTCATTTAATAGACTGGAAAATTGTATCACTCAGAGCAGAGCAGTCAAGGGCATGAGAAGAAAACACTGCGCTCTACCACCCTATGATAAAACAGGAACTCACAATGAAATGAACAATACGTGTCAATTGAAATATGACTTGTTTGCGTGAGATCAAGGAAGCTGGGAATCAGCATTGCAAAGTGAGAATTAAACATAGCAAGTCATGTCACTTGCACTATGTAAGGTTAGAGGTGTCATTGACAGGGTACGGAAGGAAGAGACAGAGTCATCTCCTACATCATACAGACATCAGTGCTGTCAAATAACACAATATGGGTCCTGATACTAAGTTTATGACCCTATTTCATGTGGAGAACCTAAATTCATTTGTTCAAAAGAACACTGAGCTCTAAACAGACAAAGCAATTAGCTTGGTGTCTGTGATATTTAGATGGGACTAGCAAAAACTCTGCTTTTTGAAGATGAACTACAAGCATCAGATAATTATATATGTCCTATCAAAGACACCGCTATGAACAAACCTACAGCATAATGGACTTTTAGAGGAATTATTGAGATGTTTAGGGGGAAATTTACTAAGATGGGAGTTCTAGTTCACATGGGGTGTTGCTATGGGCAACCAACACAATGCTATGTATTATCTTCTAGAAGGTGCTAAATAAATAAAGAAGTTGCCTATAGCAACTTCCCACGTGAAATAGAATATTTATTTTTATTATCTGGTGATATAGTTGGATCTGAATGTTTTATCGGGGCTACTTGGATACCACCCTTTGAGTCACAGGCAAGTCAGACTGTATATTATGTGCAATAGTTTATCTATTTATTAAGGCCACACCATTAGGGCCATGGTGAGATTCAAACCCATGACCTCAGCGCTGTGAGGCAGTAATGCTAACCATTACACCATCCGTACTGCCGCCACGATAGTTGAGTGGTATTGCAAAGTTGCAGTGAAGCAGATCTGCAATACAGCTAATATGATAATGCAGACTGCAGTAGGTGGTGTCTGGTGTAAATAGACTCCTCATGGCTTATTCTGTGATACACTTATGCATCCTCTGTCTGACCATCAGTCATGTGAGATCAGATGGTCGTCTCTGATCCACAGCTAAGGCCAGTAGATCGGTGTACACAGGTTTCTCCTGACACAATCACCTGAACTTACTTTGTTTTTAACATCAGCTTGCGATTTGCAACTTCTGTTTTGTGCTTAGGCCAACAAATGGAGAAACAGCACCAAAACAGTGGAACTACCATTGGTGCAGCAGGTGCATTGTACCGGGGCCCGTGAGGACTAAAGAGCCCATTGCCGCTCAGACCATCAATGGCTTCTAGGGTTGGAGGGGGCCCAAATTATATTTTTGCACCTGGGCCCGCCACTCACAAGTTTCATCATTGGTGGATAAAAGGATAAAACTGACCAATACTAGCACTGCAGGGGAGCATGTAACTTGTATGTCATTGGGTATTCCGGAAATAGATCTGTGTATTCTTGGATAAGTAAACATGAAATAATCTAGATACCACTATGTGTATGATTAGACTATTGCTTTTGGCTTAGATGAGCAGCAAAACTATTTTTAACTATGCCCAATTATGCTATAAGAACCCTTTTTTCTATATGCTGGCAAATTTTAATTTGCTATCATACGGGCACAATGACATGCATGCCAGGATTTCCACTTCAATTTTAATTGTGGCGCTCTTTGTTACCTATTTTTGTTACTTATTTACTGTAATGTTAAGTTTTGTCTCCCTTTACTGTTCTATTGTTTGCCCTTTGTACGGCGCTGCGAAACATTTGTGGTGCCTTATAAATAAAATATTATATTAATAATACATCAATAGAAGGTGCACTTATCAGTTCATATGGTGCTACAGATAATAAACCTCAACAAAAAAGTTAATGGCTACATATTTATTAAAATAATTGACTACGGGGGAGATTCTCTAAGCTAAAAATGCGGTAAAAACCCCGTTATCAGGGTTTTTACCGCATTTTGGGATGCTGTAAGCATCCCCCGCCGGGTTACCGCGACGGGGGGCATCGCCAGAAAAATCTGGCAATGCCCCATAGAAGCCAATGGGCTTCTACCGCATCCCATTGCCGGGTGTGTGAGTGAGGGGGGAGCCGCCGGGACCTGCTGGGACCCGGCGACTCTCACCGCAAAGGACAGCTCTTAACGCAAGAGCTGTCCTTTGCTATAATTATCGCATATGTTAGAACATATGCGATAATTATAAATGCGAAGAGAGGCGAAGGGGGCGGAGATTCTTAGAGAATCTCCCCCTACAGCATGTGTGCGTGACAATTTTTTTATTTTTTGCTAAGGTTTATGTAAAAAATAACAGTTAACACTCTAATCTCTAATAATCAACTTTAAATACAAAATCTGCAATCTCTACTGAACATGCTGCAAGTTCAACAAACATGTGAAACTGTATTGATAAGCCCAGAAACGGAGAGGTAAATTAAGCGTCAGCAAAGATTTTCTTGGTCAATCCATTCCCAACCCGAAAATGAGAAAGTGACAACGAATTATACCATAATAATTAGTCAACTCAATTCTTTAATTCTGTTGTGTTTTTTGCCCAGTGTCTCATAAAATAAAACCCTCATTAAGAACATAACTGTCACTTAATTACTCGACCATAGTAAATATTCAATAGCAGCTTTCCCGGATTTGAAAAAACTCAGTTTACATTTGGAATTGATTTTATGCCATATGTTGACAAATATGGGGCTGGCACACTGGGATGTGTCTCTGGGTCATTTCGCATTTGTGCAAATTTAAATAAGCATCATGAAAATAAAGAATTCTACTGGCAAGTGGTGTTTCAGGTTTCCCACTAATTAGAACAAAATCTTTGATTTTCTCAGGTTTTAATTTCACCACCCAGACTCCCTGTCCATTTCTCATGCTTTTCGGGGGGAAAAAAGAGGTTTTATTTCCAAGTTGGTGGAATTTTGGGTATTTATGCCCTTCTTTTCGCGCTAATGAAAGCCTGCTTGTAACACTATACTTTGCTATTAATCTAAGGGAAGACATACTAATTATGCATACATACAAAGCCATAGCAACTTGCAGTAACTGCACCCTACAGTGATGTTGTCTACAGTATGTTATAATTGAGAAACACATTGCCAAAATAGAACCACTCATTTTTATTTTAAATTTAAGTTGTGATTCTACTTTTAGAATTGTTCTCCTCGTTTATTAAATGCAAGAGTCAGTTTTTTGGTATGTATCTAATGTTGATGAAGAGAGCACATTATGTGACCTACACTTGCTTTTTCCTCATACCTGCCTACTTTTGAAAACTAGTTTCAGGGAGATTATAGTTAGTAATAGAATTTTGCACCACGCCCCATTGAGGGGGCGTGTCATGCTCCATACAAAGGGCATGTCTAGTTCCATAGATGGAGAGATTGTAATAATAGATTGTGAATGTAGCACCTAGATAGAAACATAGAATTTGACGGCAGATAAGAACCATTTGGCCCATCTAGTCTGCCCCTTTTTTAAACATGTTACCTAAAACCATATTTGATCCTTATTTTTTTGTAAGGATATCAATATGCCTATCCCAAGCATGTTTAAATTGTACTACTGTATTTACCTCTGATGGGAGGCTATTCCACTTATCTACTACTCATGTAATTCTTCCTCATGCTTGGGTGTGTACTGCTACATCTGAGAGGAATCTTTTAAAAGGATTTATATCCAAATGTAGATGAGCCCCAAAGCAGTTAGTCAGAGCCTCTATACTTGCTAAAGTGCTGTTAAATGGTGCTGATGATTCAATGTAAATGTATTTGTCTCTCATTTCTTTTTTTCACAAAAATGTAACAGTGTAATGTGGGCTAGGTGAAATGAGGGAGATTGCTGGACTAATGAGGGAAAGAGGGAGATTGCTACTATTTCAGGAAGTCTCCTTCAGAATGCAGGAGGGTAGGCAACTATGTTTTACCTTGTATTCAAGAAAACATGAAAATACATTTAGCAAGTGAGAAAGAAAGAAGAGAGCCTATATATTTTAAAACAATAGCAAAGGGCACAATGTCCCCGATATCCAAAATAGTATCACCTGGTCTTGTAAATAAATGTGACATAATCAAATATAAACGATTTACCATTCCAGGACTGAGATACTTTCATCTACCGACATGAATTGATAAGAAAACAATTACCCATGCATAAGCTTCAAATATGGAAGAACATATACCAAACATTACCAAGACCTTTGACCTATTGTCAACAACTCCAAGCTGACATTGAGCATCACTGTAGCCTGTTGGCCAAACTACAGCATGTTGGAAAATGTGGCCTGCACCTTGTTACATTCGCACTCCCCCCTTCATCCTGTATTCCTCTGGAGCCCCTTACACCTCTGTTTAGGGGAGATAGATAATTGTTGTGGACTAGCAACATTGCCAACAGGTTGTGCCCCCTCAGAATTAGCACTCACTCGAGTCAGTGAAGGAGCAGTGGCAGGTGTTGGGCTGTCCCTTGATGTACTATAGGTGCCAAAGATAACAGACAGATGATTGACAAGAGGATTTTTTTTTTACGGAGGTTGTCATGTGATAAAAGCTTGCTCCTTTTTTTAATTGATGGTCATTCAAAATGTGAATGACAGGAAGCTGGCGTTAAGAGTGGTTTATCCAATTACAGTGACCCGGCTTGTTGCCGGGCCACTGATGTCATCTGATGGACGGGGCGGGGTGAAGCGGCAGCTCGTCAGACGGGGGAGGAAGCAACACTGAGGTGGCACTGCTTCCTCCTCCATAAAAGTGAATGGGACCCAGGTCGCTTGACCTGGCTTATCCATTCACACTGTCCAAGCAACCCGGGTCCGAACCGGGAATAACACTGCTTTTATCCTGGGTCAGATTGCTGGGTTGCTGGACCTGGGATATTTTAAATTACTGTTTCATGCAGCACCCCAATCTGGGTTATTTCTGTGGTGTAAAAGGGGTAAGATACAGTATATCTGTAAATGATTTGTGGTGTTCTCTGTTGGGCCAGTATTCAATGCCTCGGATTTGCCCTTTTTTTCAGTGAATCTGGCAATTCGCCTGTTTTCTGGCGACTTTTCTCACAGAAAAAACAATTCACCCTATTCAATGGACACAATTCGCTGCAAATGAAGAGCGAATGGCTGGCGATTCGCCGTTTGTGATTCACCGCGATTCCCTGGTGGTTTTCAATGGGGTTTTCAGTGGAATTCGCCGAGAGTGTATTCAATGCTGAAGTGGAGAGCTGCTGTCTCCATTGATTTCGCCAGGATTCTCAATTTTACATTCGTCATCTTTTTTAGGTGAACTGAAATGTGATCTTTGAAAATAAAGCGTTTTTTATTTTTATTTTGGGGTCAAAAAAATCAGATTTTTTTTCTGTGAAGGGGCATGCTATTTTTATTCATGTCCTTGCAGCACATGAATATGAATGCTGCAGCCCTCCGGAACCCGGCGATTGTGCAGCGAATCCAAAACAGGATTCGCTGCACAAGGGGAATTAAAGTATATAAGAATACCTGCCTAAGTGTCAGATATGTTACTGAAGTCCAAATATTTCCCCACTTAGCATTGAGATTAACCTGAAAGAAAATGATTCACATCTATGTTGCCCTTACTCTACTTTGTTCAAATAAAATAAATAAGCGGGGGTGGTGCCCATGTGCAGTCCTTACACGTGCCCCTTCCTCTCGAGGCAGCAGCACAGAGGGACTCAGGTCTCTGGGTAAATAGTACAGCAACTCTTTTCCTGGCATTTTTACTACTGCAAAATGCTATGATGGTTACCGCCGGTTTTTCTGATCTCATATGAATTATCATGCATTTCCAACAATAAACAATCAATTTCAAAAGGATTATTATGCACTCTAAGCAGACAACACAGACATATGGTTGGAACATGACAAATAAGTGTGTTCTTAAGACATCCCACACACTAACTGGATGGGATCAAGCCAGTCCAGAAAAGACGAAAACACATTTCAAGGGAATTTCAGTACATAGTGACTAAGTCTACAGCATTAGATTCAAGCATTTAATAACTTTCTTGGGTCATTGCAGCAAAACTTTTTTTCTTATTCTTACTAATAAGCGGATTTGAATTTGAGAAGGGGCCTGATTCAGGTCTGGTAGCTCATCTCTTAAAAACTCATGACAACCTTGCCGGAATTGTCCCTGCTACTACAAACCAATTTTATATTTCTATCCAATCTTGGATATAATGTGTTTAGTTACTGTTATTAGTGAATACATTATCTTACTGGATAAACAATGGGTTTATTGCTTAAATCAGAGAAATGACCTGCTGTGCGTTTTTGATTATGGCAATTTCAGCATGATACACTCTAGTAAACAGACCCCTAAATGAGTTAATGTGTAAATGCATTGAATAAGCTTCATTTTAAACATATCATGCCTTTTAAATAATTTTTTAACAGTATATATATATTGTTATATGGAACTGGATACATCTAACCAAAGCTGACATTGTTCAGTGAAGTTCAAGCTGTCATCTATATACAGTATGTCTATATACAGTATGTCTAGTGTCCGTGAGTCTCCGAAACACTGCCATCTCTCTCACACATGCACAAACACAGAAGGTAGCAGACTAGCTTTCGAAGCTTTTGCTTCAAACAGGCTTACTATATATATATATATATATATATATATATATATATATATGTACACACACACACACACTCACACACACTCACACATACATACATACACACACATAGTATACGCTATACAGTAACAAAGTTGATTACAAAAACCATATCTACAGTAGATGGCGCAGTACCTAGGACAGCAGCTCCAGCAGATCTTCCATCTCTTCTGGCCATAACTCCACAAGCTTTATCCCCCTCAGACTGTAGAAGACAGGCTAGTCACATACACAGTAAATTTACCTTTAGAAAAAGAATAAGAAAGTAGATTTATTTACAAAAGGGGTAAGAGAACATAGTAATTTAAATACAGAAGTTTGGAATACATTTACATTAAAAAAAATGGGCTATAATTCTCTTGAATAGTTAAACAGACATTTTATCTGCTGTAGCACCACTTGGCTGTACCTAGGAATAAAATTGAGTTTTGTAAATGGTCTCCACATACTAGACACATATATATATATATATATATATATATATATATATATATATATATATATATATATAGCAAAACACATATATACTGTAATAGCAAAACAGATTATTACTCAGCAGAATTCGCACATTTCTCAAACATTAGTAATTTTGGTACTTATGTAGTATCTGGGCGTCCGATTTTGTGATTGTATGCCTTATCTTAAGGCATACAATCAGATGCGATGCGATGCGATTTTGCATAGGATTCAATGTTAAGAAGGTCCTGTTCATTTCCCCACTATCCAAGTGAGCATAGAGTTGATTTTATATAGCGTGGCGAGCGCAGCGAGCCACCGAGCCCGAAGCGTGGCGAGCGAAGCGCGCCCCGCGAGGGGACACATATTTCTTAAAAAGTATTCTGTGTCCCCTCGCGGGGCTCGCCACGCTTCGGGCTCGGTGGCTCGCTACAGGTTTATATCCAACTCCATGCCCACTTGGATAGTGGGGAAAGGAAAAGGACCCCTTTTTCCCATTGAATTCTATGTTAAAATGGACTCAGACCATTTTAACATTGAATCCTATGGAAAAATCTTGACCATCGCATCGCATACGATTTGGTCGCATGCGATGCGATGCGATCCGATTTCTAAATCGGACGCCCAGATACTACATAAGTACCGTAATTTTACTCAAAAGTAAATACAAAGTTCTATTCTTTGAGTACTATGTTGCTGGATGAACACTGGCCTATAACATGCAAGTATTAGTAATCCACTAAAGAAAAAACCAAAGGTATTACTTGATTCCAAGAAACAATAGCTTTGGCTTTTCAATGAAAAGGCGCAATAAGCACAGCTCCCCTTTCAATATAGCAATTATCTTCAGCACTTAACAGTTTCAGTAAATCAGGGCCTATTCAGTTTTGAATGCAGGGCTGCGTTTTCACAACCCTGCCAAACATCCAATGACCGCATATGCATATGGAATGACTACACATTCATACGTCCCACAGTATGCATGGGCGAGCTATCGCAGGCTGTCCACAGGGTAATTGAAACTCTGCAGGCATTTGAGAGTGGAAAGGCAGCGTTTTTCCGGGAGTGCTCAAGAAAATACAGGCATTACCCGGTCACTCCTTCTCCCCACGGCCATTGCAGCGCTGAGAAAGTCTAGACTCTGCACTGTGAGCAGGAGTAAAATCATTTGATGTGAGTGAATTTCCCAAGTGTGCACAGCTGTGTATGCATTTGCAGCCATGCACATGGGAGGGGCCAATGTGGATACTGCAGCACCTTTTACTGGTCGCTGGGATCCGAAATCCTGCAGCGCAGCTGTCAGGTCTGAGATGTCTCAGTCCTAAAGTTCTTTTACTCAAGCACTAGTAGCTCAAACAAGATGAATATCATGCTGCCTGCACATATTCATTCCCTTGCACACGTCAGAATTACACAATACTTGAAATATACTGTTTAAAATACTTTCAATATCTCTCAATACTGTATCTCTTAATAATTTACAGTATCTGTCAGTAGTTCTCAGTATCTTTCATAGGTGCCTCAATAGTTCTTATTTTTCCTTTTGAAGCTCTTGTACTTACTAACAGCCCCCCTTAGATCGCAGTTGTACATAAAACTACTGAGACTCTAGCTCTCAGCTGCTGGTGTTACTGCAGTGGTCATTTCGTACACAATCAGCAAACACTCAGTGGCACCTGTCACCCTCATTACTCCTGCTATTCTGCAGAAATGCTTTGTCTAGTGTGTTTTCTCTCATCAAACTGGTAGCACCTCCCATGGTGGTCCATTCTCCGCACTCCACTCCTCAATGTTTCCCAGTCACAACTGCGCTAGTTGAAGCTGAAAGTTCTGTTGTTGTCTTGTCTCTTTTTAGGCACTCTGCAGCTATACTTAGTAGTGGCCTCCTAAATTACAATGTCCATTTGCTCCCTTTGACCCATGGAAATCACATATAAACATCAGTATACATTGTCCATTAAACTCCTTCTTTAATGGACGAAACCATGTGCACTGCAGGTGGGGCTGATTTGACATGTGCAGGTGAATTTTTTTTTCTCTGCAGAGTAAACACTGCAATTTAGATTTCAGTTTGAACACACCCCACCCAATGTATGCTCTACCTGTATGTTACAGCTGTTCCACCTGCAGTGCACATGGTTTTGTCTACTAGAGAGCTTTTCCTTTTGCGAGCCAACCTGAATTACTGTAGGCCCTTGGTTTTAGCAGAAAAATTCTTTTTGTCCTTGTTTTGAGTCAACAGTTACTTTAACTTGTTCTGTTCATATATTCTATATCTAAAATCCAAGAGATATGTTCAGATAGATATAGGTATATTCTATATCTGTACAGGTTTTTTTGCATTGTATACAAGGCCCAAATTAGTTATTCAATGTTAGGGTTTGGTGGAAAAATGCATGCAAGAGGAGATCATTTACTTAACTTGAGTGCATTTTCATCCACAAAAAGATGAGGACTGTTACCATTTGATAGGGCGGGTGTGTACTGAACTCAGTTGTGGAACTCTACTGTCCTGGTGGTCTCCTGCAGGCTTAGACTTCACCTCTAACAGCCACGTTTGGAGGGGTGAATTAGGTCATGCCTCCGAACAAGGCTGTTAGAGGTGAAGTCTTAGCCTGCAGGAGACCCCCAGGACAGATGCAGATGACACCAGTATAAGAAATAGTAAACAGAGGGTGTTAACCCCTGACTTATCTGAGATAAAGGTCCACAGACCAGTACAGGAGAAAGCTGTTCTGTTTTGCCTGTCAGCATCTTGTGCAAGCCTGAAGACTGTGTACTTGCTGAGCATCTGGGATTGTGTCGCAGATGAGTCCAAGTTTCTTCCTGTTTCTTAGTACTGGCTCCTGGTGTCCTGATCCACACTTGTACAGTGATAAGTGTCCTTGTACCATCTAGGCATTTGTATTCTCTGCTAATTGCAGTGCAGTGTAATCTATGTGTAAAGTTAATGGGGTCTCTCCGGTATTCCCACAAGCTATCATCAGTGTTATGGTGGGAACCAGCTTCATGTTATAACATCTTTGTATAGGTCTAGCTGTTGGAGTACTGTGTAATTGTTAACACCTTCATGCATTGTTGCATTTAGGGTAGTGTGGTGGGAAGCAGTATCATTGCTCCCTACTTCACTATCTTCCTAATTGATCCAGCTAGGGATCATTTGTTTAAATTAGTGTACGTTGAACTGCTGGAGGACTCTCTCCCGTGGTGCCACATTTCTGTTTTGTTCCATGTTTTCGGGTTTTTAGTTAGCAATCCTCTTGTCTGCTCTGGAGGTGGTGGGCACCTTGTTTTCTGTCAGTCCAGGTGGCACCAGAGTTGGAGTGGACTTAATTAACTCCTTCAAACATGGCTATTATTGGTGAAGCCTTAGCTCTGCAGATGCCTAGAACCTCTGGAGGGAATAACAGAGTTAGGGTTGGATCGTGGCCTGTTCTTCCCGGTAACCTCTTGTCTGAAATCCCCACAGAGACCTAACACTGCCTCTGCACACAAATACAGTAATGTAATTTAAAAAAAAACCATATATTTCCAAAACCTCTAAGAAAGACAATGGAGACATTTTTTTTCGAGATAGAGAGATTAGCCATTCAGAGTAATTTGCAACTTGCAAATCAGCAACAATTCTTCTTACAGAATGTTGACCCTTTACAAGGAACACTCAACAGCCCAGCATCAATGACTGATTGCTAATTCAACTCAAAATCTCTTTAAAAATTCTGGAAATATTTTGGCAACTAGGCTGTTTTTCTCTCATTTGCCAGTATGCAAGCTAAACTGTGAATGGGATGTGTCGATGTGCCAGGGCTGTGTGCTTAGTGATCTCTTAGGGCCAGTGTTCACCAGTAATAGTGACGTGAGGGTATCGCTATCGCAATGTCCCTACACAAGGATCAATGTGGGAGCATTTCCTAAGTGATCTAGCTCAGAAAATGCTACGTGTGTAGGCCCCATTACAGTAAGTATGTCTTAACCATTTACTCTTGTTCTTTATTATTTAACTCTGTTTAAAGCTGTGATGAATGAGTGGATTTAGGAGTCATGGAACACCTATGTACAACATTGTTTTCCCAGTTTTATTATTTTCATTATTAGGTTATAAATTAGGCAAATATAAACATAATAAAATAAGCCAGTAGCAAGAAATTTTACTTTTAAGTATGTATAGAGCATGGGTGTATTAATAGAGGAGGGAGCAGTGACAGTGACTCTGGGAACTAGGTAGTGCATAGGTCTCTAGGTCATAGGCCTATTTCCTCTATTGTGCATACCAAAACACCTAGAAAGTGGTTTGATGGAATCACCTAGTGCTCAGAATCACTGTCACTGACAAACACTGTAGAGCTGGCAAGTCCAAACTATGGCCCTCCAGCTGTTGTGAAACTACAAGTTTTTCGGTACTTATGTAATATCTGGGCTCCCGTTTTTCTTATGAGACCGCGTCCGCTCGCCACGCTTCGGGCACGGTGGCTCGCTGCGCTCGACACACTATATAAAATCAACTCCATGCGTAGTTGGATAGTAGGGGTATGAAAAAATGGGGTGCATTTAACATGGGAGCCCAGATAATACATAAGTTCCAGTTTTTCTTTTAGGGAATGCTAAAACTAGGGCAAGGCGTGCTGATGTTTAGTTCATAGTTTGGACATGCCTGCTCTAGAGGTCGACATGCATTGGGTCAACCACTGAATGTCGACATGACTTAGATTCGACACATGAAAAATGTTGACATGGCTAAGGTGGACGTGGATGAAAGGTCGACAAATATTAGATTTTGGCTAGGTCGAAAGTCAAAAGTCAACATGGGTTTTTATTTTTGTCCTGAATGTCGACATGTGTCAAAGTGTACTATGTGACAACAAACTAACTGTAGGAGTTTGTATATTATCCCCGAGCTTGCGTGGGTTTCCTCTGGATAATCCGGTTTCCTCCCACAATCCCAAATTATGTGTATGAATGTGTTTACGTGTATATGTGGTAAAGAATGTAATTTGTATGCTCCACTGGGGCAGGGACGGGCGAAAATGTTCAAAAAGTCTCTGTTAAGCGCTGTGGAATATGTGTGCGCTATATAAATAACTGGTAATAAATTAATTAATAGAAGAACTTAATTTTTAAATCTTTTATTTTTTACATAAAATAATTGAGATCTAATTTGAAAATGTAGTTTGTTTTCTTTAATGTAAAACCGCTTTCCCCAGAAATGTGCTCCAACAATCGGCAGAGCAAGACTTCTGGAGAGGGGCTGGCATGGGCCCGCTGATTACGTCATTGCGTTGTCAGGCAACTTGTTCAGTCCCACAATAACGCTATGTGGAGAAAAAAAGTAACATATTCAAAGTGGAAGATATATTTTTTTTAATTCTGAAAGTAGATTTTTTTATATCATACAATATAAATCTATAAATGATCTGAGGCAGATTCCAATGGTTTCTATTTCCAAAGTAAACAGCATATCTGTAATGCACCTCGTGGAAAGCAATGACTGAAATACAGAGATTATTACGGCTATGTATTTCAGCTTTTAATTAGGCTATAACTTTCATTAAATGTTATTCACTTTAGATACCAAAGGGGTTTTCTTATATTTTGCACTTGACATGCAGTTGTCAGAGTCCACTAAGGCCACAATTACCGCTCTGTTATTCTGAGGCTCATGGTTGAATTGGCAACATTGTAACTGTCAATTTTCTGCTTGGATGGGTGCTATAGGACAGGGTCATTGGTGCTTGGGGGGAACTGTATACGTTTTAATGAAACAAAACTTTACCAAGAAGAACAGGAAATATGTGAGAAAGTTATGTGTGGAGTTATTGTAGATACGTCAGTGAGAATCTTTATTGCAATGGAGATATTTACAGATTAATTGCTTAATTTTATGTGCTTTTTTTTGTCCTTTAGACACTGATAAAATCAACTGAATTTAAGTAATTGGGCCCTCTAGGTAATCGTACATGCAGATGTGACCCAAGCAATTGACTCTCATTGTGGTGCAGTTTATAACAATGTGACCTAGTTGTTGTCCCCTCAGAATATTTCATTAGCAACGTACACTACTTATGTCCATGTCACAACTTGGCCTGCTGGCCATTCTGTCAGATCACATGCTTATGCCATTTCTGGTCAATCTCTAATTCAATCATTTCCGCTAGTAACGTTTCATTGCTTAAAGTCAGCAAACCATGCAGCCACTGTACGCCTCGGATCGTGTTGGATTAAAGTGTAGAAATAAATTTAGTAATAGGTTTTGTTATTTTCTGTTTTACCATATTACTTTTAATTTTTAATTAATATTTAATTATATTTGCATTATTTAATATAATAGTACCTGTGCTCAGGGCCGGTGCCAGGTACGGCAGCGCCCCAGGCAGGGGCGAGGAGCGCCCTGGCCGCCCGACACTCACCTGCTCTGGAGAGTTGCGGTGGAGGAAGGGGAGGGGATGCGGCTGCCGCTGCCGAGGCGCTCCACGAGGGGCAGGGTGTGGGGATGGTGCGGACGCCACTGCACTCACCAGACTCCACGGGGTTTGGGGACGGTGCGGGTGCCGCAGCGCTCACCTGGCTTCAAGGGGGTTGGAGATGGTGCGAGTGACGCTGCACTTACCTGGATCCATGGGGGGTGGGGATGGTGCGGGCACCGCTGCGGCACTACCTGTCAACTGGCTCCATGAGGGGGGGCTCCCAAGTGCCGCCCTCCAGTGGCCAGCGCCCTAGGCAAATGCAGTATGACTTTTGACCCCTGAATTTCTAAAACCCAGACCGGTTCTTTGAGCCTGGGGCTGGTTATGCTAAGGACAGGGCACCCCACACCGTTTTAATAATTTTCACATTTTCATTTCTGAAATTCACTCATTTTCATGACTAAACTCGCACCACATCGCAATTTTCAGCCTCAAATTCGCATTCCATTAAATAGGTCAATCTTTTTTTTTTTTTTTTTTTGCGATTTGAAAAAATACGATAAGGTTCGATTTCGGAACCTTACTAAAATCTCACTCTTAAATTTTACCTTTGGTCTCTTCTAAGGAATTATACATATAAAACTATATAAATTATTATTAAAAAGCATCTAAAAAAGTAATACTAAAATATTATTTTTTAATTCAGTATAAAGATTAATTAGATAACCAATTTAATTAGACAGAATTAATTTTGTGGTGAATGCCTTAGCATTATATAGACATGGAGAATAACACACTCATCTACATTAATTCTTTAAGTGCTAAACCAGTGGTTCCCAAACTGTGTGCCGTGGCTCCCTGGGGTGCCTCGGGACACTTGCAGGGGTGCCACGGGTTGGTGGTCCAGGACCAATTCAAATTATATCAATTATTTATGGAAAAAAACAGTGCCGGTGGCTGACAATCATAAAATATGTCTAGAATCCAAAGCAAATCCTGCCCTTTAACACATAACTGAACCTAAGAAGCACATATAAACACAATTTACTTAATTTGATATATATTTTTTGGGGCCTTGGGGTGTCGTGGAAAAATTCTGATACGCTAGGGTGCCGTAATTCAAAAAAGATTGGGAAACCCTGTGCTAAACAGTATTTTTTAACAAATTTCAAAATGACAGAGTTAAAGAATAAGAGACAGGAAAGAATGGAAATGTTGCAACACCTTATAGTCAGAGATCACAGAGAGAATGGAATGTGGTTACAAAGAGCCCTGTGATCTATTGTAGATTAAAAGACTTTAGACAGTCAGTCTGACAAAGTAACAGACAAGTTATAGCAGGAAGTTCAGGACAAGATCAGAAGTAATTTATGAAGATAAAATAATGAAGAGTTCATAGAAACAAGTCTGAAAAGGGTGCAAACACTGGAAGCAAAGTAAGGTCTAAATATTTATTAACCAAAAAGCTTAAAATTATTTATACAGTATAGGAAATATCAAATATCAATATTGTAAATACAGTACAAAAACACTTTGTAATGCATATTAAGCAATTTTTGGGGGGGTATAGGAACAAAGCGCTTATGTTAAGGGTAAGACATACGATGACGTACAGGGACAGGGTAGGGATTGGAGAAGAGAAGTTAGAGTGAAATAAAATCAAAGATAAAAAAATAAATAATAAATAAATAAAAAATAGAAAATAAAAAATAATAAAAATAAAAATAAAAAATAAATGAAATGGAAATTAAATGATAAGAAATGAAAATAATAAAATAAAATAAAAGGAGCAATGCAATAAATGTTTACACTCTTTTGCGTGTTTGTTTTGGAACCAGGTCCGGAGCTGTGCTTGCAATGGAAGTAAATGTCCGTGGTGGGTGCGAGGCACTGGGGGAGCTTTGGACCTAACTATCTCTTACTTGTAAGTGAGGTAGACGGTCTTCTTCTGCCGCTGTGTGTACTCGCGGCTCTCCTCTCTCCACGTTAGCGGTGACTTCCGGTTTTCGGCTTTGCGCTTCCGGTCCTGGCTTCGTACGTTCCAACGCGTTTCGAGCTGGGCTCTTAATCATGGACATCCATGAGCCGCGAGTACACACAGCGGCAGAAGAAGACCGTCTACCTCACTTACAAGTAAGGGATAGTTAGGTCCAAAGCTCCCCCAGTGCCTCGCACCCACCACGGACATTTACTTCCATTGCAAGCACAGCTCCGGACCTGGTTCCAAAACAAACACGCAAAAGAGTGTAAACATTTATTGCATTGCTCCTTTTATTTTATTTTATTATTTTCATTTCTTATCATTTAATTTCCATTTCATTTATTTTTTATTTTTATTATTTTTTATTTTCTATTTTTTATTTTCTATTTTTTATTTATTTTTTTATCTTTGATTTGGTACTCTTTACCTAGAACGGCGCCCACGATTGAAATCGCGGGCATCGCGGGTAAAATCGCGGGCATCGCGGGTAAATCGCGGGTAAATCGCGGGTACATGAAAATCGGGTACCCGCGATTACCGCGATTTTCCCATAGAGAACAATGTTAAAAAGCCTGATTGACCGCGATTTTAGCGTTAAATGCCTCAATGCCCGCGATTTTCCCATAGGAATCAATGTTAAATGGGCTACAGAGCCCAAATAGCCCCAATTAACCCTTAAATGTCCCCCCAATTTTCGTACGCCACCCCACGATCCACGCCAACCCGAAGCGTGGCGAGCGCAGCGAGCCCGCGAGGGGCGGCGGTACGCGTCCTACGACCTTTTCATGCCCTACTATCCACGTCGGCGTGGAGTTGAGAATAGAATAGTGTGGCGAGCGCAGCGAGCCACCGAGCCCGAAGCGTGGCGAGCGCTGCGAGCCCCGCGAGGGGACGCGGATACCTTCACAGTTATACGCGTCCCATCGCGGGCTTCACAGGTGTCCGCGTGGCCACGGACACCTGTGAAGCCCGCGAGGGGACGCGCTTACCTGTGAAGGTATCCGCGTCCCCTCGCGGGGCTCGCTGCGCTCGCCACACTATTCTATTCTCAACTCCACGCCGACGTGGATAGTAGGGCATGAAAAGGTCGTAGGACGCGTACCGCCGCCCCTCGCGGGCTCGCTGCGCTCGCCACGCTTCGGGTTGGCGTGGATCGTGGGGTGGCGTACAAAAATTGGGGGGACATTTAAGGGTTAATGGGCTCTGTGGCCCATTTAACATTGATTTCTATGGCCAAATCGGGTGGATTGAGGCATTTAACACTAAAATCGGGTCCATCGCGGCTTTTAACATTGCTTCCTATGGGAAATCGGGAGCATCGCGTCGCGGGCATCGCGGGTACATTTATGGCCGGCCGCGACGCGACCGACGCGATTTTTCAGGTTTAACATGGTTTTCAATGGGAAAATCGCGGGCATCGCGTCGGTCGCGTCGCGGGCAGGCATAAATGTACCCGCGATGCCCGCGACGGGCGCCGTTCTAGGTAAAGAGTACCTTTGATTTTATTTCACTCTAACTTCTCTTCTCCAATCCCTACCCTGTCCCTGTACGTCATCGTATGTCTTACCCTTAACATAAGCGCTTTGTTCCTATACCCCCAAAAATCTACGTTATCTCTACAGAGCAGCTATACACCTACCCAGGCGCAACGAGCACTATTTTCTATTTTATATTAAGCAATTGTAAAAGATCTAGCTTTTAGCACATATTTTTGGAACACAATTTGCCTTTGAATGAATGCTGCTATACCTACTGTACCATAGGCCAGGGCTGGGCAATTGCGGCCCTCCATATGTTGAGGAACTACACATCCCAGGATGCTTTGTATTAGTTTTGCTATGTGGCCATGCTGAAACTGATGCAAGGCATGCTCGGATGTGTAGTTCCTCAACATCGGGAGGGCCGCATAGGGGTGCTGATAAGTCCCATATTCAAATCATGCTGTGATGCAGAGCCATGTACTGGATGGGAATCCATCTGGTAGATGTGATGAAGGGGATCGTGATCCAATGATATAAAGTGCTCAGACAAAAATCTATAATTGTAATCCAATAACAATATAAGTGGTGGTGCCATACAACTTAGTACAGAGCCTCCAATAGACAGGCAATGCACATGTATGCAAACGTCCACTGTATGCCGGCACTCACCCAATACGTCAAAAAAGGTGCCTTCCCTGTAAATGCAGGTAGAAGTCCAAAGGGTGGGAGGCACTCAAATAAATACAAAGCCACTAAAGTGAAAAAGAACTGTGAATTGTAGCGCCGAGCGCTTTCGGTATTAGTCCCTTCTTCAGGGCACAAATCACCGTACAAACACCTGAGACCATCTTTACGCCCTTCCTCCTCCAGAGTTCAAGGTCCAATTTTGACTCGGTGTCTACGAATGGATCACTCAAAACCTTCTCCAGGTTGATGGATGGTTCCGTCACTCGGTACTTGTCTACCCCACATGCCATCCGCCCTAATTTGTCTAAAAGGGAGTCTATGGCCTTGAAGTCGCTAGAATCTGATGAGTCTATTATAATTCGCCCTGCTGACAAAGGCGGGGCAATTGTAATACAGCGCATTGAGGATTACCGTACTGAATACAGGATCGGGATGTGTATAGCAAACTTACCAGAGATCCCACAGCCCTCTACCAAACAGAGCTATTTGAGGTGCTGGACAAAGCCCATCGTGAGGGTAAGATTTCCTCCAAAGTTTGGAAAGCTATTCGAGTGCAACACCCCAAAGTCCCGGTCTTGTATACGCTGCCTAAGCTGCATAAAGACTCTGCCAGACCACCAGGGAGACCTATTGTCTCCGCCAGGGATTCCCTATTACAGCCAACGTCACAGCTGCTGGACAGCATCTTGCAGCCTCTTCTACCCCTCCAACTGTCATTTTTAAAGGACACTACATCTTTCCTCATCAAATTTCAGGAATTGGACGATATTCCTCCAGGAACTTTGCTCTGCAGCATGGACGTGTGTAGTCTTTACACTTCAATTCCCCATGAAGGGGGACTTAGAGCCATGAAGGACTTTTTGTCCACTAATCTGGACAATGATGTATTCAATCATGAGTTGTTACTCGGGTTATTGGAACTAACCCTGGGGCGCAACTATTTTCTATTCGATGGAGAGTTTTATGCCCAGCATAGGGGGTGTGCCATGGGATCTTCCGTGGCACCCTCCTATGCGAATGTCTTTATGTTTGTTGTTGAATTTGATTTATTCCTCTCTGACCCGTCCACTAGGGGCACATGTTGATGTACACCAGGTACATTGATGACGTGTTCCTGCTGTGGACGGGCGGAGAGGAGCGTTTTGTCCAACTCATGGCTCATGTGAATAATATCAGCCCGTTCATCAAATTCACTTACACCCACCACTGGGAAAGTTTACACTTCTTAGACGTCCAGGTTCAGCTGAAAGATGGTAAAATTAGCACAAAGGTGTTTAACAAATCCACCGATTGTAATACGTTGCTGCGATCAAATAGTTACCATCCCCCGGCCCTGAAAAGAGGCCTGCCCCTGTCGCAGATGATTCGAACGGCTAGAATCACCAGTGACAGGGAGGAGGTATCGGGGAGCCTGGACCAAGTTGTTGAGAAATTCCAGTCCAGGGGGTACAATCATCAAGAGTTGTTGAGGGCGAAACAGGATGTGCTGCAGAGGAATAGATCTGATTTATTGAAATCCTCCAGCAAGGATAACTCTAAGATCATTCCATTAGTGAGCAATTTCTCTACAGTACACCCCATTCTACAGAGAGCCACTAAGGCCCTGTGGCCGATTGTCTGCACAGACAAGGATCTACCTGTCTTTAGGGATAAACGACCCATTCTGGCCTATACCCGAGGAAGGAACCTCAAAGATCGTTTAGTCAGATCTGATATCACAGGACTGGGAAAGAGCTTACACCCTAATGTATATGTCAAACCTGTTGGGTGTTATAGTTGCCATAACTGCATTACATGCAAATTTCTAATCCCATGCAAGACATTTTCCCATCCCCACTGTGACAAAAAGTACAATATCAGATTTGTGCTCACCTGTGACACTACACATGTGGCCTACATGATTAAGTGCCCATGTGGCCTTAGTTATGTGGGTCAAACAACCTGTAAGTTCAAACAACGAATGGCAGGCCACAGATCCTCCATTGGGTTGGCACTGAAGGGTCGCGATATTGAAGTTGCGAGGCACTTCAGGGAGGCCGGCCACTCCCTGGAGTCAATAAGGTAAGGATCATGGGCCCCCATCTTTGAGGGGTGGCGATCGGGCGAAATCCCTGTTGATGAAAGAGTCACAGTGGATAGTCCGCTTGGGAACAACTAGTCCTGGTGGACTTAATGAAAAAATCAACTGGAACAGCCTAATTTGATATGACAGCTGAAAAGAAATACACTTGCACCCTCCTTCTATGTACCACCACTTCCCGCATGGGGAGTAATACAGCCCTTGTTGTTTTAGAATAAGAGATGCCGTGTCCTCTATGCCTTGATTTGTCCATGCCTATGAATCTATAGGGTTTAGGATGTTGATCCTGGCTCAGGTGATTGAAGCCAGTACCAGGTCTCTCTCTCTATATATATATCATGCACTTAGTATTACTCTGTTGTACATTACTGTATTGTTTTTATGCATATTATATGTTCACTTTTTTGGTAGCCATTAGAGGGATTGGTGAGTGGGCCACGGTGATCAGTAATGACCACGTGGTGACACTACAACCTCTCCCCGGGCTCCCTTATTTGTTTTTTTTTGTATTGATCATTGATGTATGTTTAAATGTATGTATTTTGTCTTTACAGATAATTCCGCCCGCCAGCCAGCAGGGGCTGCTGTCCAACCAACTATGAGAAGCAGACCGGCAGGACAGGTGGAACGCAGGAAGCACGAGCTGGAACGCACGTGGGGTGCTTCCTGCCTTGTTGAGCCACGTTCCCGGAAGTGCGGGTCCGTGACTTCCGGTGGACGGACGGCGTGACCCAGTGGCGGCAGGGGAGTCTGGAGGGACGCACTGGGGGGTATTTAATCGGGTAAGTTGTTGATGTCTGTGCTTTTCTCCTGTGTGATTTGTGCCCTGAAGAAGGGATTATTCCCGAAAGCGCTCGGCGCTACAATACACTTCAGTGGCTTTGTATTTATTTGAGTGCCTCCCACCCTTTGGACTTATATATATATACACACACACACACCCACATATATATATATACATACATACATACATACATACATACATACAGTAGAATGTCGGCACTCGCTCACGCTGAATAAGACTCAGAGGCTTAGAAGGTGCGTTTTCAACGTTTCGGGTCTTTTTATTAGACCCGTCGTCAGGCAGTACAATTTTCGTACGCCACCCCACGATCCACGCCAACCCGAAGCGTGGCGAGCGCAGCGAGCCCGCGAGGGGCGGCGGTACGCGTCCTACGACCTTTTCATGCCCTACTATCCACGTCGGCGTGGAGTTGAGAATAGAATAGTGTGGCGAGCGCAGCGAGCCACCGAGCCCGAAGCGTGGCGAGCGCTGCGAGCCCCGCGAGGGGACGCGGATACCTTCACAGTTATACGCGTCCCATCGCGGGCTTCACAGGTGTCCGCGTGGCCACGGACACCTGTGAAGCCCGCGAGGGGACGCGCTTACCTGTGAAGGTATCCGCGTCCCCTCGCGGGGCTCGCTGCGCTCGCCACACTATTCTATTCTCAACTCCACGCCGACGTGGATAGTAGGGCATGAAAAGGTCGTAGGACGCGTACCGCCGCCCCTCGCGGGCTCGCTGCGCTCGCCACGCTTCGGGTTGGCGTGGATCGTGGGGTGGCGTACAAAAATTGGGGGGACATTTAAGGGTTAATGGGCTCTGTGGCCCATTTAACATTGATTTCTATGGCCAAATCGGGTGGATTGAGGCATTTAACACTAAAATCGGGTCCATCGCGGCTTTTAACATTGCTTCCTATGGGAAATCGGGAGCATCGCGTCGCGGGCATCGCGGGTACATTTATGGCCGGCCGCGACGCGACCGACGCGATTTTTCAGGTTTAACATGGTTTTCAATGGGAAAATCGCGGGCATCGCGTCGGTCGCGTCGCGGGCAGGCATAAATGTACCCGCGATGCCCGCGACGGGCGCCGTTCTAGGTAAAGAGTACCTTTGATTTTATTTCACTCTAACTTCTCTTCTCCAATCCCTACCCTGTCCCTGTACGTCATCGTATGTCTTACCCTTAACATAAGCGCTTTGTTCCTATACCCCCAAAAATCTACGTTATCTCTACAGAGCAGCTATACACCTACCCAGGCGCAACGAGCACTATTTTCTATTTTATATTAAGCAATTGTAAAAGATCTAGCTTTTAGCACATATTTTTGGAACACAATTTGCCTTTGAATGAATGCTGCTATACCTACTGTACCATAGGCCAGGGCTGGGCAATTGCGGCCCTCCATATGTTGAGGAACTACACATCCCAGGATGCTTTGTATTAGTTTTGCTATGTGGCCATGCTGAAACTGATGCAAGGCATGCTCGGATGTGTAGTTCCTCAACATCGGGAGGGCCGCATAGGGGTGCTGATAAGTCCCATATTCAAATCATGCTGTGATGCAGAGCCATGTACTGGATGGGAATCCATCTGGTAGATGTGATGAAGGGGATCGTGATCCAATGATATAAAGTGCTCAGACAAAAATCTATAATTGTAATCCAATAACAATATAAGTGGTGGTGCCATACAACTTAGTACAGAGCCTCCAATAGACAGGCAATGCACATGTATGCAAACGTCCACTGTATGCCGGCACTCACCCAATACGTCAAAAAAGGTGCCTTCCCTGTAAATGCAGGTAGAAGTCCAAAGGGTGGGAGGCACTCAAATAAATACAAAGCCACTAAAGTGAAAAAGAACTGTGAATTGTAGCGCCGAGCGCTTTCGGTATTAGTCCCTTCTTCAGGGCACAAATCACCGTACAAACACCTGAGACCATCTTTACGCCCTTCCTCCTCCAGAGTTCAAGGTCCAATTTTGACTCGGTGTCTACGAATGGATCACTCAAAACCTTCTCCAGGTTGATGGATGGTTCCGTCACTCGGTACTTGTCTACCCCACATGCCATCCGCCCTAATTTGTCTAAAAGGGAGTCTATGGCCTTGAAGTCGCTAGAATCTGATGAGTCTATTATAATTCGCCCTGCTGACAAAGGCGGGGCAATTGTAATACAGCGCATTGAGGATTACCGTACTGAATACAGGATCGGGATGTGTATAGCAAACTTACCAGAGATCCCACAGCCCTCTACCAAACAGAGCTATTTGAGGTGCTGGACAAAGCCCATCGTGAGGGTAAGATTTCCTCCAAAGTTTGGAAAGCTATTCGAGTGCAACACCCCAAAGTCCCGGTCTTGTATACGCTGCCTAAGCTGCATAAAGACTCTGCCAGACCACCAGGGAGACCTATTGTCTCCGCCAGGGATTCCCTATTACAGCCAACGTCACAGCTGCTGGACAGCATCTTGCAGCCTCTTCTACCCCTCCAACTGTCATTTTTAAAGGACACTACATCTTTCCTCATCAAATTTCAGGAATTGGACGATATTCCTCCAGGAACTTTGCTCTGCAGCATGGACGTGTGTAGTCTTTACACTTCAATTCCCCATGAAGGGGGACTTAGAGCCATGAAGGACTTTTTGTCCACTAATCTGGACAATGATGTATTCAATCATGAGTTGTTACTCGGGTTATTGGAACTAACCCTGGGGCGCAACTATTTTCTATTCGATGGAGAGTTTTATGCCCAGCATAGGGGGTGTGCCATGGGATCTTCCGTGGCACCCTCCTATGCGAATGTCTTTATGTTTGTTGTTGAATTTGATTTATTCCTCTCTGACCCGTCCACTAGGGGCACATGTTGATGTACACCAGGTACATTGATGACGTGTTCCTGCTGTGGACGGGCGGAGAGGAGCGTTTTGTCCAACTCATGGCTCATGTGAATAATATCAGCCCGTTCATCAAATTCACTTACACCCACCACTGGGAAAGTTTACACTTCTTAGACGTCCAGGTTCAGCTGAAAGATGGTAAAATTAGCACAAAGGTGTTTAACAAATCCACCGATTGTAATACGTTGCTGCGATCAAATAGTTACCATCCCCCGGCCCTGAAAAGAGGCCTGCCCCTGTCGCAGATGATTCGAACGGCTAGAATCACCAGTGACAGGGAGGAGGTATCGGGGAGCCTGGACCAAGTTGTTGAGAAATTCCAGTCCAGGGGGTACAATCATCAAGAGTTGTTGAGGGCGAAACAGGATGTGCTGCAGAGGAATAGATCTGATTTATTGAAATCCTCCAGCAAGGATAACTCTAAGATCATTCCATTAGTGAGCAATTTCTCTACAGTACACCCCATTCTACAGAGAGCCACTAAGGCCCTGTGGCCGATTGTCTGCACAGACAAGGATCTACCTGTCTTTAGGGATAAACGACCCATTCTGGCCTATACCCGAGGAAGGAACCTCAAAGATCGTTTAGTCAGATCTGATATCACAGGACTGGGAAAGAGCTTACACCCTAATGTATATGTCAAACCTGTTGGGTGTTATAGTTGCCATAACTGCATTACATGCAAATTTCTAATCCCATGCAAGACATTTTCCCATCCCCACTGTGACAAAAAGTACAATATCAGATTTGTGCTCACCTGTGACACTACACATGTGGCCTACATGATTAAGTGCCCATGTGGCCTTAGTTATGTGGGTCAAACAACCTGTAAGTTCAAACAACGAATGGCAGGCCACAGATCCTCCATTGGGTTGGCACTGAAGGGTCGCGATATTGAAGTTGCGAGGCACTTCAGGGAGGCCGGCCACTCCCTGGAGTCAATAAGGTAAGGATCATGGGCCCCCATCTTTGAGGGGTGGCGATCGGGCGAAATCCCTGTTGATGAAAGAGTCACAGTGGATAGTCCGCTTGGGAACAACTAGTCCTGGTGGACTTAATGAAAAAATCAACTGGAACAGCCTAATTTGATATGACAGCTGAAAAGAAATACACTTGCACCCTCCTTCTATGTACCACCACTTCCCGCATGGGGAGTAATACAGCCCTTGTTGTTTTAGAATAAGAGATGCCGTGTCCTCTATGCCTTGATTTGTCCATGCCTATGAATCTATAGGGTTTAGGATGTTGATCCTGGCTCAGGTGATTGAAGCCAGTACCAGGTCTCTCTCTCTATATATATATCATGCACTTAGTATTACTCTGTTGTACATTACTGTATTGTTTTTATGCATATTATATGTTCACTTTTTTGGTAGCCATTAGAGGGATTGGTGAGTGGGCCACGGTGATCAGTAATGACCACGTGGTGACACTACAACCTCTCCCCGGGCTCCCTTATTTGTTTTTTTTTGTATTGATCATTGATGTATGTTTAAATGTATGTATTTTGTCTTTACAGATAATTCCGCCCGCCAGCCAGCAGGGGCTGCTGTCCAACCAACTATGAGAAGCAGACCGGCAGGACAGGTGGAACGCAGGAAGCACGAGCTGGAACGCACGTGGGGTGCTTCCTGCCTTGTTGAGCCACGTTCCCGGAAGTGCGGGTCCGTGACTTCCGGTGGACGGACGGCGTGACCCAGTGGCGGCAGGGGAGTCTGGAGGGACGCACTGGGGGGTATTTAATCGGGTAAGTTGTTGATGTCTGTGCTTTTCTCCTGTGTGATTTGTGCCCTGAAGAAGGGATTATTCCCGAAAGCGCTCGGCGCTACAATACACTTCAGTGGCTTTGTATTTATTTGAGTGCCTCCCACCCTTTGGACTTATATATATATACACACACACACACCCACATATATATATATACATACATACATACATACATACATACATACATACAGTAGAATGTCGGCACTCGCTCACGCTGAATAAGACTCAGAGGCTTAGAAGGTGCGTTTTCAACGTTTCGGGTCTTTTTATTAGACCCGTCGTCAGGCAGTACAATATGTACAATATAAAATAGTATGCCAAGTGTAGCTAGGCACTGTGCCCGAAGCATGGCGAGTGGATGTGTAGTACATTTTAGAAACACCACAGCAGATGACACCCCAAGCAGGGAAGAGGAACTGCATGGGTTTTCAAAGATGGCGGGTGCTAGAATAAACAGTACTTGTGTATTATAGCGGCGCCCATGGCATCGCATACCATAAGGCATGTGATGGTATGCGATCAGACGCGGGCTTCACAGGTATCCGCTGCGCTTGCCACGCTTCAGGCTCGGTGGCTCGCTGCGCTCGCGTGGGGTGCATTTAACATTGTAAGCACCCATTTGGATGCTTAAAAGAACCCTTTAGGGTGCTTATACAATGTTTCATCGCATAGGGGGCCAAAATCGCGTCACATGCCATCGGGTGCATGGCATGCGATGCGATAAAAACATTGCGCGATGTACATCGGGGGCGCCGCTATAATACACAAGTACCGAATAAACACTAGAATCTGATTGGTTGCCCATAGCAACATCCCATCTTAAATATAACTCCAATCTTAGTAAATAAACCTCTAAGGGTCTATAATATAAAAAAGGTACCCAGAACAGGAATGACCCAGTGTAAGCATTGTGTATTATATACTAGACAAATTTGCATGCATTGGCACCCTGAATATAAGCGTTGCGTTACGGTGTCCATCTGCAGATACTTTTTTATTTTATTTCCTCCACAGTCCAAACCATACTGGCAAGTCATTCAGATTCTTACTAAAATATGTATGTATGTATTTTAACACTTGTGTGCCTGTTGTGTGGTTCTGAATGTCTATCTCCACTGGGGACGGTGTAGGATGAACAATAGGATTGTAAGCTCTGTCATGTGCAGGCCCCCTACCCTTTGTTTTCATGTCAGTCCTTATTCCCTCCCTTATACTTATTTTACATTTTTTATGTCTGTTCTGGTTTTGTTTCCCAGTGTCTGGGGCCACAAAACACTAAAGGACCTTAAAAGTCTATGAAAATAATAAATATTCTTGAATTGTAGAACATTGTGTAATATATTAGATTCTAAAAATAAATAGAGGTTAATAACATTTAGTCTACCTTGTTTTATCAGAAAATTGTAACACTTTGGAAATGTTCTAATTAAAGCTTTATTTTTTACAGCCTCTATTTTGATAGCATAGCAAATTGCAATTATGTCTCAAAAACCTCTGAATGAAGTAGATGAACAGTTTGAGCTCAAAAGCTGATGCAAATATACAGAGTAGGAAAGCCAATTCTGGGGTATTTCTTCAATTCTGGAATTCAGAATTGAAAAATGGATAGGCTTCCCTAATAAAGATAAAATGCCCCGACCACCCCACATATTTACCTGCATGGCAGGTGTAGCCTGGTGGGTGGGTCACGCTTAGCCAGGTAGGCAGGCAGTTGGGACAGGAATACGGGTGAGCGGTGCAGCTGAGGGGCGGGCAGAGTGGCTGAGCTGCTGTTTGGCCTGGGCAGCGTTACCCCTGACCACATCATGCTGTGGAGAGCCGCATAGCTGTAAATGCAAGAAGTCGGGCAGCGTCTGATCTCAGACGCTGCCTAATATTAGACTACGCATGCACCATCTAAACCCATTATCCAGGGGTTGGAAACTCAAATGTTGCATGGGTACGCTGATAGCGTGCAATCACAAGTACATACTGAACCTTCTGAATGAGAAGTCCAATTTGCCTGGAAACTAAATCTAGTACCAAGAAGGTCCTAGTATCTATCTGGCAAAACCAAGGCAGAAATCTCATGCCTACTTATGCACAACTGTACACTTACTGCATTACAACAGTCACATGCCTCTATGGACGTCTCTATGGGTATGCATAATCAGAGGCAGCCCCAGAGGTGGGGCTGCACAAATCAGCCTATTTGACTGATGTTTCCACATCCACCTTTACTCAAATTGCGTCAAGTAGCCCCATTTGCCATACAAGTACATCCGAAAATGGGTGCACTGGCATATGGTGGTATAAATATTGTGAATCCACACTCTACTAATGTCAATCAATGTTCTGAAGAGACTTCCACAATCTGTAAAGTTATATGGGTCATCCCGACCCTTGGCTACTATCTCTGAGAAGATAATATCAGCCTGTTTCATCCTTGTTGCTGGAATCCAACAGACCCATTAATAATACATCAATACCTTTAGCTTCTGTAAATTGAGACACGTCAATATGTAAACAAAGAGATGTAGATACAGTACAGCCCTCGGATTTAACCACGTGTATACGCTTAGCTGCTTCAGTCAGGTGGTGTCTCATTGGGTATGAAACAGACTTTGCGAACACCTCATTTCCCAAGTCCCCAGCCCTCCATGGTCAAGTCCAGTGCTAGTTTTAGAATATACATGGAACTCCATGTCAATTTTACCATTATTTTCCAGTACCAGCCTAACTCGATTACGAGGCTGTAAGTGTAAGCTTCTAAGACAGTTTATCTGTAGTGTTCATTCTAGCACCCACCATATTTAAAAACCCATGCAGTTCCTCTTCCCTGCCTCGAGTGTCGCTGTCTGCTGTAGTGCTTCTAGCACAGTGTGGTCTGTATATCAGCACGGATATGCAAACCGAACCTGTGCTACAAACACCACAGCAGACAGTGACACCCCAGGCAGGGAACAGAAACTGCATGGGTTTTCAAAGATGGCTGGTGCTAGAATGAACACTACATTTGTGTATATCTGTATTGAACCAGTACTTACACCAGGAGACTTTGTCAGACAGTGTCAACTCAACTGGCATGAATGAAGAATATAGACCAGGGTATATTTCAAAGTTGATATTCTTGTAATTATGCACAAATCAATAGGTGAAAAGATAATAATTTGCAACAACTCAACAGGAACCAACTGAAGGTTAAAATGAAAAACACACAACGTGCTAGAGATAGGAAGAAAGGCAGGGCTAACTACATCAGAACCTAAGCTACAGGGAATCAGGAGGGACAAACTTCACAAGATGCAAAGCTTTGCAATAGTAACATGAGAGTAACTTAACAGCATATGAAAACAAATATTGTGGGACATGAAACAGACAGTAAAATACTGTTTTTAAACTTCAGTGCAATGTTAAATGATCTGAAAAAAAAAAAGGTTTTCTCTTTTTCACTAGCACTTTCACTCATAATTCAATTATAAATATTATAGGTTTTAGAAATTTGTCTGAAAACTGACATGTCTTTAACCCTGTGAGTACCAAGGGAATTTGTCGAAATACGTGTGAAAATTGCCAAACATTTTTATTCATCATAATGACCTAAAATGTTTAATTCTATATGTTTAATTATATATAGTCTTTTTTAAAATAACTTATTTTTATATAACAAATGTGAGCTACGCTGGCATTTTTAGCAGAAGTTTTGCACATCTCTCACAGAGATGTTGCCACTCAAAGAGTTAAATGGCCAAATTAGGTTATAAAACCCCCTCCATTGGTGCTGAAATTGGTTTACCTTACTATAAAGATTTCCCCTACCTTTTCACCTACTGAGAGGATGCACACAAAAAACCCAATTCATACTCAAATGAATTTATCCCTAAGTGCACAGCCTGATTAGATCTTCATTGTACACTTAAGATCGCAGATCTTTCTACTGTCTGGGCACCTTAAGATGTGCACAGAAATTAGCCTTGAATTCTTTTGTCTGTCCTGGACAAAAGATTTCAGGCAAGCACACATCTTCACCAAAGATTTCTCTGAAGATCCCATGTGCGTTTCTATTAGAGATGTGCGGACTCGGATTCCAGAGATCCGAGCCCCAACGAACGTCATCAATCCGAGCAGCGCTCGGAGATTCCCGCCTGGCTCGGGTCCGGCCGCAGGGGCAAAACGTCATCGCCCGGCACCGGATTTCGCGAGGCTTTAAATAGTGGATCCCGCGCCCGCCATCTTCACTCCAGTCTAGTAGCGGGTTGGGAGAGGGTGTGTTGGTGCTGCTGCTGGGGCTTAAACTTGAGCTTGACCTTGAATGCAATATTTTATTTGCTGGGACTGTCTCCCTCAGTGCTGCTGTGTACTCTGTTCTCCTCTCTGCTTAGGATCACCCTAGCAAGGAGGACAGTTGGTTCTAACTGTGTACTTGTAGTACTACGGTCTCCTCTGTGCTGGGGCCTACCTCAGGTGCTGTGTTGTGCCTTATGTTATAAATATTTTATAATATTATTAATAATATATATATACACATATATATATACACATACACACATATATACATACATACACACACACACACACACACACACACACACACACACACACATAGTCCACTGGTGCTGCCTACACTGAGTAGAGGCTGCCAGTATTTACTCAGTCCACTGTTGCCACTGACAGTGCTACTGCCTAAGTGTACATACTGTATCTAGCAGTACTACCTACCTACTAGGCTGGTGCCTAGTACTGCCATATCTACCTGTCTTGTGCCTAGTACTGCTGTATCTACCTGTCTGGTGCCTAGTACTGCTGTATCTACCTGTCTGGTGCCTAGTACTGCTGTATCTACCTGTCTGGTGCCTAGTACTGCTGTATCTACCTGTCTGGTGCCTAGTACTGCCGTATCTGTAATACCTGCCTGCTGGTGCACTCCAGTGGTGCTGTCCTGTGACATAACTCCACAAAAATAATGGAGATCCAAAATATGGAGGTTAAAAAAATAGGGAAAGATAAAGAAACACTTCCTCATAGTTCTGAAGCTGCTGCCACTAGTCATGACATAGACGATGAAATGCCAACAACTTCGTCTGCCAGTGTGAAAGCAGAGGGCATGTACAGTCAAACCAAAGTTCCATAGAAGGATTCGAAAAAGTAAATGTAAATCATTGTGGTAAGGAACAGCTAAGGCCATGGCCTAAGTTCATGACTAGTGGTGCAGCTTCACATGACGATCAAAGTCCTCCTCCTCTCCCCACTGCCCAATAGGAAATTTAAGAGAGATAGGCTGACACTGACTAAAAAAACTCTGAGAACAACTCTGCCTTCTATAGACATACCCCAAATCCAAGGAGAGTCCTAGGGTGGCGGTGGTTGTGCTGCCGGACCTTACCATCACTGTATGTGAAGAGGTAGCTCCTTCCACCATTTTAAGTACGCCCTCTGCATATGCTGGAAGGATCACCCACAGTATAGTTCCAGATTTTATTAATGAAGGTTATGTTGTACACCAGAAGGAGGATATTGATGTAGCTGGCGCTGAGGAGGAAGTTGACGAGGAGGATGGAGAGGTGGTTTGCTTAAATGACGCAACAGGGGGGAATGAGGCACCTGGGGGGGGGGGGGACTTGTTGTCCATGGGATGAAAAAGCCCATCATCATGCCTGGGCAGAGGACCAATAGATCCACCTCTATGGTCTGGAATATTTGGTACTTATGTAATATCTGGGCTCCCGTTTTTCTTATGAGACCGCGTCCGCTCGCCACACTTCGGGCACGGTGGCTCGCTGCACTCGCCACACTATATAAATTGTATAGTAGGGGTATGAACAAATGGGGTGCATTTAACATGGGAGCCCAAATAATACATAAGTAAAAAAAATTTTTATCCGAATCCGGACAACAAAATGTATTGCCATTTGTAGCTTATGTAAAACTCCAATAAGAAGGGGTAAGGATCTTGCCCACATAGGGACATCCTCCCTTCGACATCACCGAAACAACCTTCATAAATCAGTTTTTAGTTCAGGAACTGCGGCTAGCAGTCCAGGGACCCCTTAATCCCTTGGTCCTCCTTTTGGACCCAAGCGCTTGAAAAGAACACCACCAACTCCCTCCTCATCAAATTCCTCCTCAATCCCGATCGGGGGAAGTCCTGCAGGCCATGTCACCTGCATCAATCAGATTAAATTAATTAATAATAATCATAATCAAACGAATCAAGCCAGATAGGGGTCTTGTTGGAATATTAAACTGATCGAAACAGTTACACACAAAATGCCCACCGCTCCTTGGCTGCACATGGTAATCAGTGCACAATTAAGCCAGATAGGGGTCTTGGTACTTGTTTTGAGGTTGTAGCAGGGGAGTGCAGCTACTCGTTAAACCTTGAGCGAAGATCAGTACTTCTCTATCGGCAAAGAACATCCAAATCGACCAAGCGCGCAGCTTCGGGAGGGACACATGTGAAGCAGTGAGGAAAGGGAACACCCACCTAGCGAGCCAGATGACTGAATCCACCCTAGCGATCAATTGAGTAACAGAAGTTGCAGCCAGATAGCCCTCACATCCCAGATAGGGGTCTTGTTGGGTGCTTACCCGTACATGTACGGTTAGGTAGTAAGACACTGGTTGCTGAAAAGCGATGCATCTCCAACCCAGGGGTCCTAGAGAGGTGGAGGAACTCTTCCATCTGCCACCGAGTAATTGATTAGCCCCCTCCCCTCCACCCATTAGGCAATGATTTAAGAGACAACTGCTAATAAATTAATAATAAATCACAAATTAAAAAATCAGATTACATTAATTAATAATAATCATAATCACACAATCAAGCCAGATAGGGGTCTTGTTGGATGGTAAACTGATGGAAACAGTTACACACTTGCAGACAAACTGTGCTGCATGAAACGCCCACCGCTCCTTGGCTGCACATGGTAAACAGTGCACGATCAAGCCAGATAGGGGTCTTTTGGGGCATAGTTTTTTAAACTGCCATCCTGTCTGCCGCTGCAGTGCCACTCTTACATGAGCCACGTGTTTGTGCGGCACACTTGTGTGGCTTAGCATAGTTATCCAGCTACCTCGGTGCAACCTTTTGCACTAACAACAATATTGTGAGGTGTTCAGAATAGACTGGAAATTAATGTTATTGAGGTTAATAATAGCAAAAAATAAATAAAAATTCTTAGATTTTAGCAGTTTTTATGCTTTTTCAATAAAAAAATAATCAGAACCCAAAACGTTTAGGGGGTGTTTTGGCAAAACCAATTAGAACCCAAAACCTGAAGGTAATCAAAACCCAAAACACGAAAAGTGGGCAGTGCACATCCCTAGTTCCTATGGATCTTTTGCTAAATCTTCTGATCTTTCATGCAGCATGTAAGATCAGAAGATTTAGCAAAAGATCTGCGGGAACGCGCATCCGATCAATATCGGATGATTATTGGTAAAATTCAGTCGATTGTTCATAAATCGACCAATCGGCAAAAAAATCGTTCTAGTGTGTGGGCACCTAGATGCTTTTAGACTCGACTTTTAGGTCACATATCAGTTAGAGAGATAGAGGTCACCTTTACATGTGCTTAAGTTCTCTTTTCTTAACTTTATAAGAAGGCAATTCCATTAAAACTAGAGCGTATATCCCTGTTTGTCACATATTGATGAGCAATTCTATTGCGACACATTTTCTGGCTTGTAGGTTTGGTCTTTGGTCTGTAAAGCAATAAAAATATTTTAGAATAAACGTGGAGATTTTGGGTTTGCTGGTGCCTGCACAATTGACCTGTCCACTCACAGCCACAGCCGTAACAGAGACTTCTGACTATTGAATTTTCTTGTTAGAATAATATTGGAGTATACATTTCCTTAGTTAAACAGAATTGAATTTTATAGTTAATCTGAAACAAAATAAAGCTAAAAAAAAAAAAAGCCTGTACAATGTTATTCCATGAACTGCATTATTTACATAGATAAACAACTTATGCACAGTAGTGGTGCCCATAGAAAGCTTATGATTTAGGAATAAAACAATTAGTTTATTGAAATGAAAATTAATGAAGTTCTTCTTTTCAATAATAAAACACTTGAATGCATGTCACCACTGTAGAATTTTTGTCTGTAGGCAACTAAAACAAATCCAAGCACTGAATTGTTTTAGAACTTGCAACACATTTTAGCATTAATAAATCATAGTGCCCATTGCCCCTTTCTCCTAATGGCCCTTACTCTAGTTGACTCGGAGGAATGCGTATTTTCAGACGGCCACTGAGTGTACTTGGCCCCACCTACAGTACGGATCGCTCACACCATCTGAATGCGGTAAGACGCCGAGCAAATGGGCCGCGACTGGATGTTTCATGTGAACAACTCCTACATCTGTGGGAACCTCCCCCATCCTCCAATGGTCGCCAACCGAGTGGTCAGACAGCTCCGAGTGCTCCAGACCACTCGGACATTTCTATGTGCGAAAGCAGGGATATGGGTGGGCAGCTGGCTATATCAGCTGCCCCCCCCCCCCCACACACGAGTGTCACGGCCGGATTACCATACGTACGCTCAGTATTTTCATTGGAACGCCCATGAAATGTGGGGCATACGCATATGGTAATGAGCCCAAACAGCCCTTCACGCCCCTCTCCACCCCGTGTATGCATTGTTCCGACCGATTGTTTTCTGTACGGAATTCACGCCGTATACGGACGTGCGCGGCGTTTGCACATGCGCAGAAACGCCTCTGCACATGCGCAAACACAATACATCAGCCGTCCGACCAAACACACAGCCATTCGACAATCAGAATAAGGGCTAATGTGCAAATAGAAAGACCAGAAAAATGCGTATAAACACAAGTATATGCCCCTATTAAAAATCCAGGAGAAGTGAGCATGGTGTAGTGCCTGCAGATTACTCGGTTAGGGCTGAATAGCAGGACAGATATGTAGGTATAAAAATCAAACCATAACTATTATAGGTATGAGTATTACCAATTTTCTGCACCTGGTTGCTATGGGAGAGATTTATCAAATCTTGGAGAGATTAAGTGGAGGGAGGCAAAGTACCATCTGATCAGCTTCTGTCATTTTTATAACACAATCTGTACAATTACAGAAGATGATTTAGTATCTCCCATTTATCTCTCTCCAACATTTGATACCTCTTCCCTTATATCTGTAACATTACTTATGTAGTGATTTACTAAGTGTATTGTGTGTCAGTTGAGTTTTTGTTTATCACATGAATATAGAAGTGGTACTGTATGTGACAGAACTTATCGCAAGATAAAGAAGTGCTAAGTGTACTATTTTTACTTTAGTCTACTGTGAAAATTAGTGTCATGTGCATCACATTTGAAAAGGAGAGTCACTTTTAAAAGTAGAATAAACTACTAAAATATAAACAAAATGTACATTTTAAAAAGTATGACTGATGTTACCAGTGGCGTATATTCATCCCAGTTACCCGGTTGCAACAACAATATAGGTGTACCCCTCCACCACCAAATATAATTCAAACTTGCAGGGGAGGAGGAGAGGTGCCCCCTTGGGAGCAGAAGCCCGGTGGCAGATGACTCCATTGCCTCCCTGAGTTATGCCTCTGGATCTTGTTACATATATTAAACCCAGGTCTGACTTGGTGGGAAATGGAAGAGAGAGAGTTGCAGAGGGGAAAATGGGAAAGTGCAGGAAGAGAGATAGGAAAATTAAAAGTAGGGATGAGAGAGCGAGGAAAAGAGAAAAATGGTAGAGAGGAGGAGGAGAGAATTTATAGGGAAATAAGGTGAAAGAAAGAGAATAAGAAAATTGGAGAGAAATAGAGAAAACAAACAAAAGGTAAAATGGGGAGGGTTAGGGTCAGACTACAGGGGAGGGAGAGTTAGGGTTAGGATTCGGGAGGGCAGAGTCGGGGTAACCCCAGGGCAGGATTAACAATGGGCCTAATGGAGCTACAGCTCCAGGTCCAATCTCCAAATAGGCCCATTTTGTAGATGAGGACTGCAGATTTCCAACAAGCCCAGCCCCATGTCACTAGTCCCCTGGGAACTGGAGATACCACTGGGCAAAGCTGGAACATTTTCTCCATAGGATAACATGGGACCCGCTAATTGTGACCTCTACCCAGTTCCTACGGCTGCCATTTCCCCTCCCCCTGGCATCACAGAAGCTCGCATCGCTGGGCCTTCAATCTGATACCAGGCTGGTTCATATGGGTTAATTGGTTCCAGAGATAATGCGGGTAAACTGATTTTTTTATTTCTGAAATGTAATATCATGGCTGTTTATGTTTTTGATGGCAGATTTCTCTGGAACTAAATGGCACAGTTTCATGGGACCAAAATAATTTGAAGCCCACTTAAAAGTTATTTAATATGATACTGGTTTCATATAAAACATGGTTTCGATTAAACATAATAGCCGGTTAAAGGGGGGGGGGGGGGAGTGGTTTTCTCTCCCCTTCACACCAGAAAATGCAGGGACTAGGCTTGTGTAAAAGGGGCCCTGCATTTTCTGGTGTGAAAGGGGTATTATTTTAAATAGCTGGGACCTGCAGTACCCTGAATAAAGCCGGGCCGCCCTCTGCTCTCTGTCTGGCTGTCATTAGCTGTCCCCCAGTTACAGCGAGCATGTATTCCCCCTTGGCAATGAGCATGTAATCCCACATGGCAATGAGCATGGAACCCCTGGCAATGAGCATGAAACACCTGGCATAATTTTTAATTGGCATTATGGTGTGTGGCTTAACATGTAATGGGCATTATCATGTAAATTTTTTTAATGCGTGCCTTTGGCGCGCAATGTCCCTGTTGGTGAGGAAAATTGTGCATTTTGGCTCAATCCATGTGACAAAATGAAAATTTTGACTTAAACTTTGTGGCATAACATGAATTTTGACTCAATCCGTGTGCCATAGTGTGAACTTTGGTTCAGTCAGTGTGAATTTTGGCTCATTCCATGTGGCATAAAGTGTAAGAGACAAGTACAATATAAGGGGGTTACTATTGTGTTGCATGATTTGTATAAGGGGTATATGGTGCGGTAAACTTAGGTGACCACATAAAAGGTGCTGAAATGTTCTGTACCAAGTTTTGGCTTTCAGTATTTTTTTTATGACTGGAATGCCACCTCACCCCGCAAAATATCTTAGGACATCAGCATTCTGCGGGTGCACCTTTGGAGGGCACCAGGCAATATATCTCCCTGCATCCTGTGAGTGTCGGAATTTGTAATATATATACACCCACTGACAAAGTCCAATCCAGTAATGAAACGTGTTGGGCGTGGCTTGTTGGTCCGACGTGGTGACGTCCAGTTCCATCCTGTGCTCCAGCTGGTTCTCTGATCTCTTCCCCGTGGCGGCTCCGGCGTTTGGATTTCTGTCTGGCGATCTGAGGCTGATCGGCAGTGTGTGATACATCGGTCAGAGCTCCGTGCTGTGATCCTGTGCTATATTGTGCTGGCAAGCTGATTATTCGTAACTACAATGTATGTGAGCATATATATCAGTAAATGATTTTATTACACATTTGCTCATTGGTGTGCTTTCTTCTTCATTTCTATATATATATATATATATATATATATATATATATATATATATATATATATATATATATATATATATATATATATATATATATATATATATATATATATATATATATATATATATATATATATATACATACATATATATACATACACACACACAGACACGCACACACATATACATACACAGTATATATATATATATATATATATATATATATATATACATATATATACACACACACACACACACATACACACACATATAAGACAAGGTTCCACTTCTCCATAGATCACTGGAACAAACACGTCACTGCAGCTTTTCAATAGGTTCAGTAGCTTTATTAGACCTCGACGGGCCGTTTCGGTGTAACACACCGTTTTCAAGAGGATACGGTGTGTTACACCGAAACGGCCCGTCGAGGTCTAATAAAGCTACTGAACCTATTGAAAAGCTGCAGTGACGTGTTTGTTCCAGTGATCTATGGAGAAGGGGAACCTTGTCTTCTATGACCTTTAACAAGGGCACGCAGCGACAGTGCATCTGTGAAGGGGAGTGCCGGTCCATGTGTGGATATATACACATATACATATATACACACACACACACACACACACACACACACACACACACACATATATATATATACATACATACATATACATACACACACACATGACACCGGAGCGCCAGGGAAGATATATATATATATATGTAGATATAGATATATAGATATATACACATATACACAGGAGAAACCGCACACCGTAGTGGATTCAATTGCTGGGTGCCAGATCACATATGCATTACATAGACTGGTCTATACCTAAGAGGTAGATAGTAATCAGCACACCATTGTAGATAAAGAAAAACAGCTTTTATCTAAAAAATAAGCACATGGCAGCATATTAAAAAATTATTTGAACAAGGTGCAGGTCAAACTTTTCAAAGTAGTACATCTCCCTCACAATATCCACGTGAATCCAGGGGAAGAACCCGTCACCAATATCCAGAGCCAAGTACCCGACACCCTGTTTTGGTGGTCACGCCACCTTCATCAAGGGTATAATACTGAGAGATCATGCTGCCGTTTAAATAGAGCCTCCAGTGCCCTTAAAAGAGGAGGCGATCGCCATTTAAAACTCTTACAAAAGGAAAGTGAGTTCATTTACAATCTAGACTCATTGACAACAGCAGGTTTAAATGAGGAACTAAACCTCAATGTATTTTTATAGTGGGACTGCAGATGTATATACCATATTGTGTATATTACTTGTTATGTGATATTGGGTATCCATTCTATTGGCTTGTGGGCCACTCTGACTTCATTTTTCATGTATATATTTTGCCATGTATATATTGATTACTCTTCTGTTTTTTTTTTTTCACTGCTCCTTTGTGGTCGGTAGTATATTTTGTATCACTGTCACACCAGCTTATGTGGTCGGGTTCAAACATTATGGCTTTACTACCGGGCCGGAGTTATCATCAGCTGTTCAGCCGGGTGTAGTACTGTGACAGGTGCGGTAAGTTGAACTGATTTTGGCGGCACTGGGGGCTCTATTTAAATGGCAGCATGATCTCTCAGTATTATACCCTTGATGAAGGTGGCGTGACCACCAAAACAGGCTGTCGGGTACTTGGCTCTGGCTATTGGTGACAGGTTCTTCCCCTGGATTCACATGGATATTGTGAGGGAGATGTACTACTTTGAAAAGTTTGACCTGCATCTTGTTCAAATAATTTTTTTATATGTTACCATGTGCTTATTTTTGAGATAAAAGCTGTTTTTCTTTATCTACAATGGTGTGCTGATTACTATCTACCTCTTAGGTATGTGTATATATATATATATATATATATATATATATATATATATATATATATATATATATATATATTTATATTGTTAAATTATCGGCTAACTAAGCAACCCTCACTGGTTGCCAATATTGTGTCTCTGATGAATCAAAGGCGGTTGCAGGTGATAATAATAATGACCTTAGTGGTATATGATGTATAGCGAATTTAGGGACAAATTTGATCAGTTAATTTAAGTTTTTTTGTGGCATAAGACATTTCCTTTCTATACCTTTTCACTTTCAAACTACTTGTCCTGTGTTTGCATCAGTCAAAAACAAAATCAGACAGAACACATAATATAGCAATTCAACACCATGTTTACACTGTTGCAAAAGCAGAATAGGAAGTATACATAAAACAAGAAAAACAAATGTTGAATAAAAGTCTGATTTGTTATCTATCTTTTCCATTACTTTCTCCTCTTTTTATATACACTGTATAACTCATCTTCAAGGATGTATTAAGTCCACTATTACAAGGAGCTGTGCAATCTGCCACTATATACAGGATATTACATTCTTCAATAAGCACTGAGCATTGAAGTGATAACAAATCAGATAATCTGGTGTCCGAGTGTCAGTTCTTTGGGGATAACAACCCCAAACCAGTTCATCACTACCAATTATTTCCAGAGACTTACTTAATGTTAATATCTCATGATTATTTTAAGTATAGTTCCATACTTCAATTACGATTCAAGAAAATACTGTTATCCATGCTATGTCATCATGCTGATCTGTCCCCAGCCTTGCACAGCATAGTGACCAAAGCCTATTGACCCACGGTATGATGAGAGAGGAAGAAACCAGCAAAAATTCATTATTTTGATAAGGCATGAGGATGTAGACAGTTTCCCTAGAGACAATCATGAGAGGAAGGTCCCCATGATTGAACTAATCTTCTTATAAACATCGCTGTTCACTTGTTTATGTATTATTTTATCTGACTCATGTCAACGCATAGGAGCTAAGCCATGCACTTCCCATGGGAACGTTTTTATCATACTTAAAGCAGCTCCATATTGCCAACAGTGACAAGCAATTCAGCTTTATTATCTCTTCATTTTGTGCACCAATAGTTATCTCTGTCTTGAGAGACCCTTCTGTCTTTTACACAAAACATGGATCCGGATTAATTTAAAAAAGTACAACATTCATTAAGTCTGAGGTGTGCGCATGCGCTATTAACTGTGTGATTGTCATAGAACATAAAACATTATAACACGGTCAAAATAGTTTCCTTCTCAAAGCGCATTTTCAGACATTTATAATAAGGCATTAATATTAATTTATTCTGCTTTTACATTTTTTAAATGTACATATGAAAATACGGTACTTATATGTTACTTGGGCGCCCACTATAGTTAGTACGCTCATACCCCCACTATCCATGTTGGCACGGAGTTGATTTTATATAGTGTGGCGAGCGCAGCAAGCCACCGGGCCCAAAGCGTGGCGAACACAGCTTAGTGGACGCCCAACTAACATAAAAGTACCGAAAATACCTAGATCGGAATAATATAATACCTTTTTAAAGATTGAATCCACTGCATGTAAAAAAAATTTGGAACTCTAGGCCTGGTTCAGATCTCAGTGGATCGATGCTAATTTTAGGAGCCCTGCAATCAGAGGGCCACCACCCTGCTATGCAAGCCTTCGAAAATATTGAAATGTACCACCGCGTCCCCCTCACTACGCACACTTTTTTATTCTCCCACCATGCCCTAGGACATGAAATACTGTCTGTCGGCACACTTTGGCTCAAAAAACTGTAAAAAAACCCATGTCGACCTAATGACCTTGTCGATCTTACCCATGTCAACCTAATGAACCTGTCGACCTAACCCATGTCGACCTTCCTGCATGTCGACCTAATGGTGGCGACCGAATGCTTGTCAACCATAATGCTAGTGACCCAATGACCATATCCCATACACGTACACACACCTAAGAGGGCACCCACAGGTATTATAGTTGTGTTGGGAGTGTAGCCCGCATATAATGTGTATACAGATGGAGCACCTCTCAGCCAGCACCGGGGCTTGCCAGATTGCACCCATTGGCAAGATGGCACTCCATCTGACTGGGACATGCGAGCGCCCCACACGCACGCGTGTCCCAGTTTTCGGGCGCTATGGGACACAAACCCTGTCCGTCTCCACTTCAGGGAGACTGGAAGGGTTAGGGGGGAGCGGGGAGTTGGGATCGGGTGGTGGGGAGCTACATAGTGAGGGGACGTGCAAAATCCACAGGCGCTCCATCTACACACACACACGCATGCATGCATACATATACATACACAGGACAATCAATCTCTTTAAAAGGGATAATTTATGATGGATGCAAGCTTAGATGTTTTTATCACTATATATAATAAAACCCCAAAGTTTTTTTTTATTTTTTTTATGGTCAGTACAGAGCATCTGTGATTATTATTTAAACCACACATACCATGGGATCCCCATATCTAGGAGTAGCTATAACTGATATCTGCCTTCTCTCTAAGATAAACATATACAACAATTGTATGTTTTGAATCAAAGCAATGTTTCAATCTTCTTTATTAAATAAGGTTATTAAATAAGGTTTAATTGTATTTTTGGAACTATACACTCAAGAATGATTGGAATAACAATGCTAGTAATAGGTAGCTACGAATCTCTAGAAACCCACCATGTGGAACTAATGAAATAGACTTTATGGATAAGTGATTTTCTGAACTATATTTTTGTTTTTTTCAGCTAATGGACATATTGATTGAATCAGGGTTAAAGCTCTAAATTATATTGGGAAAGATACTGTATATACAATATTTGTGACAAAGAAAATCATCTACTGATTTAGATATACTTGTTAATTTTAATAGTCAGTCAATTTGCTGATTATTTAACTTGTTAGAGAATGAGAACTTTGGAAAAAATGGAACAAATTTAATAGCAATTATAATTAGATTTAAAATGATAACAATCAGAACCATTTCTCGTGGAGCGGGTGAATGCATGGGTGCCCCCCCTGCCTGGGGCGCTCCGGTGCCATGCACTGGCCCTGTTTGTGGCAATAAGAACAAAGTACCAAATTTGATAGCCTCCTAGTTTGGGCTGCTGTGCGGGTTGCCAGCTGAACTCAGAGGCTATAACATTTGGCCCAAAATGTCAAAAAGGTTAATTTTTTTTCTGAAACAAATGCACTCCACACATTTATCTACATATACTACATCAATATCGTCTTTTACAATAACTATGCATAATTGCCACAAAGACACACCTATCAGAAACGTTCCACCATCCACATAAATAATTTCCATACACAGATTTCAAGTGACCTATTCAGTTTACTCACATTTGCACAATCATAACTAGGATGAGCGAGTTCAGATTTCCAAAAATCCGAATATACCCAAACACCCCAGATCTGAATACAGATTCCCGCCAGACTCGGGTTTCAAGACACGCCAAAACGTCATCATCCTGCCGTTGGATCTCACAAGATCCAGACTCAATGCAAGTCCCACACCGTCGGCGCCATCTTCACTCTGGCATTGGAGAGTGTAGTGGGTGGATGTGCTCTGGTGCTGTAGTGGTTTTCGGTTATCTGTGGTGGTGGCTTCCTGGTGTATTTAAGTCCAGTCCTGTGCTGCCTAGTGCTGCTATAAAAGTCCATTGGTGCTTCTGTATAGGTCCAGTCCAGTGATACTGCTGCTTAAGTTCAGTCCATGGCAATGCCGATAAAGTTCAGTGATACAGCTATAATTCCAGACCAGTGATACGGCTGTATGAATCCAGTAAAGTGATACTGCTGCATAAATTTAGCCTAGTGGTACTGCTGAAAAAGTCCATTGACACAGCTGTATAAATATAATTCCAGTCCAGTGATACTGATACATAAGTTCAGTCCAGTGGTAATGCCGATAAAGTTCAGTTATACAGCTGTAGAACTATAATTCCAGCCCAGTGATACGGTTGTATAATTCCAGTCCAGTGATACTGCTGCATATATTCATCACAGTGGTACTGCCGATAAAATCCAGTGATACTGCTGTATAATGAATCCAGTCCTGTGGTACTGCTGTATAATTCCAGTCCAGAGTTACTCCAGAATAATAATGGAGAACCAAAATTTGGAGCATAAAATACTTAAATAACAAGA
Source organism: Crinia signifera (assembly GCF_055691185.1). Classification (NCBI taxonomy): domain Eukaryota; kingdom Metazoa; phylum Chordata; class Amphibia; order Anura; family Myobatrachidae; genus Crinia; species Crinia signifera. Next base: position 73,876,224 of record NC_139222.1, on the reverse strand, counting down.
ACCACTTCCTCCTATTGCAGAAGCTGCTGCCACTTATCATGTCATACAACATTAAATGCCATCAACGTCATCTGCTAAGGCCGATGCCCAATGTCATCATAGAGGGCATGTAAAATCCAAAATGCCAAAGTTAATTAACACAAAGAAAAGAAAAAAATGTAAATTGTTTGAGGAGAAACGGAAGCTTGCCAATATGCCATTTACGACACGGAGTGGCAAGGAAAGGCTATGTTAATAAGAGAGTCATCAAAGCTGTCATCAAAAACACAGCAAACAACTGTGCCTTCTAAAAACATGGTATCACAAATCTCCAAGGAGAGTCCAAGGGTGTTGGTGGTTGCGATGACTGACCCTTCTCATCACTGTATGGGAAGAGGTGGCTCTTTTCACAATTTGCATGCCCTCTGCATATGCTGGAAGGATCACCCACAGTACAGTTCCTGAATTTGAGATTGAAGGTGTCAATGTTGTACACCAGGAGGAGGATATTGATGTAGCCTGAGCTGAGGAGGAAATTGACAAGGAGGATGCTGCTGATGGTGATGTGGTCTGCTTAAATGGGGCACCGGGCATGACAGTTGTTGTCCATGGGATGAAAAAGCTCATCGCCATGCCTAGACAGAAGATCAAAAAACTCCATGTCTTTGGTCTGGAATTATCCTCCCTCATGCATGACCTAAAGGTCATGCATGAGTCACTGTTTCAGAACTATGGCCGTAAGCAGTCCAGGGACACCTAAATCCCTTGGTCTTGCTGTATCCAAGCACCTGAAAACCACACCAGCAAATCACTCCTCAACAATTTCCTCCTCGATCCAGCTTGGAAGTAGTCCTTCAGGCCATGTCAACAGCATGACTGACTCCTCTTCCATCTGGGATTCCTCCATAGGATCTTACAGTGCTATGTCTACTGCTGCCGCTGATGGGAGTCGTTCATCATCCCAGAGGGGAAGTCGGAACACCACTACTTCTTTCACTAAGCAATTGACCATCCAAAAGTCGTTTGCTATGAGGACGAAGTACAACAGCAGTCATCCTATGGCAAAGCAGATAACTAAGGCCTTGACAGCTATATTGGTCTTAGATGTGCATCCATTATCTGCCATTAGTGAAGTGGGATTTAGACGACTGATGAAGCTATTATGTCCTGGTACCATATCCCATCTAGATTCTACTTCACTAGGCAGGCGATACCCAGGATGTACAGAGACGTCTGAAAAAGGGTTATCAACGTCCTGAAAAATGTAGATGCACCCACTGCCCACTTAACCATCAACATGTGGACAAGTGGTTCAAGGCAAACTAAGAACTATATGACTGTGACAGCCTACTGGGAAGATGCATCGCCTTCTGCAGCAACAGCAGCAGCATCTCCAAAAGCCTTATCATTCCAAGCCAGGAAACGCGGTGTACAACCAGTTTCACTAAGAGGAACAACACCGACAACCTTTTAGAGAAACTGAAGAAAATCATTGGGCAATGGCTTACCCCACTTAGGGGAGTATTCAATGTGGCCGGCAAAGGGGGTTTAAGGGTGGGAATTGCTGAAAACAAGTGATCCTCGCCGTTTAACCCCTGCACCAGCGGCTCACCCTATTCAATGTTCCAGGGGAATCCTCACTGTCAGGGGATGGCAAGGATTCCCCCAAACAGCAAGCACGCTGTATTTACAGTACCTGCTTGTCTCTGTTTTAGCGGACGCCCCCATCAAAAAAATTAAGCGAGGGGCAAATGGCATATGCAGGGGGGTCAGTTGAATACTAACCCTGCTAGCTGGGACAGCTCACCCCCAGCATTGGATACTTCCCTTAGACTCTGCAGGGGATATGTGGTATTGGACAAAGCTAGTAACATTGTACAGGCATTATATATGGGCAAATTCCAACACCTGACACGTTTTGCCCACATATTAAATTTGGTGGTGCAGAATTTCTTCAAAATTGACGTGCAGGTGGTGGCCCACAAAATTGCAGGACACTTTCACCATTCTGCCACTGCCTGCCAAAGACTGGATTCCCCACCTTTTATAAAGCTGTAGCTAGCAGTGAAATGCGTCAGTGTTCCTGCTTCACCCCCAGGATTGGATGCTTACAAACTACCTTCACCCTTGTGGACTCTGTGGAAATAACCCAGCACTTTCCAGTCTCTTTCAAACTTAATGTGGACCCCGCATTCTATCTTTGAAAACCCTTGCAGTTCCACTTCCCTGCCTGGGGTGTCACTGTCTGCTGTGGTGTTTCTAGCACAGGTGTGGTTTGCATATCAGTACTGATATACAGACCACACTGTGCTAGAAGCACTACAACAGACAGCGACACCCCAGGCAGGGAAGAGGAACTGCAAGGGTTTTCAAAGATAGCGGTTGCTAGAATGAACACTATATTTATTCAACATAAGGGTGGGTGGGAGGTCCCAAGGACAATCCATCCTGTACCTCTTTTTTGTCATTATGTTCTCTTTGGGGCCTAGTTTTTAAAACGGACATCCTGCCTGCCACTGCAGTGCCACATATTTGTGCTGCCTTCTTGTGTTGCAACCTTTTGGCCTAAAAACAACATTGTGAGGTCTGCAGGATAGACTGGAAATGAGGGGAAATTAATGTTATTAAAAGCGCAAGAGTGGAAACACCCCCCCCCCCCCAAATTCTGCGATTTTACCGGTTTTTATGTTTATTTCTAAAAAAAAAATCCATATCTAAAACACGAAAAGGGTGGTGTTTTGGAAGAGATCCACATCCAAAACACGGCGAGAGATACAGACCCAAAACACAAAAAAATGCCTGGTGCACACATCCAATCACAACCCACAATAACCATATAGTAATCTATTTTTAACCTTATGAAGCAAACTGTACTTTTCCAACGAAAGAACTTTGGATGGAAGAAAGGCTCCAACAGAAAATATTTTCAACAACCAATGATTTATACAGAAAAATTGTTAGCCAATGGCACTGTGGCAGGGACCATGTTAGGAAACTGAATTCTTAGGTTTTAATGCACCTTTAAAAGTTACATATAGATCACTATCTCCTGCCCAATAATATCAAACAATGTACTGTATTTTAACATCTCTAAGCAATTCCCAGAGAACTTGTTAAATAATTCCCACACAACATTGAGTTGGAAATCAACACTACATACATTTTGGTTTAAAAAGATAAATTGCTTTGCTCTTTCCCTGTAAACGGTGTATGGCCTTCTAATGGTAAAAAATAATTCTTAGTAAATGTATCCCAATGAAATCAAAATAAATAATCTATTTGTCAGACTGCCTTTAAAATAGCACTACTGCTGTGCGCAATGAACCATTTTCACAGCAGCATGTGAACATATGACAGCAGCTAAGAGTCATGTCGGAGGAAAGTGTTGTAAATTAAACTGACAAGTTTGATGAATTTTTGTTTGGCTCACTCGGAACGTGTGAGTAAAAGGTCTTCATTTAAAATTAAGCACTGAGTGAATGTCTCCTAAAATGAATTCATAGTTTAAAATGACCTTAAAAACCAATCAAATATTATTTAGATATAATAACGCATAAATCTGATTATTAACACAGCTATTGACATTTTGTATGTGAAATGTAAGAGACTTTATTAACAAAGAAATTGGTTTCTTTTCTTTCATCCTTTTTTTATTTTTGCAAAAGAGTATGTATTGCAGATAAAAGCTATTCTGTATATTAGGAAAACAATCCATGTTTGGGTGTGAAGTCAGATGCTTGGCTGCATAGGGAGAGGTATCAGCAGTAGAAAGAAAGAAGTAATAATGCTACTGTATATAGGTCATTGGTACGACCTCATCTAGAGTATTGTGTTCAGTTCTGGAAGCCATATCTCCAGAAGGATATAAATACATTAGAGACTGTACAAAGAAGGGCAACTAAAATGGGCATGGCCTACATCACAAAACGTACCAGGAAAGACTAAAAGATTAATATGTATACTTTAGAGCAGAGAAGGGAAAGGGGGGACATGATAGAAACTTTCAAATATATCAAGAGCTATAACAAGGTACAGGTGGGAGACATTCTTCACAGGAAGAGGAGCAACAGAACACGAGGACATGCACTGAAACTAGAGGGAGGAAGATTCAGGGGAAATGTGAGGAAGAATTACTTCACAGAAAGAGTAGTAGATAAGTGGAATAGCCTTCCATCAGAGGTGGTAGACGCAAATACAGTAGTACAATTTAAACATGCTTGGGATAGGCATATTGATATCCTTAAAAAAAAAAAAATAAGGATCAAATATGGTTTAAGGTAACAGGTTTAAAAAAGGGGCAGACTAGATGGGCTAAGTGGTTCTTATCTGCCGTCAAATTCTATGTTTCTATCTAACCCAAAGCTGTGACCGCTGTTTAGGACGGCCACAGCGAACCCTACTCTGCCTTTGTTAGCCTTTCCTTAAGGGTGGCTGGTACCTGCAACAACTAGGACTTCATCTTTAATAGAGAAGTGGGTTGTTGTGCCGCGCTCTGTTCTGCAAGTGGTTTGACAGAAAAGGGTTTTTTATTTGAAGATTAATTAACATGTACCTGTACACACACAGGATAATTGGCCTTTTCAATAAACTGTCTAGTCTTTAGTGGCTAGAAAAGTTAATTCCTTCAAGGTCAATTTTAACTTTAAAAATACTCTATGACAAACAAAATAGTGCATGAATAATGTGCCTGAATACAGGGAAAAAAAGAAAAGATGTATAGAAAAAAAATATATATACAGAAATATACTGGCATATATTGCACATCCAATAAATTGCACGGTGTGTACACTCAGATTGGAAGTTGTGTGCACATTAATGTCTCAGTTCTCAATGGATCCCTGTATTGTTGTGGTTCGTACACTTGTACAGCGGCGTCCAGCTAATTGTAATCCTCGTGGGTATTGTCCTGAAAAAAATGTGGGTACCTGTGCGCACTGTGCTTCGTGTTAGGTGGTGGTTTTCCTGATTGAGGTGGCTGGGGAGCCCGGGTCCCGGACTTTTGGTGCTACGTCTGTGTCCTGTTCAGCACCGGCAGCTACGTGCAGAGCACTGCTGACCGGGCTTCAGTGATCTCAGACGCTGCTCCCTGTCTGTATGAGGTGTCGCAGCTCACCGCTTCAGGATGCCTCGCTGTCCTTTGCGGTGCCCGCTTGCCTTGTTACAGGACCCTGCTGGCTCACCCTGCTTCTCCTCGTTCTGGTACTCATCACTGCCGTTACACTCGCTTTGTGTCGATCTCTCTCCGGCTCCTGGTTCTTGCGGTGTGTGCACCCGCCGCTCTCCTTGCCGTGGGTTTTTCACAGGTACTGATTTGTTGGTTTACGGGAAGTGTTGGTGATAGTAGTCTGGACCCTCCAACGCATTTCGGCTCTTATGCTTCTGATCACTTCTATGGCACACTGCAGGGCAGAGAGGCTATGTGCAGCATATGACAGCTAGTGAGTGTACTGCATGCTGTGCATTATGCTGCAGATGCCGCTGTCAGAGACAGCGACCTTTGAAAAAGCCAAGACCATCAGCGAAACGCATCAGTTGCTGAGCACCCCTCTTCAAGCCTTCCTTCACCCTATTGTGGATTACAAATACTACCTCTAATCGGATACCTGAACCAGGACTCAACTGTTGGACTCAGCCCTTGCTCGGTCCGGACTGAAACCATTTAATTAAGGACGAGCGAGGAGGTATAGATTGAGAAAAGCAGAGGACCCAAGACTGAGCCTTGGGGTACTCCAACGGACAGAGGTAGTGAGGAGCAGGTAGAATCAGAAAAGTGATTTATTAGATAGGTAGGAAGAGAACCAAGAAAGGGCCGTGTTCTGAAGACCCTTGCAATACAATACATGTGAAAGGGCCGCATCGCATGTGAATGGTCCCAGGTGGCTCGGGCGGGGGGGCAGATGGCCATACAGTACACCGATGTGCTACATCGCAATAGCGTATGACCACCTTATTGCTGAGGTTTGGTGTACAAAAGGGAATTTGACCTTCTAGGTTATGTCGATTTTGCATTTTTTTTATATACATTGTCTAAAACTATTACTCTTTTGCAGTAATGTACCTTATTCATGGTTGAACTCATGTACAAACTTGCCAGCTTATGAACTCTCTAATTCATAAGATAATTTCAATATCCATTGTTTAAATTTGGTGCATAATTGTATACTGTATACTGAGAGCATATACATTATGCTGATTTGTCAGTATAAGTAAGATATACTGAAGATGAATCACCCTAAGGCTGTCAATTTACCCACTAGTGTTTTCAAAACTAAATCCAGTGACAAAATAATTTGTAAAGTGCCATGTCACAGACTGTGTTTGAAAAATGTTGGGCAGGAGCTGATTGGTTGGTTGCTTATCACTCTCCATTTCATCACTTTTTGAAGCTTAGTGCATCTGGCCCTAAGGCCCCTAGTTATCAAAGTACAGGCCTCAAGTCTTAAAATTAAGTGGATATATTGCTACTTATAACAGAAGCTGGTACCTGGTCTATTATAATAAATAGTTTCCAGCCACTAGGTATCGGCGTGTCAGACATGTCCAACCTTGGTCCTCCAGTGGTTGTGAAACTACAAGTCCCATCATACCTTGCCACAGTTTTCGTAGTATGGAATGTTAATACTATTGCAAGGCATGCTGGGATGTATAGTTTCACAACAGCTGGAAGGATAAGCTTGGACATCCCTGGTTTAGACATTTAAAAACAGTCCTTCTTTGAAGAGCAGGTACTAATGGGCATTTATTGTCCTAGATACAAATGGCCATAACACTTTCAATGAATATATAATCTGGGTGCTATAAAGTTCAGCATGATTAATGTAATGCATGCATTTGGACAATGGGTTCTTAAAAAATGCTTCAAGCATGACAAGTGGGATCACTGCCATCAATATTTGAGGAAAGTAGATCATGATATTTGTAACCCCTGGCAACAATTTTATCTGTGATATATTATAAAATAGGTGAGTGGTCACTGTTGCAAAAAGGTAATGGAAAACTGACCTTGCCACCAAATTCCCCTGTGTACTGGCATCAGTATATAGATCTAGAAGTTGTTTAAACAGATGACAAGTTTAATTACCCTGTTATTTAGAAAACACAGCTTTCTCACTAAACACTGTAATCCATTGGGTTTCATATTGATTATATGATTGATTGATTGATGAATGAATAAATACTTCAATCTCTATTTTATTGTTATGTCTCCTATAAAATGAACAGTACTGCTTTAGGAAAAGTGAAGAAATGCGCTGCTGGCAGTTTTTCAGCACAAACTGAAATTATTCCCGGATCCATCTTTGACAAAGTCTTGAACATTACAGTTGTACAAAACATTTCAGCAGAGATTGAGTACATATAAATGTCAGTATTTCACATCCACAAAGGGCTGAGATTAAATTGTTTTTGTAATGTGGAACAAATTGGACTTTTTGTTTTTGAAGCTAGTACATTTCGAAACATTTGACTACTGAATGTTGGCACCTACAGTATCACCTTAGTTCGTTATACGGGAAGGCAAACCAGTAAAGCTCTTCTTTTCACAGCAGTAGAATCAGTAGTGTTGTTTGACTGAATTTGTAGCTAAAGCAGGGAACCCACATACAGATTTGTCTGTCCTAACCGTCTGGTGGGAACAAAAATCTGGTAATTTATGAAGCATTAATACTCATTCCCACTGTTTACATGTATCTTAAGGATGTCCCAGTGCTGCAGACCTGGATACTATTTATTTATTATTTTTTTATTAACAGTTTCTTATATAGCGCATACAAATTCCGCAGCGCTGTACAGAGCATAGTTATGAGCAAACACAAAACAAAATTACATTACAAGACAGTTTAGGACAAGTACATGGTTAATACAGATAGTTGCATCAGGGGACAGGACACTGAAGCAATTATCAGGGTGGCAGTGGTTTATATATTCTAAGAAAGGCACATGAGGAGAGAGGGCCCTGCCCGTGAGAGCTTACATTCTAAAGGGGAGGGTTAGACAGACAGGGGTAACACAGAAGGGGGAGAGGTGAGCATAAACAGGTTAGGATGAGAGATGGTCAGGTTTTATGCAGGAGGGTCGGAAGAGGTCAGCTTAGTGTTTGATATTTTAAGTCTAAAAAAGTGCTGGGTCATCCAAGAGTAGACAGCAGAGAGACAGTTGGAGATATGAGTTAGGATGGAAGGAGAACGATCAGGAAACGAGGGGTAGATTTTTGTATTTTCGGCATAGTGGAAGTCGAGTGAGCAAATAAGTTCACCCAGAGAGGACAAGTAGAGATAGAGAAGAGGGCCAAGAATAAAATAATCAGGGACACCTACTCTCAATGGAACAGCAAGAGAGGTAAAGTCATTAGAGGTACAGCTGGGCATTTTCAAAACAGACAGTGCAAGTACAAGTATAAAGAGTGATATTCAAAAAGTTTTAGCAGAGGGAGAAATGGTGATATCACAGCTGAATAGGCAGATTAAGCAGCCAGGAGTAGTATGATGTGAGAATGAAGTGAGCTCACTCAAAGCAGTCTTGGTTTTCTGGGTTGCTGGTGTCTTTCTGATTCACTTTGATACGAAGATGTTAAGTTGGTTGGCAGTTTCTGTCCAGTTTAAGTCCAAGCTTTAATCTATGTAACTGTTTTCGCCCTACTTAAAAATATTCCTACTTTAAAATATGACAAACTAACAATAGTCAGCTTGCAATGGTCAGCCTTGTGTTCACAATATATACTAAAAGCTGTTTCTAAGTTAATTGATTGAGACCCCACCCAGCCAGAGCCCCTCTTCCACTAGCAATAAAACTAAGATAACAAATGGTAAGAGGTTACATACCATCCCAGCCACTAATAAGTTCTCACTCACTTTCAAATCTTATAAAAATATTTGCACAATTACCTAAATATAGCAGTTTGCAAGCAGATACTACAATACTGGTGTAACAGATGATATGAGTTACCTAAATATAGCAGTTTGCAAGCAGATACTACAATACTGGTGTAACAGATGATATGAGTTACCTAAATATAGCAGTTTGCAAGCAGATACTACAATACTGGTGTAACAGATGATATGAGTTACCTAAATATAGCAGTTTGCAAGCAGATACTGCAATACTGGTGTAACAGATGATATGAGTTACCTAAATACTGTATAGCAGTTTGCAAGCAGATACTACAATACTGGTGTAACAGATGATATGAGTTACCTAAATATAGCAGTTTGCAAGCAGATACTACAATACTGGTGTAACAGAGGATATGAGTTACCTAAATATAGCAGTTTGCAAGCAGATACTACAATACTGGTGTAACAGATGATATGAGTTACCTAAATATAGCAGTTTGCAAGCAGATACTACAATACTGGTGTAACAGATGATATGAGTTACCTAAATATAGCAGTTTGCAAGCAGATACTACAATACTGGTGTAACAGATGATATGAGTTACCTAAATATAGCAGTTTGCAAGCAGATACTGCAATACTGGTGTAACAGATGATATGAGTTACCTAAATACTGTATAGCAGTTTGCAAGCAGATACTACAATACTGGTGTAACAGATGATATGAGTTACCTAAATATAGCAGTTTGCAAGCAGATACTACAATACTGGTGTAACAGAGGATATGAGTTACCTAAATATAGCAGTTTGCAAGCAGATACTACAATACTGGTGTAACAGATGATATGAGTTACCTAAATATAGCAGTTTGCAAGCAGATACTACAATACTGGTGTAACAGATGATATGAGTTACCTAAATATAGCAGTTTGCAAGCAGATACTACAATACTGGTGTAACAGATGATATGAGTTACCTAAATATAGCAGTTTGCAAGCAGATACTACAATACTGGTGTAACAGATGATATGAGTTACCTGTAATGAGAAGGAGACTGTTAGGCGCTGAGCACCCACCCAATACAATGGTACTGTGTCGACACGGCTCAGACGTGCTAGGATACCTGACCCACCATGAGACTGGAATAGGTCCTAGCTGGTAATCATTACCGGTCGATTGGCGCAACACCGAGACTAAAGGGCATGAAAGGTCAGGACCCGATGAGGCCAACAGGAGTGGACAGGGAACTGACCAGAGTGGATAGGTCAGTGGGGAAAGGGAGAGTCTGTCTCAGCCGCTGACTCTGTTGCCGCCCTATAGGTCCACCGGAGGGTGCAGGAGCCCTAGATCTTCTCGCACGGCAGCCACGTTTGAAGCACGGGTTAAGCCTGTGCAACTCCGGTGCCCTCCAAAGCGTTTTAGGTGGTGGCGACAACCAACCGGTGGAGGTAACAGGTGGACAAGAGGAGAACTAACTAATACCCCGGTAGCTGAGACAGGGGGCCCCGGGAAGGGGGAACCCTAAAGGGGAAGGTGACCAGAATAACCCTAAGATATACTGAGCTAAATGTACACAACAAAATAACAAACTGAGATACAGCAAGAATAGGCACAAGCGAGGTATGGAACGATACCACAGGATTCTGACAGGAACAGCTCCTAAGTAACCAGGAATCGGATGATGCAGGGAGGAAACTGCCGCAGGAAACGCAGGTCAGGAGCCGGAGAGTTGCCAGAGTGAGAAAGCTGCAAGGCGCCCACAAAGGATTATAGCCAGCGTCTGAATGGAGAAAGACGCCGGTATTTGAAGAGGGAAAGCGCGCGCAAGGCGCGTTCCGGGTCGCGCCGTGATGACGGCGCCTGCAGAGAGACCCGGACGGCTGCAGCGTGCGCTGCTAGGCAACCCCCTGACGCCCGGACACCGGGCAGGAAGTAGCCAGCGTAGACGTTGCCTGGCAACGAGAGTCAGAGAGCCGACCGCTGTGCGCCCCGGAGGACGGGGAAGGCTGTGCACTGCGGTGACCTCTGACAGTACCCCCCCCTCGAGGAGAGGTCAACCGACCTCCAAACCTGGGTTTGTCAGGAAAGGACTGAAAGAATCTCCTTTTCAGGTAAGGAGCGTGAAGATCCTGATCCATGACCCAAGACCTCTCTTCAGGTCCAAACCCCCTCCAATGAACAAGGAAAAATAGTCTCCCTCTGGAAATTTTGGAGTCCAAAATGGAATCGACCACATACTCCTCCTGACCCCGCCGTAGGATGGGCAACGGCCTACGAATAACTGGCTGGAGGGCAGGTTTGAACAGTGAGCAGTGGAAGGTGTTGTTAATCCTGAGAGAACGAGGAAGCCACAATTTGAATGCGACCGGGTTAACCTTCTTAATGATTTTATAAGGGCCAATGAAGCGTGGACCCAATTTGCGTGAGAATTGCCGGAGCTTGATGTTTTTGGTAGAAAGCCAGACCCAGTCTCCCACTTTGAACAGGCATGGTCTCTGTGGCGGTCAGAGAAGTGTTTGGCTGACATAGCAGCAGAGAGGAGCGCTCCCCGAACCATACGCCAAATCTTTCTCTTAGAAGCCAACCACCTAGAATTACTCACTTTGGCATAAGTGGGAATGAAAGAGTTTGCTCTAGGGTGGAAACCGTAATTGCAGAAAAATGGAGACTTCTTGGTGGCGGCATGCCAGGCATTATTATATGAAAACTCCGCAAATGGCAAGTTCTCAACCCAATCCTGCTGAGTCTTGGAGACGTAGCATCGCAGGAATTGTTCTAAAGATTGGTTAACCCGCTCAGTCTGACCATTTGACTGGGGGTGAAATGCAGATGAAGGACTCAGCTTAACTTGTAACGCTGAACATACCATCCTCCAGAATCTAGCAACGAACTGGACCCCTCTGTCCGAAACAATGTCAGATGGCAACCCGTGAACCCGAAAGATATGAGTGATAAATAAAGAAGCTAAAATCTTCGCCGAAGGTAAGCCCTTCAGAGGGACAAAATGTGCCATTTTACTAAACCTGTCTACCACCACCCAAATGGTATTAAAACCTGAAGCTGGTGGCAAATCCGTAACGAAATCCATGGAGATGTGTGTCCAGGGTTTATCAGGGACAGGTAAGGGAATTAACTGACCCAAGGGGGAAAGTCGAGATGACTTATTCTGGGCACACGTGTTACACTTGGCGACAAAATGTTCGACATCTCTTTTCATTCCTGGCCACCATACCGCACGTGATAATAAAGAAAGAGTCTTAGAGACCCCTGGATGGCCAGCGGACTTACAAGCATGAAATTCAGAAAAAACTTGTTCGCGAAGTCCCTGAGGGACAAATAATTTACCATCCGGGGTAGTGGCTGGGGCCGAGGATTGAGCTACAAGAACGGAATCCAAGAGCCCTTGAGTAAGGCCTGCCAGAATACATGAAGGATGAATAATGGGCTCGGGGTGAGACACAGGATCTTGTAAGGCTGAAAAGCTTCTTGACAAGGCGTCCGCAAGAACATTCTTAGCTCCAGGTCTATAGGTAATAATAAAATTGAACCTGGCGAAAAATAACGCCCATCTGGCTTGCCTTGAATTCAATCTTTTGGCCGAACGTAAGTAAACCAAATTTTTGTGATCGGTAAAAATTGTGATCTGGAATTTGGCCCCCTCCAGCCAATGCCTCCACTCCTCCAGAGCACATTTGATGGTCAGTAATTCCCGGTTACCTACATCATAATTGGCTTCGGCATCCGAAAACTTCCTGGAATAAAAGGCACAAGGATGCAACAACCCATCAATCTTGTCCCTTTGAGAGAGGACAGCACCCACCCCGATCTCTGATGCGTCGACCTCAAGGACAAAAGGGCATTCTGGATTCGGGTGACGAAGGATTTGGGCAGAAGAGAAAGCCTGTTTAAGTCTTTTAAAAGCGTCCACAGCAAAAGAAGACCAAGACCCAGGATCCCCTCCTTTTTTAGTGAGAGCAACAATGGGGGCCACAAGATCCGAGAAATGAGAAATAAACCTCCTATAGTAATTGGCAAAGCCCAAAAACCTTTGTACGGCCTTTAAATTAGAAGGCTGAACCCATTCTTGAATGGCTTTGAGCTTAACAGGGTCCATAGAAAAGCCTTTGGGAGAGATTATGTAACCGAGGAATGAGATGGTATCAATCTCGAACTCGCATTTCTCGAGTTTGGCAAATAGATTGTTCTCTCTGAGCCTCTGGAGAACAGCCCTGACATGCTGACGATGCATATCCAAAGAAGAAGAGTAAATCAAAATGTCGTCAAGATAAACTACAACAAAAACACCTAGAAAGTCACTGAGGACATCATTGATCAGATCCTGAAATACATCCGGGGCGTTGGCTAGGCCAAACGGCATGACCAGATACTCATAATGGCCTGAGTGAGTGTTGAACGCCGTCTTCCACTCATCCCCGGCTTTTATGCGGATGAGATTATAGGCTCCGCGTAAATCAATTTTAGAAAACACCACAGCTGAGCGCAGCTGATCAAAAAGAACAGAAATTAAAGGCAACGGATAAGAGTTCTTAACCGTAATGTCATTCAATTGGCGAAAATCAATACACGGACGTAGGGTCCCATCTTTTTTTTTTACAAAAAAAAAACCTGCTCCAACCGGAGACTTGGAAGGCCTGATAAAACCCTTTCTCAGGCTCTCCTCCACGTATTCCTGCATTGCCCTCTCTTCAGGCAGAGACAAGGAGTACAATTTACCTTTAGGTAGTTTAGAACCAGGTAGCAAATTAATGGCGCAATCATAGGAACGATGCGGAGGAAGTGAGTCCGCCTCTTTTTTAGAAAAAACATCTGCGAAGTCCGCAAACTGGGCCGGTAAGCCCGAGGGAGTGGGGGTAGTGAGAAGAGCTGGAAGCCTGATACAATTCCCAAAGCATTCTCTACCCCACCGTATCAATTCTCCGGACCTCCAATCAAAAACCGGATTGTGGTTTTTAAGCCACGGAAGGCCGAGCACAATCGGTGCGATAGGAGACAGAAGAACCAAAAAACATATAGTCTCCGAGTGGGAGAATCCAACCCGGAAATCCGATAACTCGACATAATGAGTGATGGCTCCTGCGGCCAGAGTACTACCATCTAAACCGCACACAGAAACCTGTGAAGCTAACGGTAGCAAGGGTAACCCCAGATCTTTGGCAATTTTATTATCCATAAAATTAGCTGCCGCGCCAGAATCCACTAATGCTTGACCCTCCCAAGAAGAACTAGACACTTGAAAACTCGCAGGAAGAAACAAAGAATCAGATGAGGAGAACAAAGAACAGCCCGAGAAGACACTCCCGATTACTTCTCGGCTTTGCTGTTTTCCCGACAATACTGGGCATCTGTTTAAAATATGATCTTTAGAACCACAATACATACACAGACCCAGTGTACGTCGACGGACCTTCTCCTTGGGAGTCAGCCTGGAAAATAATCTGGTTGTCCCAAGCTGCATAGGTTCACCCAAATCGGGAGGAGACTCCTCAAAGGGCTCAGAACTGGGTAACGCCTGAACCCCCCTTTCACAGCGTCTCTCCTTAATTCTCCGATCGATCCGAATAGCCAAAAGGATCAATTTATCAAGAGAAGGAGGAGAGGGATACTGTACTAAACAATCTTTGATACTATCCGTCAGACCTAGGCGAAACTGACTTCGTAATGCTGGGTCATTCCAACCAGAATCAGGAGCATAACGTCTGAATTTAGCACTGTACTCCTCGGCTGAGAAATTACCCTGTTTGAGGGCCCTAAGATAAGCCTCAGCCGACGCGGATTTATCAGGGTCGTCATAAAGAATACCTAACGCCTGAAAGAAGGCCTCCACAGAGCGGAGAGCCGGATCATCCGAACCCAAACTAAAGGCCCAAGATTGCGGGTCCCCTTGAAGAAGGGATATTACCAGACCCACTCTCTGCTGCTCGGTACCTGAAGAGTGGGGTTTTAACCGGAAGTATAATTTACAGCTCTCTCTGAAATTTACAAAGAGAGGCCTATGGCCGGAAAACTTTTCAGGAAAATTCACTTTGGGCTCGGGCAAATGCGTAGCAAGGTTGGAGTCAACTTTAATAGACAGGTCCTGTAACTGTTTAGTAAGGAGAGAAACCTGATTGGCTAGGGCTTGTGCCGCATTAGGATCCATATAAGCAGGAGCTGCTGAAGACTACCAAAAGATATAAAGGATCCCCGGATGCCCAGCTAACCCTGGGGAAAAAAAATTAAGCAACCACTGCAGGGCAAAAAATAAGGAGCCGGGTGATACCGACCAATTTTAATGGCTGGCTATACTGTTAGGCGCTGAGCACCCACCCAATACAATGGTACTGTGTCGACACGGCTCAGACATGCTAGGATACCTGACCCACCATGAGACTGGAATAGGTCCTAGCTGGTAATCATTACCGGTCGATTGGCGCAACACCGAGACTAAAGGGCATGAAAGGTCAGGACCCGATGAGGACAACAGGAGTGGACAGGGAACTGACCAGAGTGGATAGGTCAGTGGGGAAAGGGAGAGTCTGTCTCAGCCGCTGACTCTGTTGCCGCCCTATAGGTCCACCGGAGGGTGCAGGAGCCCTAGATCTTCTCGCACGGCAGCCACGTTTGAAGCACGGGTTAAGCCTGTGCAACTCCGGTGCCCTCCAAAGCGTTTTAGGTGGTGGCGACAACCAACCGGTGGAGGTAACAGGTGGACAAGAGGAGAACTAACTAATACCCCGGTAGCTGAGACAGGGGGCCCCGGGAAGGGGGAACCCTAAAGGGGAAGGTGACCAGAATAACCCTAAGATATACTGAGCTAAATGTACACAACAAAATAACAAACTGAGATACAGCAAGAATAGGCACAAGCGAGGTATGGAACGATACCACAGGATTCTGACAGGAACAGCTCCTAAGTAACCAGGAGTCGGATGATGCAGGGAGGAAACTGCCGCAGGAAACGCAGGTCAGGAGCCGGAGAGTTGCCAGAGTGAGAAAGCTGCAAGGCGCCCACAAAGGATTATAGCCAGCGTCTGAATGGAGAAAGACGCCGGTATTTGAAGAGGGAAAGCGCGCGCAAGGCGCGTTCCGGGTCGCGCCGTGATGACGGCGCCTGCAGAGAGACCCGGACGGCTGCAGCGTGCGCTGCTAGGCAACCCCCTGACGCCCGGACACCGGGCAGGAAGTAGCCAGCGTAGACGTTGCCAGGCAACGAGAGTCAGAGAGCCGACCGCTGTGCGCCCCGGAGGACGGGGAAGGCTGTGCACGGCGGTGACCTCTGACAGAGACAGGAGTTACATCACAGTTGGTCCAGAATAAGTCCAAGCTTTAATCTATGTAACTGTTTTCGCCCTACTTAAAAATATTCCTACTTTAAAATATGACAAACTAACAATAGTCAGCTTGCAATAGTCAGGATACTATGTGCATTGTCCGCATGCCAACTGCCACCCAGTGTTTCTGTCCACCATGCTGCCAGTATGCCGGCTGCTCAGGTGGAGTATCCAGGCCCATCGCCATTGTCACGCTCCACCGCCAGTGCAATAGGCAGCAGCCATGTGTATAACAAGCATACCTTCCATCCACAGTCGGGTCTGGCAGCGGCAATCTTGCCTGGTGTCACCTGAGCAAGACCAGCCAATCCTAGTCAGCCTGCTTCTAGCATCATCCCCTGGCCAATCATCTTCTACCTGTAGGGATAAGAATGATGGGAGAACTCCAGTGCCTTGTCAGTGCTTCATCTGTCTTTCTATCAGATGGATGTGTGCTATTGCACTCCAGGATTCCAGCTCCTGTGTTAAGCTACACATCCTAAAGAGACCAGCGCCCATATTCCTCAGAGGTGCCACCTGACTTTATCTATGCTCCAGCATTTATTCAACATCATCATCTATTGTCTGTCTGACATTGACTCTTCAGTCTTCTTCAGTTCTTCAATACTTCAAACATCGATAGTCATCCACCATCGATTCAGCAGTACTTCAGTCTTCTTCAATTCTTCAGTATTTCAACATCATCAGCTCTTCAGTATTCATTCAATATTTCAGTACTTTGTCATCAAAAGTTATTTATCAGCAATTCTTTAGTAGTTATTTTTGAACTCCTCAAGTTCCGTTACATCAATAGTTCATTTAATATCAATACCATAGTGTCCTGCACATTTAGTATTTTCCAGTGCATCTCATTTCCATCTAGACCCATTCATAGTTGTTATTTGGGAATTTGCTTATCGTCCAGTATAACATCTCCACCTCAGTGTGTCGCGTACATATAATTGATTCTGCCTTATTGTTTGCCTGTGTGGAAATACTATTCATTGACACTATTACCATCTGCCTTTGTTCTCATCTGACATACTTAATAAATACTTTGTTAACTTTTACCCCATAGTCCTAGTCATGGCTTTGGGCCTTTCTTCATGTGCATTGCATGTCCGAGAATCCCCTGAGGTCTCAACGGTTTGTTTATACAGCTAACCCTATGCCTGAGGCTTCCCCCGGGTCAGCCCAAACCCTAAGGCCTGACATCAAACACTTGAAAACCGACAAAGGTCATTCAGACACATTGGTTAAAGCCATTTGATTTAACAAACTTAACCAAACAATACTTTTTGGTGCTCTTTAAGCATTTTGGAGCAAATGGTTGATTGTCCTTTGCTCCCATACATTGCCCGATTTTTTTCCACATGCCTCTGATGTTTCCCTAAAAATTAAGATTATGGTGTGCCAAAAATAATTGGATGTGATTAAATTCACACAGTTGTAATGTTTTCACAATATTTTCACACATTCCTCCCTATTCAATCTTTGTGCTGAATCTACCTGTTTTGGCGAATTAGCCGCCGTTTTCTCCCATTTTTAGGTCTGTATTCACCCTTGTCGATTTGACAAACAAAGTAAAATGGCATGGGCGAAAACACTCAAAAACGGGAGAAACCGCCTAAGGGGCAAATGTATTAAGCCTGGTGAAGAGATAAGGTAGAAGGTGATAACGCAACGCACCAGCCTATCAACTCCTAACTGTCATTTTTCTCCAGGCTTAATACATTTGCCCTTAAGTGTATTATGACAAATCCTGAGGAGAGCCTTAGCCAAATCTTTGCTATGACATTCCTGACTTTCACTAATAGGTTGGCACCGGTTTGCTTCTTAGTGGAGTCATCAAAACAAAGGGCCTGATTCTGATTCACCGGCACAAGCAAATTATCTCTCTAATGGACAAAACATATGGACTGCAAGAGGGGCAGATGGGTACTTTTTTCCTAGAACGGCGCCCACGATTCCATCGTACGGCATCTCAATATATCCCCAGCAATATTGCGGCATGCTATGCAATGATATTTTTAATTGTACAAGCACACAGATGGGTGCTTACAATGTGATTCCATCATTTAGTGTCACCCCCAGTGTCAACGCCACCCACACTATCAACACCAACCCGAAGTGTGGCGAGTGCAGCGGTACGCGTCCTCTGACCTTTTCATACCCCCACTATCCATGTCGGCGTGGAGTTGATTCTAAATAGTGTGGCGAGCGCAGCGAGCCACCGAGCCCGATGCGTGGTGAGCCCCGCAAGGGGAAGCATAATACGAGCCCGAAGTATGGCAAGTGCAGCGAGCCCCGTGAGGGGACACTGATTACTTTACATGTATTCAGCGTGCACTTGCCACACTTCGGGCTCGTATTCCACGTCTGCTCGCCACGTTTCGGGCTCGTATTCCACGTCCGCTCGCCACACTTTGGGCTCGTATTCTGCGTCAACTCGCCACGCTTCAGGCTCGGTGGCTCGCCACACTATCTAAAATCAACTCCACGCCGACGTGGATAGTGGGGGTATGGAATGGTAGGAGATGCGTACCGCTGCGCTCGCCACACTTCGGGATGGCGTGGATACTGGGGGTTACATCTCATTGTAAGCACCCATCACATCTCATGGCATGGGTGCTTGTACAATGAAATATTACATCACATCGCATGTCATTTGCTGGCATGCAATGCTATGCGATATTTCATTGTACAAGCACTCCTGTGCATTTAACATGGAGATCGCATCGCATTGCACAGCACTAAAAACGGTACGCAATGCCATGCGATGGGCGCCATGCTAGGAAACAAGTACCGGCAAATGTAACATGTGCAGAGAGAGTTAAATTTGGGTGGGGTTTTACTTCAATGTGAGATCTATATTGCAGTGTAAAAATAAAGGGTACTTGTTTCCTAGCACGGCCACAACGATTAGGATCTCGGGCATCGCAGGTAAAAAAATCGTGTCGGTCGCATCGCATGCGGCCAAAAAAAATCGCATGCGATGCGACCGACGCGATGCCCGCGATTTCCCATAGGGAACAATGGAAAATGCCTCAATTTACCCAAATCAACATAGGGAACAATGTTAAATGGCCCAGAGACCCCAAAAAACCCTCCTGAACAGTGAAATGGCCCCCCAAAAATAGTTAACGCCACCCCACGATCAACGTGAACCCGAAGCGTGGCGAGCGCAGCGAGCCCGCGAGGGGCGGCGGTAAGCGCCCTCTGACCTTTTCATACCCCCACTATCCCGAAGCATGGCGAGCGCAGCGAGCCCCGCGGGCACCTTCCCAGGTATCCGCGTCCCGACGCGGGCACCTTCCCAGGTATCCGCGTCCCGACGCGGGCACCTTCCCAGGTATCCGCGTCCCGACGCGGGCACCTTCCCAGGTATCCGCGTCCCGACGCGGGCACCTTCCCAGGTATCCGCGTCCCGACGCGGGCACCTTCCCAGGTATCCGCGTCCCGACGCGGGCACCTTCCCAGGTATCCGCGTCCCGACGCGGGCACCTTCCCAGGTATCCGCGTCCCGACGCGGGCACCTTCCCAGGTATCCGCGTCCCGACGCGGGCACCTTCCCAGGTATCCGCGTCCCCTCGCGGGGCTCGCCACACTTTCTATTCTCAACTCCACGTGGATAGTGGGGGTATGAAAAGGTCGGAGGACGCGTACCGCTGCGCTCGCCACGCTTCGGGTTCACGTTGATCGTGGGGTGGCGTTAACAATTTTTGGGGGGGCCATTTCATTGTTCAGGGGGGTATTTTGGGGTCTCTGGGCCATTTAACATTGTTCCCTATGTTGATTTGGGTAAATTGAGGCATTTTACATTGTTCCCTATGGGAAATCGCGGGCATCGCGTCGGTACCATCGCATGCTTTTTTTGGCCGCATGCGATGCGACCAACGCGATTTTGACTTTTTCAATGCATTTGAATGGGAAATCGCGGGCATCGCGTCGGTCGCATCGCAGACCATTATAATTGACCCGCGATGCCCGCGATTGTGGCCGTGTTAGGAAACAAGTACCAAATAAAGCAGCCAGTATTTACCCTGCACAGAAACAAAATCACAAAATAAATAAAAATTCAAAAACACAGGCCGTCCGTTGATTGGCTCAGTGCAGCATAGACCCCGCCGCTGCCGCTCACCAGGTTCTGTCTTTTTAAATTTCCTGCCACTGTAACTCCCTGGGAGTTTACATGGGATAAATCACATGTGATTTATCCCATGCAAAAAATGGCATATCAAGTGCCAAATTGTTAGTGAGCTCTACCGGGGAGTTGTCGAGGGAGCTCAGGGGAAACTTGTCCTCATTTTTGGAAGGGCCAGGTAGTTGATTATGATGACCCTTTTGTCAAGCAAATGTCACAACACACTTAGGGGTTTATTTACTAGGATGGGATTTCTATCTAGATTGGATGTTGCTATGGGCATCCGATCAGATTCTAGAGCTTCTATTATCTTCTAGAGCAGGGGTGTCAAACTCATGGCCCTCCAGCTGTTGTAGAACTACACCGCCCAGCATGCCCTGCCACAGTTTTAGCAATCCATTATATCAAATCTGTGACAGGGCATGTTGGGATTTGTAGTTCCACAACAGCTGGAGGGCCATGAGTTTGACTGTTCTAGAAGGTGCTAAATAAATAAGAAGTATATTCTGACTGGTTTAAATGGGCAACATCCCGTCTTCAATAGAACTCCAATCTTAGTAAATAAACCCTTTAGATCAGGGCTGGGCAATAAGCGGCTGCCAGCTGTTGAAGAACTACACATGCCAGCATGCCTTGCCTTCGTTTTGTTATTTGGTTATGCTGAAACTGATGCAAGGCATGCTGGGATGGATAGTTCATCAACAGCTGGAGGGCTGCTTATTGCCCACCCCTGCTTTAGATGATAACTGATCTTGTACTTTAGCCTCCACCTCAGTCACACGATACCTTGTATGATGTCATGTTGATCACCACATTATTTTACCAGTGGGGATCTGTGTGTGTGTAGCTGTGTACACATGCTTCGATTTTTCCCTGTTTGTTTTCGATTTGATTTTGCTTCTAGAAGCAAAATTGAAACCACACATCGAATGGTTTTTAGGACACTTTCGATCTGCATTCGATTCGATGCGCACTCCCGTTTTTTCAAAATCGAATAGAAAAATCTACTGTGCAGCCAAGGAAATCACGAATTCGATCCAGTAAATCGAATGAGTACATTGTGCCTACATTGTGAAATCTAATGCAAAAGTACAGATCTAATGCCAAATCGAATGGGATGATCTAATGCCACATCTAATAGAAAATCGAATCTAACATCAAATCTAAAGCAAATCTAAGGGTGTGTACAGGGCTTCAGAGGATATGTTAAAGTCCATAGGGATGGGTTGTTTAACGTCTGCAAATCATATAACACATCATTGCCCATCGTTCATCATGCCTACATAGAACTATGTGTGCCAAATTGTGCATGACAGGTTGTTCATCTTTATGCCTGCTGAAGGTATCAGCAAGCGGGTGCAGTTTTAGACTATCCTGTCATAGTTGAATTAAAGGAAGACAATACATTTACTGTAGGAGGAAATGCCTGATTGGCTGCCCATTCTTAATTCTAACCTATTAAACATAGTCAACTTGATTGCTAAAATACTCTAAATCACAGGTACTCAAACTCGGTCCTCAGGACCCCCACACAGTGCATGTTTTGCAGGTCTCCTCACAGAATCACTAGTGAAGTAATTAGCTCCACCTGTGGATCTTTTAAAATGTGTAAGTCAGTAATGAGTGCACCTGCTGGGTGACCTGGAAAATATGAACTGTGTAGGGTCCTGAGGACCCAATTTGAGAACCACTGTTCTAAATACTTCTTAAAATATATCTAATAAGTAAATACAAACAGAAGTTGGTCAAATTTATTTTGACAAATAAAATGGTAGCTATATTTTTAAACAAAATATTACAAATTAATATTGTGAGGGACCAACACAACATAACAAATAAGACAATAAATCAATCATACACCGTCAATCCTTGGTGCTTAACTCTCCATAAATCAATAACACACTCAGACAGGTTTATATTAATTCCTGAGAGGGACATTTATGTGGTCATCACATCATATAAGGAGACCACACTTCCTGTACTAAACAAATTCAAATAATACAGCTATTTACGGCCCTGACCAATGAAAAACTTCATACTCACACAATAGGAAAGGATGGTGAGATTTCCAGAAATTAAGGGAAAAACTGGCAGATGCTTATACATCACAGAAAACATCCTCTTCACATAACTGGTTAAATCTCATTTACTAAAAACTATTTATTAAAGAAACAGGGCTAGATTCTCTAAGCTTCAAAAGTGCTAAAATGGAGAGTGATAAACAGCCAGCCATTCAGCTCCTACCTGCCATGCCACAGACTGTGCTTGAAATATGTCAGACAGGAGCTGATTGGCTGGCTGTTTATCACTCTCCATTTTATCACTTTTGAAGCTTAGAGAATCTGGCTCTGTGAGAAACTTAAAGAGAGTGTTATTCCTAGAGGATACTTTTGCCAGGCCACTTGCTTGTGCCTCCATACCTCCCAACTTTTGTCCTCGTCGATGCGGGACGCTGCTCCTTCGCGCCGGAGGCGCGGCGAAATTTAAAGGGGCGTGGCCTAATTTCGGAGGCGTGGCCTATACTCGCGGCTCCCCGCGAGGCCACGCCCCCATTTTGCCGCTATGGGGGCATGACCCAGAGGCTCTGTGAGCCTCTAGCCATGCCCCCAGTCCCCTGGCTGCGGGAATAGACGCTGTGCGCATGCGCACAGCGTCTATTCCCCGCTGCTTAGCAGCCGACAGGGGGGACTCCCAACAGCCCCCCCCCACTCCGCGGGACACTGCCGCCCGCGGGTGGGACATCGGGACAGGCCCTGACAATCGGGACTGTCCCGATAAAATCGGGACTGTTGGGAGGTATGTGCCTCATTACTAATGTCCAGTTCTGCTGAATACATTCCAAAACTGAACACATACTAATTCATCGCTGGGTCTGCTCCTGAGATGAGCAGTCATTTCGATAAAATGATGGCAGCTATGTTATAACTATGTTCCATAGAGGCTGCTGACTTAGGTACAGAAATCAAACATATGATAAACAAGATTATACTATAGAATATTGTGAAGATTAACCTGACTTCATGCATATTCTGATAGCTGCTCAATGTCTTACCTTTTGTCCTACAGTGTTTCTGTCAATCTTGCTTAAAGTTCCATTCAGACTTCAGTGAAGACTGTTACTGCTGCTTCCCCTGGCTGGTGTGCACCTATGCAAACTACAGATTGCAGCAGTGATTACAGAAAGATGTTAATTACAGGTGTGTATATTGCAGAGTTCATGCAAGCTTTACTTTTTTGCAGTCATGTGTGGCTGTCATTGACATCACTGCATCCCAGTGGCATAAGTCCTTCTGATTCACACTTGCAGGGGTGGAGAGATGCCCCCATGAGTCCGGTTACAAATGACTCCATTGCCTCCCAGAGTTATGCCTCTGTTGCATCCCATGCTCCCAAGAATGTACAACTGTGGAGTTCCCTCCAAAACTGGATATGGGTGTGGCCGAGTTAGTCAGCTGCAACAATCTCTTGAATTTCTTCATTGGTGTGCATCCAGAGAGTTACAGTGGCATTCCTACCACATGGTTGCCTGCTCTCCTTCAGGGAAAAAATGCTCTGTTCCTGGACTTCCCTGGTAGTGTATGATTGCCAGCACCTGTGGGGAGCTAGGTAATTGATAAGTAAGATGTGTCACCACAGGTGATGGCAATCATACATTACCAGGGAGGCCCAGGAACAGACCATTCTCTCCCTAATGGAGAGGGGCAGGTAGGCAACCATGTCCTACCAACATTTATAAATTGTGCGGTGGGACCACCAGAAAGGGGGTGCTGCTTTGTGGAAAGGGGTCATGGTTTTGCGCAATGCCATGATCACCCTGCTCTGTATCTATAGATCCTGAGTAGCTAGTAATGCTCAGTATTCAAGCATCTGTACTGTGTGCATTCTGAATAACTGGTATTGCTCCCAGGACCTGTGTATATGTATCCTGACTAGCTGGTACTTCTCCATGTCATAGCACACAGGTTCTCAAACTCAGTACTCAGGACCCCACACAGTGCATGTTTTGCAGGTCTCCTCTCAGAATCACAAGTGAAATAATTAGCTTCACCTGTGGATCTTTTAAAATGTGTAAATGAGTAATGAGTGCACCTGTGCACATGCTGGGTGACATAGAAACGTGAACTGTGCGGCATCCTGAAGACCGAGTTGAGAACCCCTGTTCTAGCATATGTACTGTGTGTATCCTGAACAGCTGGAGCTTCTCTGCAACCCAACAGCCATGCCAATGTATCCTAAATAGCCGGTACTGCCCCACATCCCAGCATCTAAGTTTGCACCTCCTATGCAGTAGTTATGGCACTTCACCCCAGCATTATAGTCTGTACCTCCCATGCAGCGGGCAGACCACCAGTCACCAGCTAATGATTAATTACAGTTATCCAAGAAATCATGTGATTGAAAATACAGAAAACATTAGGCACTGGAAATAAGTAATAAATACAATTACAGTAGAGACAATTCAGCTCCCCACAGAGAGTGGACATGATGGGTCAAGTGGTTCTTATTTGCCATCAAATTCTGTTTCTAAGCAAAATTCTATGATTGCGTAATTTCTAATGTAACACATATAGAATCTAGACTGCTGTTTGACGGTGTGGTATAAATGAGCTATACAATTTAGAGAGTCAATGGGTGAAATGTAATAGGATGAGAGAATCATAAAGTGAGAGATTTGGTAAGAAATCTCGGTACTTGTGTAGTTTCACGGCGCCAGCATGGTGCCGTGCGTCTGAGTCCCCTTGCGGGGCTCGCTTCACTCGCCCACACTGCGGGCTCAGTGGCTCGCTACACTCGCCACGCTATATAAAATAAACTCCATGCCAACATGGATAGTGGGTTTATGAACTATCCATGTTGGCATGGAGTTAAGTTAGTTTATTTTAGATAGTTGTGGCGAGAGTAGAACCCGGAAGTAACACGCCATGATGGCGCCGTGAAACTACACAAGTACCGAAATCTCCAGTTTTTTAAAAGTGACAATCATTTACACTGCAAAACCAGTCTGATTTTGAAGTGTAAATGATTACCCCTTTAAAAAACCTGGAGATTTCTTACCAAATCTCTCACTTTGATTCTCTCATCCTATTACATTTCACCCAATATGTCGACCCAAGTTGATTGGGTTAAAACCTTAACAGGACTTAAAAAGTCGACTTTGAAATGTTGACAAAAAATGGTACACGCAAGTTTTTTATTTTTAGTAGTTTGGCTAAAATTTGTCCATTTCACAATATGTGACCACAAATATTACAAACATAGACCCTCGTGGCCTCACTTCGCTCCCCTGTATATTTTCCTCCTGCTTGTGCGGATTTTCTCTGGGTACTCCAGATTCCTCTCACAATCCAAAAATATACTAGCAGGTTAATTGGTTCTGACAAAAACTAACCCAAGTGTGTACAGGTGGAGTCTTCTTCAACTAGCCTTCTCTGGTGAGCCATGGCGTATTATCATCTTTTGTTCTCAGCTGCAGTACAATACATAGAGCAATACAGTAGGGGATTAGCAGAGGATTAAGTATGACAGCTCTAGATCACTTAATCCTATTAAAGGGCTAGAGGAGGATTTCTCTATCTGTATGTGTGTGAGTATGGACAGACTAGAATTTGCAAGGTGGTTCCTATTAGTCATATTCTATGTTTCTATGTAAGCTTTCAATACCTTTCTACTAAATTTGATACAAAAATTCATTGGAGTGTAGAAGGTTTTTAAAATCTTATTCAAAACCAGTGCCTCTCTCTTGTACTAAAAGACAAATATATTTATCTTTCAGCTAAACACTGAAGACCCTTACCCAGTGTTGGCTCAAGAGGTGGGACTGCAACACAGTCCAAAATTCAAATGGTGGAGCCCCTCCAACTGCCAGTGAGTCCATTTGTAATATCAGTTGGTGGTAGTTGGTGTGACTCCCTTATTTGAATTTGGAACTGTGCTGCAGCCTAACCTCTGGAGCTTCCATTGCCCTTACATATCCAACAGGAATCACCAGTTTAAAAGGACTGTCAGAAAAGTTGGTCATAAGAACCAGCTTCTAGCTATCATTTTTAAAGTGCATTCTATAAAATTATATCTAGAAGTTGATTGGTTGCTGTAGACATCATCTCCACTTGTACTCTTTAATATATTTGATATATCTGCCTCATGGGTCGGAGGAACTTTTTTGGATATCCAATTAGAATTTTAGAATATGTTATTGTTTATTCTGACAATCCTAAATCATTCAAGCGGCATCAATGAAGGAGATACTGGGTACTAGGCACAATATCTGCAGCAACTTGGTTAATATTATGGGTAAATACAGTTACAGACGCCCAGCAATCTTTTAGCCTCCTGCATTCTAAGTTTTAACCTTTAGCAGCCGCATTTCCTGTGAGGATTAGGTCCACCCAGTATTCAAATGTCCCCAGGCTTTATTATACCCCTTTCACACAAAAATATCCCGGGTTTCTGCACATGATTGCGCATCAACCCGGGATTTAGTGCAGTGTGAAAGGGTCTTGGACGAATATCCCGTGTTCAGCATTCCGGGATCTCTACCCAGGTCCTGACCTGGGTAGAACCCAAAATTGACACGGGATGCGGTCAGTGTGAACGGGTATTCTGGGTCAGCGTGACCCAGATCCCGTTCACTGCAGTGAAAATGCCTCCCAGCACCGCCCCGGCCAAGCCTTGGCATGACGCCACCCGCCCGACTTCATTCCGGGTCGGGTGGCCAGTGTGAAAGGGTACATTCCCGGGTAGTGTCCCAGGAAGCATCGGGAACACATTCCAGTGTATAACCCGGGTGTGTGAATGTGAAAGGGGTATTATTGACATTGCTGCTATTGCAGGCTGGGCGTGTGCAAAAATGGAACACCAGGACAGTGTTAGGACAGAATAAGTGCAATCAGCTACAAAATAATAACAGGCAGAACTACAAATAAACCAAAGATAAATAATAAAGCAACGGAAAGTGCAGGCTGATGGAGCGGATGAGCATACTGTTACCGGACCCAGGAACCCGGCAGATAAGGACTCAGTAGCTGAAGCATCAGAATACCGACCGGAGCTAGCACACAGTAATACAATATAATGAATATAAAACAGTTGCACAAAGTGCGAAATGTACAATACCACAAGGAAGGCTAGAAGCTATGGGCCTTATTCTGGTTCACTCGCAAAAGCAAATTTTCTCTTTAATGAACAAAACAATGTGCACTGCAGGGGGGCAGATGTAACGTGCAGAGTTAGATTTGGGTGAGTTATTTTGTTTCTGTGCTGGGTAAATACTGGCTGCTTTATTTTTACACTGCAATATAGATATCAGTTTGAATACAAACCCGACCCAAATCCAACTCTCTCTGCACATGTTACCTCTGCCGCCCTGCAGTGCACATGATTTTGTCCATTGAAGTGAAAATTAGCTTTTTTGAGTGAACCAGAATCAGGGCCTATAACTGTCGTCTTGGTAGCTATCACCCACCAATCACCAAGACCTGAAAATGATAGGCAATAGTGAGTAATCCGCACAGTTTACAGGCTACTTTATGGAACTCCCTGCGGTTTCAAAGACCGCCGTCCTCTAGTTGAGATACTGGTTTGTGAACGTGCCGCTCCACAGCATGAAACACACAAGTTACATCCCATGATTTCATAGCAGGACTTCAATTTATATGCTTGCAAGTAATAAATGAGCACTGAACTGAACTCTAAATTGCAGTGTAAAACAAAATCTGTCTAACATCTGTGGGCTACATGCAAACACAACCTGTATTAACCCTGCAGGGCAACAATATAAATGTATTTGTTCTCCTTGCAAATCAACATGGTTTGTTCCAGTCACAATATTTCTTACTTATTTATCATATTTTTCCTCATGGAAGTATGTAACAAAAGCCTGCGAAATGGCATTACAATGGAGACATCCTTCGTGCTGTCTCTTAGGATTGATTGCAGAAATCGCTAAATCTATCAATGTCCAAAAAAATAGCGACTTGGGGATGATAGGAAAAAAAAATTCTAAACTGTCCACATTGGAGATGAAATGTCAAGTTTTGTGCATCCAATGGGAGATTAGAGAGAGGGACCAAGAAAAGAAGACACACTCTTCAACACACTGGAGACCTCTGTGTACAGGAAATCAATGAAGGCTTATCAGTTTCAAGCAGAAATGTACCAATTAAACTTTACTGTTGCAGTCACTGTATTTTTATTATAACATCACAATCTTAGATGTCTCTTTTCCACGTCTGCTTAAACGAGCTTTTCCATGTACATAATATACTGCTTTTACTGTATAAATGATATGTGCGTTTAAGATAGAAGTATCACACACATATATATTATATATATCTGGCACTCCTATTATGCACTGCTATAAACTTGCCAGGGTGCTTACCTTAAAAAGAGATAGATGGATAGATAGATAGATAGTAGATAGCGTACCTCCCAACTTTCATTCAGGAGGAGGAGGGACACTCACTTACATGCCAAAAATTTCGGGGGCGTGTCCTAACAAAAGGGGCATGGCCTATATTCACAGCTCTCCTGAGAGGCCACACCCCCATTTTAGCTGCTGCTGGCCATGCCCAGCCCCTCTGGCTGCAGGAATAGATGCATCTATTCAGGGTGACAGGGGGGACTACCAATAGAACAGTTATTTCATATAGACAAAAAAGTAATATGAAGATCGTTAAGTGTGCATAGCATAAAATACAAACACGTTGCTTTTTTGAAAAACCAATGTTCTGGTCCAACGGCGAAATTCCACTTGATATTAAACGACCTTGTTTGTATAACATATAGGAGAGATAATTACATTAAGCTTGTATTTAATTTAAAATAATTTAATTTAACAATAATTTACATGAAGCTTTCAGCATGTATCAACAATAGTAAACAAACTTATCTGTATATGTAGTATCAATTAGGCGAGCATCTGGTACATCCAAGAAGAACCAAGAATCCTCTTTTGGAGTCCAAGTTAGAAATGCCTGATACAGTAGTAAGTCAATTATAGCTGTCCTTTGCGGTGTGCCGGCAATGGGTCCCCTGCGGCTCCCCAGCAGCTCCCCCTCCCTCCCTTACCCAGCCGGATACTACTGCTGCAGGGTGGGTTCTCCTCCTCCTCCCTGCACCCGGAAGAGGATTTACAGTGCAGGGAGGAGAAGGTCACTGGTCCGGCCAGCACAGCACCATGGTGCCCTGGACACAGGTGAGGGGGGTCAGCGCGAGGCGGCAGGGGTTCATGCGGGGTGGCGTGGGTCGTGTTAAGAAGCCCATAGGCTTCTACAGTATGGGTTACCCCCCACCACCACCCCCTCCCCAGGCAGCCAAAACCTGATGTGTGGGGTTTCCTACATATCAAAATGCTCTAAAATGCGGTCAAAACCTGATAAGGGGCATTACTATAGGAACAAAAAATGACAGGGGGTGGGGGGGTGCTGAATCATACCCTTGCTCTGGGTACCATGTCACCTAGATACACCTCTGACCCAAGTTGTAAACAACATACAATTATTATAAATTAAATATTGTAATTGAATAATCATAATACTAATAATATGCATTACAATGCATTAATGCATTGTCTTATGAAAAGATGTAATCAGAAAAATGGTCTTCTGTATTTACGTAATTGAATTACTATTATATTCATGTACAGTATAAAGCAGTGAAAAGAGTAGAGAAGATGCACGTGGGGGAAGTTGCTTCTCTTTCTATCATTTTGTAGAATATACTTGATACTGTGGGTGAGATTTAATAGGATGAGAGATTCGGAAAGTGAGAGATTTGGTGAGAAATCTCCAGTTTTTTTAAAGTGGCAATCATTTACACTGCAAAATCGAACTGGTTTTGCAGTGTAAATGATTGCCGCTTTAAAAAAACCTGGAGATTTCTTACCAAATCTCTCACTTTCGGTATCTCTTATCCTATTAAATCTCACCCTGTATGTGCTATCTCAAAGCTGATTGGTTGCTGGCCAACTTCTCCTTTCATCCACTTCCCAACTCTTTTCAATGCATAATACATGAACACTCTTCTCCTTTAATAAAAATAAGTAATAGCATGGCTTTAACTAAATAAGGTTATTTACCATGATGTACTTTATCAGACTCATACATTTTTCTGATAAACTTGAATCCAGATCCCTGAACCGAAAGCATAAGCAAGATGAGAAGCAGTACAGATGTCATGCAAAACTGTATTTCAAAGCAAGTACCAAATTAACGCCCCATTAATTGATACTGCTGTGAAACAGCTACTTTAAATCTAAAGCCTGAGCAGCAATTAATATTTGTTGTAAACTGCAAGAATGTCATTATTTATAAATGCTATAAACTAGTTATTCTCTCCAAATACTAATTATTATGCATTAGGTGATTACTAGTTTGTAAGATCTTTGATGAATGAGTCTGATGTGCCATTATTCTAAACAGCTCAGTTACCATAGTAACCTGATAAGTAATTAATGACTGAATATTACAATATTAATAAGCCATATCCAAGTAACTTGTCAATTTAGATTCCATGATTGATAATAAATATTAAAAGGAAAGCTATTATGTTTATGGTTAACTAGCTGACTGTACATAGATGTATGAGTCTCATCATTGTAGTTGCATAAGCGGTGTTTTGCAATAGAATGGCATTTATTTGGTCTACATTGTGGACAGCGTTCGTTCGCATGGGGACTGATGTTACAGTGCATGCGCAGCCGCATTTCTGCACATGTGCATATGCCGGGTGTGTGTGGCCACGGCAAACAGGCTGTTCGCTGGGTGCACGCACCAAAGACTGCATCCGGGGGGCATGGGGCGGCAGCGGAAGTCATGCCCATGCCAAGCGTTTTATGGGCATTCCCATGGTAATCTGGCTGTGCCGTCGGTGCTGGGGGCTGACAGCTGACATCTCCGGATGTCACTTCCTCCCGAGGGTGCACGTAAATCTAAGTGACCTGAGAGTCATATAGATATGCTTGCACGTTCCGCATCATTCAGCGGTCGGCGAAACATCCAATCGCAGGCCCTGCGTGCGAACACACGTTGCAAGGGGGGCGAGCTGTCGGACCACCATTCGTAGGGCAGGATCTGGTTGACTTGTAAGGTTGCAAATTTGCATCTGATCAAATCAATCAGAATAACCCCCTGTATGTTCCTGAGTTACTATGTTGTGCCTTAGTCACTGTCCAAAGCTGCAGAGCACTGTGGCATCTTACAAATTGACAGTAATAATAATAATAATAATATTAATGAGTGCCTTTTGTCTGATGGTTCTCAAACAGATATGAAATCAAGTCAGTGAAAATAAATGTAAAAAGCCTGTGTATCACTAAAACCTGGACTGTTAGTGGTTTATTTACCTAAGATGGGAGTTCTATTTCAGATGGGATGTTGCTATGGGCAACCAGTCAGAATATACTTATTTATTTAGCACCTTCTAGAATATAATAGATACAATCTGATTGGTTGCCCATACCAATATCCCATCTTCAATAGCACTCCCATTTTAGTAAATACACCCCTTATACCCCTTTGTTTTTTTTTTTTTTTTTTTTGAGTCTTTATTTAATTTTTAGTAATTTAAAAAAAAAAAACACAAAACAAACAAGAATACAGTACATTCGATTTTTGTTTCACAGGAAGTATTCCACAAAGTCATTTCAAGTGAATTGGCAATCGTATCTACCCACATCAATGCACTTAGAAAAAAAGAGAAGAAAAAAAGACAAAAATAGAAAAAGACACACATATCCAAAACAGTATACGTAATAGAGACATGTAAGGCATGTTTTTACTGCAGCATTTTGTATATACAGTATACACAGCCTATTAACTATACTATTTCCGCTGACCTTTTTGGGGGAAATCATTAAAGCTGATCTATCAGGCCTATGGAGAGAGGGGACCGCTTGGGATTTCACGGAGCCATAGGGGGGTATATTGGGCACCGTGTATCAGTCAATCTAGGGTGGTTGACCTTGATGACGTTGCACTTTGGGAGAGAGATCTAGGAATTGTAAGCCTTGCCTGCTCGTCGGTCCGATTTGTATTCGTACATGTATATTACTACATCGCTCATAACGTAGTATAGCCCTCTAACATGCTGAATTACTTAATTAGCTACCACATAGAAGAAAATAAAAATAAGAAGAAAGAATACACTCGTGTTTGGGAAAATGGGCACTGAATAAGTCCCAATTTAGTGATCTAGTTGTCCTGCTAGACAAGCCTATTGGTGCAGATTACTGTGATCATTAATCAGTGAAAATATATCATTCTTATCGACCTTTATTCAATCTTTGGCCGACTGTTTGTGACCCGATTGGGGTAAGTAAATAAAGAATGTGTAGGTGCAAAAAGATCTCCCTTAGATACATACTTAACACACTTATGGAGATAAAAGACTCTACACAGACCCTCTGCATAGTCTATCCTTTAAATTAATAGAGTGAGGATTGATACCAGGGATTCCATATTAAATAAAATATAGTACTACAACCATTTGATGCATAAAAAAAATTTCTCGTGTTCATATGTAGTATTTACAAGATTTATCCATTCAGACAGGGTCGGACCATCTTGAGCCATCCAGTATCGGGATATGACCACCTTGGCCAAGGCCACTAGGTGTGTTAATAGTAGGCGCGAATCTCTAGACATATTCTCCCCTTGCCAGATCCCCATTATGAGATTAATATCTGTGGGTGCCTCCTTTATTACCCCCATATCCATGATCGCCTGGCTTATCCTACCCCAGAAGTGATTTACAAGGTTGCAAGATCTGATAAGGTGCCAGAAAGTGGCTCCATCCTCACCACACTTTGGGCAATCGTCTGTGCCTGAGCCTCTTATCTTTTTTAGCTTGACCGGAGTCATATAGGTCCGATGTAGTATGTTGAACTGGACTTGTTGGACTCCAATAGAGTTTGTTGCCTTCTTTGGAAATGCAAGTGCTAACTGCCAGTTACTCTCTTTTATTTCGGGGATATCTATAGCCCATTTCTGCCTTAACTGGCTGAGCCCGTCATCGGGGACAATAGCAGATAGGTACTTATATAGTTTCGAAACCCCTTTTCGGGGTGTGATTTTACTTAACTGTACCTTAATCGGAGTCTCCATTAACCACCCATCTCTACCACTTCCATAGTTGTTTATGGCACTTCTGAGCTGTAGATATCTATAAAACATTGATTGGGGCAGTGCAAATTCAGCCTGGAGTTGAGTGAAGGATTTAAATGTTTTCTCATAGAATAGTTGGCCCAATGAACCCATTCCATATTGGGGCCATAGTCTCCCACCTTGGTGTCTGATTATCTCCCTGGCTGTTGGTAATAAGAGAAAAGATGAATCCGGGTCCACCCCCTGAAACTTCTCTATACTACATACGGCTCTCCAGATTCTAACAGCCTGGGATACAATTGGAGGGTAGTTTCTGACACTTGAGCTGGACAGCAGTATTTGTAGGGGCGTAATGCTAGGATCTATGCACCTGATCAGCATGGTTAGTTCTAGGGACTGCTCTTCCGACTTGACCCAGGACCTGAGATGTAGTAGTTGGGCCGCAAAGTAATACCGCTTAAAATTCGGGAGGGCCATGCCGCCGTTATGGCGATTTCTCCAGAGGCTCGCTATTTTGACCCTAGGGCGCTTACTACCCCATATGAACGATGAGATGATACTATCCAGATTTCTAAAATGCTCGTCCTTGATGTAAATTGGGGAATGTTGAAGAAGGTACAAGATTTTAGGGAGAACTACCATTTTAATCAGGTTCACCCGCCCCTGTACCGATAGGGGAAGCTTGGCCCAGCACCTAAATTTTGTCCTTACTTCCTGAATTGCCGTTGTAATATTGTCTTTCAATATCTTACCCCTATGTCTTACCCCTAGATATTTAAAGCCCGATA
Organism: Crinia signifera; assembly: GCF_055691185.1. Classification (NCBI taxonomy): domain Eukaryota; kingdom Metazoa; phylum Chordata; class Amphibia; order Anura; family Myobatrachidae; genus Crinia; species Crinia signifera. Next base: position 73,842,072 of record NC_139222.1, on the reverse strand, counting down.
CTTTTAACAATGGTACATCAAGCCCTCTATTGCACCCATTTTCGTCACCTAACGCCATGAGGTGTGACTTGCTCCAGTTTACCGTGAGCCCCGAAACTGACCCAAATTGACTCAATGAGTCTATGACAATGGAGAGATCTCCATTTGGGTCCGCCAACCCGACCAGCAGATCGTCAGCATAGAGAGAAATCAGATTGTATCTCATATCCCTCCCCGGGTCATACTGATGAAGCTTGGATCTCAAGAGACAAGCTAGGGGTTCAAACGCCACCGCAAATATCAGCGGGGACAGAGGGCAACCATGGAATGTTCGCGTCGAATGAGGCTACCACCGCATTCAGGCCTCTCACGTTCATGTGTTGTATATAAGAAAAGACCCTTCTTACATTGACCATGGTAGATTTCCCACGCATGAAACCTGATTGATCAGGATGTACAATATCCTGGACCACGGTGCTTAATCTATTTGCCAGTACCTTTGCTATTATCTTTGCATCGGTAGGCATTAGCGAAATTGGTCTGTATGAGTCGACGCTAGAAGGGTCCTTGCCTTTCTTGGGGATAAACACTATAGACGATTCGACCATAGAGGAAGGCAAATCGTCCTCCAGCGTCATCCCCTGACAGAGTGCGACAATGCGAGGGACCAGGATTTTGTCAAATTTTTTATATGCCTCTCCTGGCAGACCATCTAGACCGGGGGCTTTGCCTAGGGGTAACGATTTGATTACGTTTTCCACTTCTGCAGAAGTAATTGGTGCATCTAATAGGCTCTGGGCGTCTATATCAAGTGAAGGGAGGTCCAAATCTGCAAAGAATTCCCTCAGGTCCTCTTTGCTTGAACTCTGGGCGGATTGGTAGACTTTACTAAAGTGGGCGACAAACTCGTCTACTATATCGGGAGTAGAGGTCAAGATTTCGCCTTGGTCTGTTCTAATATTCGCTATAACGTTAGATGGTCTGTCCAACTTTAGTAGAAGGGCCATAAACTTGCCTACTTTATCTGACCCGGCATACCAGCGGTGGGATTGAGCGAGCAATCTACGATAGTTTACTTCCTGCAGATATTCAAACCATTCTGTCTGCTTCTTTTGCCATTCCACCCTGTCTGGTTCGAGATTGCTAGCCTGGTAAACCCTCTCTAGTTCCAGGGACTGTGCCTCGAGAGCGCTCACTTTCTTTCGGTGCGCCCCCTTGAGGCCCGAAATCCTCTTAATGAACACACCCCGCCAGTAGGCCTTAAAGGCATCCCATACGTAGACATTTGAAGACGAGCCTTCATTGAACTCAAAGAAGGATATTATTTTGCCCTCAATTTCTGCCTGATTGAGCTGGGAGAGCCAGTAGGGCTGGAGCTTCCAGTACCTAAACCCCGCTGGCTCCGCCAGATCCAGGTGCATGATTAAGGGGGAATGATCCGATATCCCACGGGCCTTGTAGTCGATATAGGTGATCTTGTTTATTAAGGTATCAGAGACAAAAATCAGATCTATCCTGGAGAAAACCTTGTGAGTTGCTGAGTAACAGGAGTATTGAAGGGTTTTTGGGTGTCTTATTCTCCATGGTTCTTTCCACCCTACGCCATCAATGAACTCTGCAAATCTATTTCCCCCTTTACTAGCAACTCTACTAGACTTACTCCATCTATCAAGATCAGGAGACATAATGTTGTTAAAGTCTCCCAAGCAGATCATGTGATTTGCAGGGAAAGACGAGGTAAAATCAACTGCCGCCCTCAACACTTCGTATGAGAATGGGGGAGGGATGTATACAGCCATAAGATTTATCCCCACATGGTTGATACTAGAGTCTATAAAGATATATCTACCCCCTGGATCTGTCCTTACTGTACGCTTCTCGAAGACTACTGATTTTTTAACCAAAATAGAGACTCCTCTAGAGGAGGATGAGCAAGGAGCGTGAAATGCTGACCCCACCCATGGTCGCTTTAGGGAAGACAGTTTATCCCCACACAGATATGTTTCTTGTAGACAAATGATATCAGCCTCTAGGGATTTACAGTAATTTAGGACTAATGATCTTTTCACCTTATCGTTGAGGCCTCTTACATTCCATGTTACAACTTTAACCATCCCCACGTTTTTTTTATCATTCTCTCCAGCGGTCTCTCTTTTGGGTACAACTTCCCCCTTTTTTTGCCTGCTCCATAAGTACATTCTATTTTGGAATATGATTTACACAAAACACAACATAAACCAACATACATTACATAAACCCCTCCCACCCACCCCCACCCTGTACTACCTAAGTTTCCTGGCATACCTGGATACTATCCCCTCCTCTCGTGCCCTGATCTTAAATTGCTGAGGACAGTTAGTTAATGGCCACCATGCGTGTATCCCACTCTGATGGTTCTCAAACAGTTATGATATCAAGGCATTGAAAATAAATTTAAAAAGCCTGTGTATCACTAAAACCTGGACTGTTAGTGGTTTATTTATGAAGATGGGAGTTCTATTTCAGATGGGATGTTGCTATGGGCAACCAGTCAGAATATACTTATTTATTTAGCACCTTCTAGAATATAATAGATGCAATCTGATTGGTTGCCCATACCAATATCCCATCTTCAATAGCACTCCCATTTTAGTAAATATATCCCTTATACCCCTTTGACATTGCAACTAATTACCGGGTACAAGCCAATTTGACCTGGTAATTAGTGCGATGTGAAAGGAATAACCATGTCCCGTTAATGGGCAGCATCACGGCAATACGAACCGGAGTTCTAACTGGTTCGTTGCTGTGTTGCTTTGCGGTGTGAACGGGTTCGAGTAGAGCGACCTGTCTCCCGTTCACACTATGGAGGAGGCAGCGCTTGGAGCAGCGCCGCCTCCTACCCTGTCCCCGATGACAGGCCGACTCCCTGCCGTGCCTCCGGATGACGTCAGCGAACCGGCAATAATGCCAGTTCGCTGTGGGGATATAAACATCCCAAAATGCAGGTTCGCGCCGGCACTCAACCGTTTCAAATTTCGGTGCAAACCTATATTTTGCGATGTGCTAGCAGTATCAGTGTGCCTTAGCCCTTTGAGTGCCAAGTGAATTTGTCAAAATAGGTGTGAAACTTGGCAAGCATACATTTTTATTCATCATAATGACTTATTTATCAATTGTGTATATAAAAATGTATTATGTACATATCAACATTTCATAAAAGGAAATTAGAACTGCCTTTGTAAAGGGTTAAGCTGAGGATGTTACATTTACTCATTATCGCTTTAATTTATCATATGGGTTTTCACTGCTGTATTTAAGAATGCATTTCCTAGATCTGTATCATTGTATTGCAAACAGGTTTGGACCTTTTGCTGACAGTAATTAAGTCGACATTCCAGAGGTCCACCACTACTTTACAGGCCAAAGGTTAGCATATGAAAAGACTAAAAATATTTAGATTGAGATGTTCAAAAGGTGGACACAAACAAAATGTCGAGATAATAAGTGATAAGAGATCCTGGTGTCGGCACTCCAACAAAATGGAGGCACATTTCCTCCAAATCGAAAATAAATGCCATCAGCACACCCTCAGTGCCCCATATAGCATCAGTATGTCAATCACTAGACATCTGCCATTGTTCTGTTTTCAATTATGCAGGACCCATGCTGCACTGGTGCAGTGGTGTAGCTAGGTGCCACGGCGCCCGGAGCAGGGTCATGTTTCGCGCCCCCCCCCCCCCTCAATTTGTAGTAGGAGAGGCTGTTGCGCAGTGAAAAGGCTGCGGGAGGGAAGGATAGGCTGCAAGAGAGATAGGGTCAGGGTTTAGACTGCGGGAGGGAGGGTCAGGGTTTAGGCTGCGGGAGGGAGGGTCAGGGTTTAGGCTGCGGGAGGGAAGGTCAGGGCTTAGGTGGCGGGAGGGAAGGTCAGAGCTTAGGCTGCGGGAGGGAAGGTCAGGGCTTAGGCTGAGGGAGGGAAGGTCAGGGTTTAGGCGGCGGGAGGGAAGGTCAGGGTTTAGGCGGCGGGAGGGAAGGTCAGGGTTTAGGCGGCGGGAGGGAAGGTCAGGGTATAGGCTGTGGGAGGGAAGGTCAGGGTTTAGGCGGCGGGAGGGAAGGTCAGGGCTTAGGCTGCGGGAGGGAAGGTCACGGCAGCACAGTATGACTTATGCACAACCCCTCAGACCCCTCCCCACTTTGTCACAGTTGATGCTTCCCTGGACCTGCTTTTTAAATAACCTCAAGGCAGTAAAAACCCCCACCAGAGCCCATCTCCTCCACCTCCCCCCCCCCGCCACCATAGCACAGCACACGGGGAAGTACTGTATAGTAATAAAACCTGCCTCATCCTTGCCTACCTGGGTTAACTTGTGGACTCGGGAGCCTGCTGAGGTGTGCAGGAGGATGTCCCTGCGGCGTATGTTGGGCGGCGCTGGCAGTGATGCACCGATCAATTATGCTGCTGAAGTTGCTCTATATTAGGCAGCTACAGCAACTACAGCCACGGGGGATATCAAGCTCAGCGGCCGGGTAGCATCCTATGTCTCCCGGCAGCCAGATACACAGAGCCAGGGCATTGAAATACACACCGGCCGGGGGGCATGTGGGCGGTGCAGGACAGGACTCTGCAACAGCCCGCTCCCGGCTCCCCGTCCCCGCCGCTATTTTCAATTCATCTCTTGCTGGACCACTAGCCAATATGCGCTCGCGGTCCAGCAGCCACCAATTGATTGGCTGCTGGACTGCAAGCGCCTATTGGCTAGCAGTCCAGCAAGAGATGTGAACTTTACATAGATAGCACTGCAGCACGTCTCTCTCCAGGGGAGCGGGGGGAGCTGGCGGGCGAGCTGGCGGTGCCGGCACAGCTCCGGCGCCATTCTATCTTCCTGCGCCTGGAGCGTGTGCTCCACCGGCACCGCCCTCGCTACACCTCTGCACTGGTGAGTCAAAATTGCCTAGCAAGTTAGGAAGCATCACACGGTGTGTGCACACTGCTTTTCCCCTGGGGGCGATAGCGATGCACAGCCCCACAGCATTGCTATCGCACAGCAATATAGACAGTGCAGTCAAGGTAATTTTTATTAAGCCGTGTATTTGGCATATAGCCAAATCATCCATGGATGTAGTCAAAATCACCCATGGGCTTAGCCAAATTACCAGAGTCATAATCTCTCTGCCCTAGCATCATGTGGGTACACCCCATTACTGATAAGAACTTACCAATGAAGGGCCCCCTGAGAAATGACATGGTAGGGGCCTGTGTTTATGGGTGTGGTCAGCAAACAAATTGGTTTGTCTAACTAATAATGAGAGCATGGGATGGAACCCTTGAGATATATATATATATATATATATATTCCAAAATAAGGATCACACTCGCCTTCATCCAATATCAGCTGCCGGGGTGTCAGCTAAGGTGTCCCAGAAAATCCAGTAAACCAATATATCTTTAGAAAGAATGAGGACACTCACCGGTCTTCTGCTTTAACAACCGTTCCTTTTAATCCATCAAATCATATTAAAGTGCAATGTGCAGGACAGTGGGCCATGGGCCAATGTTTCGGTCTGCCACCAGACCTTTTTCATGGCCCCCACTATCTCCTCCTAAAGTGCACTTGGCTAGAGGGGTCAACAGTATTTTTCCTAGGGCCTTGTCTGCTTCACTTACTGTATGAACTCAGTGTACTGTATGCAGCACTTTAATAAATATTAGCTGAATATAACATGGACTTGGAGTTATAATGAATTCCCCAATTATTATAATATTCCATAGAGCACTTAGTATTAATGTCATTTTCGAGAATAGTAGTCTTGTAATGATGGCACTGACAAGCATTGCTTTATTTCCATGAACAATGTTGTCAACCTGGTCTTATCCAATTTTAATCATTTCCTAATACCCAAATCTCCAGCGCTCCTCATGCAAGAAGCTAATGAATCGGGTTACATGGTGAGATTGTGAATTGAGAAAGGTGGACAGTAGATAAACTGCGATGAGTCATTTTGTCTAAACATACAGATAACAATTATGTTGAAGATATTGAAAGAGACAGATATTAGTCAGGGCTGGTGCAGACTTATCTCCAAGCAACAGCAGAACTACTGTACTTTCAGTTCAGTCAACTTGTCCTCCTACTGTATTAGAGCCTCTGGAGGGTTGAAATGGAATGAAATGGAATTTCATTATTCTATTTTCAACCTAACAAGATTCAAGTCATTTATTTTCCAACCACTACTAGCAGTAGATATATTGTTGCCAAATGGATTCCTTTCATTCAATCAAGAATGTTTATAAAAATTTGACATAATGAACAAGTTGATGAGGGGCAATGGATCAGATTCAGCTAAAAGCACTTAATGCATCGCAGCTGTTTATTTGTACATAGTGGCATTGCAAAAATGCGCAAAAAGATTCCAACTGCATCTGTGAGCCACTGCTGCATCCGATGATTCCGTATCCGATCAACTGTGTAAGCATTGGATATCCGAGTAACCATAAGCTTGCCTACATCTCTGAATTGGGCCCAGTATGATTAGCTAACATATGGGTAAATATGAGCTTAGTGTTTTTGACAAACTATGTTATACAGCAGTGGTCACCAACCTTATGTGGGGTGTGAGCTACTCAAGAAAAATGAAACCGCTTGTAGAGCTACTGTACTAAAAATGTTTTTAGAAAAATCTGCTAATTTCTCATGGGGTCCCCCTACCTGTCTGGCCGACTTCCAATGGATCCCCTCTCCATCTCGCAGTGACTCCCAACTACCTTCCCACTTATCTTTGTGGGAGTGTCAGCTGTTCTGCTGTCTCCCACCAGTGGATACTGGTGGTGTGCATCGTCGTGGGTCTCCATGACCAGTCTGCTATGGGACAATGACACCGGATCCCACTGCAGCTGCCGGTAGATTCCGGGTTCTCGCTTCCTGCCTTGTGGTGGCTCTTGGAGTCAGATCCTGATTTCAGGCACTTGATCCCAGCTGACAGCAGTAGGCGAGCTACCCAATCTATGACTGTGAGCTACTGGTAGCTCGAGAGCTACAGGTTGGAGACCACTGTTATATAGTATACACACGGCAGAAGAGAGCCTGGCAGGGCTCAGGTATAAATTAGGGAAAAGATAGAAAAAGAAAGAAGAGTGTAGGGGTATAGATTAAGAATGAGATTTAGTCAAGGACCGGATTCGACAATCATAGGCAACTAGGGCTGGATTAAGGGGGGCACAGGGGGTCAGTACCCCTGGGGCCCCCCTCTATCTAGGGCCCCCTGTGGTCAGCATGTATTTTAAAAACAATGTTTTTGTTTTTTTAGCTAAAGGTTTTGTGCATGGGAGGGGGGTAGTACTGCAGCTTCACCTTTCTGCCAATGTGACAATGATGCACAACTGTGCAGTGCATTACTGGGAGTTGACCCATGAGACTTTGCACAAGAGGTCAGAGGCTGAGAAGCTTGTGCTTAGCTTTGATTGATGGAGCTCTGATAATGTCTTTAAAGCATTAACTAAAGATTTTCCTTTGACCCCGATGTTTTACACCTTACCTAAGGTGCACAAAGGTTTGGTGAACCCCCCTGGCAGACCCATTATTTCTGCCAGGGGGTCGCTTTACCAACTAGTGTCTACCTATTTGGATGCCTTTCTTACTCCTTGTGTCCAACAGACCAAATTGTATCTAAAAAATATGAATATGCTAATTAAACATCTTGAGGAAGTGACTGCATGGCCAGAGGGTATGCTACTCTGTAGTGCAGACTTTACAAATCTGTATACTTGTATCCCTCATTTGGAGGGGTTAGAGGCGGTTAATACGCTACTCAGTGGTAATGAAAATTATAGCGGTCCTCCATTACCATTTTTCATACACCTTCTTTCTTTGGTCTTGAATCGTAATTATTTTGTCTTTAATGGTGTCAACTACAGGCAGAGGCTTGGGTGTGCGATGGGGTCCTCAGTGGCCCCATCATATGCGAATGCCTTTATGCACGTGGTTGATGACCAATTGTTCTAATACAGGGCTCATAGTGAGAAATTGGTACTTTATCTGAGATATATCGATGATTTATTGATATTTTGGTCAGGATCTGAGCAATCATTGATTTACTTATTTGAAGAACATAAAATAAGCAGTAATCCAGTGAAGTTCACTTTCACCATTAGTAATAGTGCAGTCAGTTTCCATGATGTTAATATAAATCTGGCAGATAATAAATTATCTACATCTATTTATGTAAAAGAAACAGACAGGAATACTATTTAGAGACAGGAGAGCTGTCACCCTAAATCCTTGAGATGGCGGCCTGCCATACTCTCAAATGCTGAGGGTCAGGTGTATCACAAGTGATTCTCAGCAAGTTGTTAAGGATTTGGATTTGATGCAAGAAAAATTCAAACAGAGAGATTACCATCGTAATAATCTTGTTAAAATTAAAAATAAAGCCTTGCAAACTCCCAGATGTGAAGTATTGAATCCCAGTAGCAGATGTGAGTCTTCTGCATCTAAAATTCCCTGGGTTAACCAATTTGCAGTTGACAGTGATCTTGTTACGAAGAGGGTCAAACCGCTTTGGCCTATCATTACATCCGATAAAGACTTACCTGCTATGAATAAATTACATATCATGCCAGCTTATAGAAGAGGTAGGAATTTGAGCGATCTTCTTGTTAAATTGGATGTAAGCGAACTTACTAAGAAAACAGCACCTACACATTTCTTGACGCACCCGTCTGGATGCTATAGATGTGTAGGATCTATTTGTGGGAAATTTTATCAGCCATCCTACAAGGCGAAACATTCCAATAAGACATGCTGTCACCTGCTCTACCCAGTTTGTGGTCTATGTTCTGTCTTGCCCATGTGGGTTATACTATGTGGGCAAGACAGAATGTCAGTTTAAGGAAAGGATGGCCAACCACTGATATGCTATTTGGTTGGCCGTTAAAAATGGGATGAGTGATCTGCCAGTGGCTAGGCACTATGCACAGTTGGGGCACAGTGTGGCCAGTATGCGCTCTAAAATGATTGATTATGTGCCAGAACCACCTAGGGGTGGAAATAGGGGTTAATTACTCCTTAAAATTGAGTCCGGGTGGATATTCACTTTAGACACAATTGCTTCAAGAGGTTTAAATGAGCAGTTGGGACTGCAATGTTTCTTATAGTATATACTGTATATTTGCAATATAATATTTTTCTTAAGCATATATGATATCTTATGATATAGTGTTATAATTGATAAACCTGCTGCATATGTTATTCAACACCAGTCTGTGTGTATTTACATCTTTCAAGGATGTTGCCATTATTTTTAAACATATTTTAATGTATTATTATGTTTTTTTCTTTTTTAGTATTGTTTATAGTTGCTATGCCAACAAGCCCACTTTGTCACTTCCTGGTATCGGTGGCTGCGGTCCGGTTTTCGCTGTGCGCACAGTGCGACTCAGTGTGGGCGCGTTGATTGTGATGCACCTGGGATGTCAGCACTGGGCCCTGCGATCTGGCCACGTGCTCTTCATGTACTGTGGCTGGTGAGTAGTTGGCTGGTAATTAAACTTTGTGGGTGGGGATCTGTTATGGGTACTTTAAGATGCACTTGTATTCTGTTTGGTTGCACCCTGAGGATGAGCGGTAGCTCAAAACACGCGTCAGCGTTGATCCTATGCAATAAAGCATTTTTTTCTGCATTACAAATTCCCTGAGTGCCGCCTGCCTTGCTTCCTGGTTGACAGAAGAACCAGCCTAGTCGTTGCTTTTAATCTGAAGCTCTTTTTTATTGAGTCTTTTTGTTACACCCCTGATGAAGTCCAAGTGACGAAACGCATCAGGTTATTGTGATGATTGAAAATTTGACTCCATATGAAACATTGAATGAAACAATGCTACAACTCAATTTGTCTTATTGATTTTTAATAAATTGTATAATTGTCTTAAGACATTGATTAAAGTATTCACCTCCATCTAAATCGAAGGTGGTGGTGGTGACACAAGAGAATGTGCACTCTATATCCTTGTTGCATATATATATATATATATATATATATATATATATATATATATATATCTATAAAAGAAAAGAGGAGCGCTCCCATAGTGCTTATATCATTTATTTCAAAAAAGGTATAAAAATGTATCCAGCAGAATATCAGGAATGGTATCACGTACCGTTAGTGTCGGTTTAACACAACCGCAGGTATTACAGCATAAATTAGTGCTGCTCCAAGCAGCATGTAAAGATCAGAAGTGCTCTCACCACTCGTCTCGTCTCCACAGGTATGACCGACGCCAGGCCACGCCCCTACGCGTTTCGTCACAAAGACCCAATAGTGATATGGTGCCAAAAGTGAGATTATAAATGTCCAAATACATTTTTTCAAAATCCACATCCAGTGAAGTGAACAAGAGATGTTTTTCCAATATTTGTTTATTTGACTTCACAGGATTGTCAGGATAAAAACGCTTGTATAGAAACCCAACGCGTTTCGTCTCATAGAGACTTCATCAGGGGAATATAACAGTCTACAAGTATAAAACAATGTTTCAATATACAATACATAAAAGACTTGACTTTTGCATCAGAGATTTGAAAAAGGGGGAACTCCCAATGAAGATGAGGACCAAAAAAAGAGATAGAACAAGATGGAGAACCGGTGGTGATTCAAAAGAAAAAGTGGGGAAGGGAGTGAATAAGTGTGATTTGCTAATTCTTAATTACTGTGATGAAAGATACTTGAATAAACCCATTTGGATCCTATTTGTATACCTTTTGGTCATAGATTATGAAATAAGTGGAACACTTCCTTCTTTATAGAGATGTTTCCCAGATTTTTGTTATCGGGACATGGTGTTCTTTGACCCTTTTGAATTACAGAAATTAAATGTATTTTATTTTAAATAATTATGATTTTATTTAGTGAATTTATTTATTGTGATATTTTTGTGATATTACGTACCTTATTAGGAATATACCAATATCAATTAGTTGGTTAATAGTATGCCAGTCTTATGTGGCCTGTGAATAAATTATTCTATAATTACTTTCATTTCTCTTATAGGCCCTTATTCTGGTCGGTGCGGATATATCCGCGTGCGTTCGGGCCGCCGATGTTTTGTTTCTGCGCATGTGCAGAGGCGTCTCTGCGCATGTGCGAGCGGGGCGTACGGCCAAATCCCGCATGATATGTGAACACTCCGAACAGGGGGTGGAGAGGGGCGTGAAGGGCTATTTGGGCTCATTACCATATGCATACGCCCCGCGTTTCATGGGCGTTCCCATGCAAACGCTGGGCGTACGTATGGTAATGCGGCCTTACGCACGTGTAGGGGGAGGACATATGACATCGCCGGATGTCAGCTGCCTGCCCAGATCCCTGCTTTTGCACAGAGAAATGTCCGTGTGGTCTGAGGTTGCGGGAGCTGGTGGAGCACTCGGTCCTGCATTCGATGGTCTGCGACCATCGAATGATGGGGGAGGTTCCCTTAGATGGAGGAGGCGTATTCCGTGTAAAATACACGTGCGGTCCGTTCGGCCAGCTTCTTACCGCGTACGGACGGAGTTGGCGATCCGTATGGAAGTCGGGGTTTCGCACGCACGGTCCTGGCCGCATAATCGGATCCGGCCGCACCGACCAGAATAAGGCCCATAGTGACAATGGTGCAAATCGGTGAAAAACTTAATTATAAACATACCTATAGTGTGACAGGTCTTAGTATTCCTGTTATAACTAAAACTTAACCTAATGTTAGGATAATAAAATAATTAGATCATTTACTAATCCTTTTATCTCATATTTATTTTGGCCATGCTGCTTAATACTGTTGGTAGCTTACCTAAAACGCGGATGACAATCCTTAATCCAGTAGTAAAATATGTAAATAGATATAAAATAATATAACATATATATATATATTCCATTCAGTATATGATTGAGTTACTAATTTTCAGTTAAAATTTAAATAAAAATTAAAAAAAACATATTTTTATATAGATGGAGTTACTGCCCCTTGTTCTTATCTCCAGTGGGACTTCTAGTTGCTCCAGAGAGGCCAACAGAATGAATGCTTTCTGGACCTGGTCTCTATTTATAGGGGTATGGAAGTGACCCCACTTCCTCCCATGTTCTATTGGTTAGTGGTTAAAACTTATGTTTATCTTAATCAACTGGCTATTTTTCTCATATTAGGTGTATAGTTTGTTTAGCCTATGTGGATATATATATATATATATATATATATATATATATATATATATATATATATATATATATATATCCTGGATAGGGCTGGCACACTCATTTACAAATACATCCGCCTGGGGTTGCACATCAGTGATATCCCTATGACAGGGTCACAAATACAGTCCAAATAGAAGAAATGGCACTCACCAGGGCTTCAATCTTCCCAGCAAAGGGTTTTTAATCCATATATCAGGAAAGAATTACAGGCATAGAATCTGGTCGACGTTTCGGCCACAGAACGTGGCCTTACTCATGACCGCCTCGTTCAGAAGACACACAGGTAAATCCCTATTGACATGTGTCGATACTTATGGGAGCCCCAGTCCCGCCCACCAAAAGGCTACCAATCAAGACAAATCCCCCTTAAAAAGTATCACAAAGTACTGTAAGCACAATGACACACAGCCAGCAGCGCACAAAATTACTTACTTAATCTGACAATCACACATGTCCCAGCCGCGCATCATGCTGCAGCCATGAACAGGCACATCCAAAGCGGCGTGCGTTCCACTGCGGCGGAAGTAACTCTGTCCTGCGTGTCACCCAGGATCTAGAGCTTCCGTTTCCCAACAGCTGATCTGCGTTCCACCCATTATAACAGGTGGAGCGCACGGCCATGTTTTCTAAACTCCAGCGCTGTAGCTCCGTGCGCATACAGCCCACAGTACATTGTAATCATATAATATTTATTTATCTACGGCCCATTATCAGGGTATTCTGGGTCCCTACTCGTATTCAACACATGCCATCACAATTATATTAAAAACATCAAATATTACAAACTTATGACTAACACACATTCAACATATGATACTCGATGGTGCATCGATGTTCACAACAACACACCATCGCATCAGTAACATAAATACAATGCGGGCCTCCAAATCTCAACATTAATCACCCTATATTGCATATAAGAATATAGCAATCCAGGCAGGAAAAAATCAAAAATCAAAAAAACATAAAAAAAAACGTGAAAAACCAGACCAAATCTGAAGAATTTCAAAACATCATTTCACTTTGACATTGAGCCTATTGTAGAAAAACACCAAGATGGTTGTATTCATTAAGCCCTTTTGGGGCCACAGTGTCCAGATCATGTATCCAACGACACTCTCTTTTCAGTAAGATTAAGTCCCTGTCACCACCCCGGCGTAGCGGCGGAACCCAATCAATGATCATGTATTTCAGCATTGAAATATGATGTCCCTTTTGCATAAAATGTGCAGCCACTGGCTTGTCGGTACTACCCCTTTCATACGCAAGACGTATATCAGAGCGATGCTGCGTCATTCTCTCACGAAAGGTCCTTTTTGTTTTCCCGACATAAATCAGGCTGCACGGGCATTGAAGGATATATATCACAAAATCAAGCTGACAATGCAATTTATGCCGCAGGTAAATCCTCCTCCCTGTTTGGGGATGTGGGAAGGAGCTACCCACCATCAATGACCGGCACGTTATACAACCGAGGCATCGATAGCACCCGTCTTTTCGTGCCAGCCAGGTCTTACTGCTGCCATCTTTTAGATCATCTGAGTTGGCATTGGTACGATAGAGCAAATCTTTTAAATTTGAACCTCTTCTTATACCCAACAAGGGTGGTCCACTTCGGGCCTTACTGAGGTCTTGGTCAGTTTTTATGATCTCCCATTTTTTCTTAATTGCATGCTGTACCGTCCGCAGCTTCGTGTCACATTTCACACTGAAGAGCAGCCTGTCTGAATTTTTCTGCTTTTCCCTTACAGTCTCCATTTTAAACAGAGACTGTGCCCTGGTGAGGCTTTTATTGATCGAATTCATGCCATAACCCCGTTCACGGAATCTTTGTTTTGTCTCCTCTATCTGAACAGCTGCCAGCTCCTCCTCCGAGTTGTTACGCAGCACTCACATAAACTGCGAGACTGGCAGACTGTTCTTGAGGGCATCAGGGTGATGACTTGTTGCTGATAACAACGTATTTCTGTCCGTTGTTTTTCTGAACAGGGTATGGGCGAGTTTCCTGTCTTTCTTGAATATCAGTACATCCAGAAAACTCATTTGATGAAAATCAATCGCCGCAGTAAATTTCACTGGGGTATTCAGGGAATTTAGGCTCTCTATCATCGAAAAAAATGACTGTTCACTGCTTTGCCAAACTATAAAAATGTCATCAATAAATCTCCGGTAATACCGGTTATGGGACCCGAACACTGGCACAATGTGGTTCCGCTCATATTCATCCATGTAAATATTCGCGTACCCCGGTGCCAGGTTCGAGCCCATAGCCGTCCCGGACAGCTGAAAAAAGAAGTCCTTGTCATACATGAAATGGTTTTTTTCTAAGACAATCTTCAATAAAGATAGTACAAATTCTATCGGTGGGCCTGAATATGGACCTTTACAAAGACATTTTCTCACCGCCTCCACACCGTCACCATGTGGGATGACGGTGTAGAGGGAGCTAACGTCCATAGTTGCCAAGAAACATTCCTCTGGTATCTCTCCCAGGGCCTTTAAACCCTCCAGAAAGTGACCAGTGTCAGGGACATAACTGTCAATCCTTATGACACAATCTTGTAGATAAAAATCTACTAAACGTGCCAATGGTTGTAGCACCGAGTCACGGGCCGAAATTATTGGCCTACCCGGCGGCTCACTACAGGACTTATGGACCTTGGGCAGTGTATAGAGGATCGGACAGACAGGGTGCTCTACAGTTAAAAAACCTGCCAGCACCTCATCTATCCATCCACTGCCCAAGGCCATTGAAATTAGCTTGTCCACTTCTTTTTTAACTCTCATCATAGGATTATATGACAGTTTCTCGTACGTGACACTGTCACTCAACTGCCTTCGGATCTCACTGTCATAATCAGTCAAATTTTGGAGGACCACAGCCCCTCCTTTATTCGCCTTCCTTATAACAATGCTGTAATCAGATCTCAGAGTCCTCAAAGCCTCTCTTTCAGCTTTAGTCAAGTTGTCAAATGGTATTTTATCGGCACTAGAAGTTACATCCTCATTAACCAGTCTCAAAAATGCTTTGATATTAGGATTATTTGACAGGGGATCAAAAGTACTGGGGTTCTTAAATTTAGCCACCTCCTCCTTCATAGGTACAACATTGATTTTATCCCTGTCCTTATCCTTTGAAAAATACTCATTGAGCATCAGCTTCCTGCCCATTTTGTAATGGTCTACCGACCAGTTGAAACTGTCAAATTTACATGTGGGCACAAAGCTGAGACCTTTTGAGAGCAACGATGTTTCCGCACTGGTCAATTGATGGTTTGATAAGTTGAATATCAACTCCTGCTTCCCTTTTTCCCTCCCCTTTGGGTGCCTTTTTTGGTGGCCCCTCCTCGGGTGCGGTCTACTTTTCCTGGATCTAACTTCTGAGCTCTGGTCTCTACCCCTAAAAAAACACCTGTAGGTGGTCTAGATCCAGAGGCCTCAGAGTCAGAAGCAGAATTAGAAGTAGCAGAATCAAAATTGTATTCCCTTTGAAACCTCCTCTGGCGGAACCTAACTGGGCCTCTTCTCTGCTCTCCGTCACCGGAAAGCCACTTGTATACGGTGACAGGGACTTAATCTTACTGAAAAGAGAGTGTCGTTGGATACATGATCTGGACACTGTGGCCCCAAAAGGGCTTAATGAATACAACCATCTTGGTGTTTTTCTACAATAGGCTCAATGTCAAAGTGAAATGATGTTTTGAAATTCTTCAGATTTGGTCTGGTTTTTCACGTTTTTTTATGTTTTTTTGATTTTTGATTTTTTCCTGCCTGGATTGCTATATTCTTATATGCAATATAGGGTGATTAATGTTGAGATTTGGAGGCCCGCATTGTATTTATGTTACTGATGCGATGGTGTGTTGTTGTGAACATCGATGCACCATCGAGTATCATATGTTGAATGTGTGTTAGTCATAAGTTTGTAATATTTGATGTTTTTAATATAATTGTGATGGCATGTGTTGAATACAAGTAGGGACCCAGAATACCCTGATAATGGGCCGTAGATAAATAAATATTATATGATTACAATGTACTGTGGGCTGTATGCGCACGGAGCTACAGCGCTGGAGTTTAGAAAACATGGCCGTGCGCTCCACCTGTTATAATGGGTGGAACGCAGATCAGCTGTTGGGAAACGGAAGCTCTAGATCCTGGGTGACACGCAGGACAGAGTTACTAGCACCGCAGTGGAACGCACGCCGCTTTGGATGTGCCTGTTCATGGCTGCAGCATGATGCGCGGCTGTGACATGTGTGATTGTCAGATTAAGTAAGTAATTTTGTGCGCTGCTGGCTGTGTGTCATTGTGCTTACAGTACTTTGTGATACTTTTTAAGGGGGATTTGTCTTGATTGGTAGCCTTTTGGTGGGCGGGACTGGGGCTCCCATAAGTATCGACACATGTCAATAGGGATTTACCTGTGTGTCTTCTGAACGAGGCGGTCATGAGTAAGGCCACGTTCTGTGGCCGAAACGTCGACCAGATTCTATGCCTGTAATTCTTTCCTGATATATGGATTAAAAACCCTTTGCTGGGAAGATTGAAGCCCTGGTGAGTGCCATTTCTTCTATTTGGACTGTATTTGTGACCCTGTCATAGGGATATCACTGATGTGCAACCCCAGGCGGATGTATTTGTAAATGAGTGTGCCAGCCCTATCCAGGATATATATAAGGAGCAAGTTGGACTTTCTCTTTTGGCCGTGCACCCAACCAAAGATTCCGGACTGCTTATTCCTCTGTAAAGTTGTTCTGGACTAAACTGGTTAATTGAGAAATAAGTTTTTTGTCTCTTTTTGATACTGTTACACTGCTTTGCTACTTCTCCTCAAGTGAGGACAGAAAAGGTTTTTCCCATTTTTTGATGGGTTGCTACTAGAGCGGTTTTAAGTTAATGTTGTTTGCGGGCCTCCAATTGTGATATGTTCACCCTGTTTGAGTGTATGCATATACATTTTTTTCTGTGTGCTGTATGTGATTTCAGTTTATTTCCTGGAAACCTGTCAAACTTACAATAGATTTTGTCAATTTTGGTTATAATATGGCAACAAGTCAAGGTTTTCTCAGTGACACATTGTTGAGTGACGCGGAGAATGTCCAATTGTCACTGAGACACGATGAGGCTGATAAAATTTTTGTTTGATCAGTTGGAATTTAAGTCCCTACCCCAATTAACTCCCAGTGAAGTCTATAATAAACTAAACAGACTCAAAAGAAAAGAGGTTGAGTTAATGTTACACGGTCAATTTTTGTCCGAATATTTCAGATCAAAACGCATCCCTAGGGGGTTTAGAATTTCAAATATCCCGACTATTGGTCGTAGGAACCCCAGTTTTTGTAGTAGGTGGTGTAGCATTTTAAATAAGTGCTCCCTAGACTTGCTACTCCTCGTTATTGAGGAGGTAGGCACTGAGTTAGGTAAAGTCAGGGAGGAGATTGGAAAATTTGATGCTGAACACACACCTATACTAATCTTGGATAAAACTGAATCTTGGCTTACCAAACTGGGCTCACAAATTGAGAAGTATCAAGCGGAACTTGTCCTCTTTAAGAGGAAAAAACTCGACATTGTCGAGCAAAATCACACCGTATACAAGTGGCTTTCCGGTGACGGAGAGCAGAGAAGAGGCCCAGTTAGGTTCCGCCAGAGGAGGTTTCAAAGGGAATACAATTTTGATTCTGCTACTTCTAATTCTGCTTCTGACTCTGAGGCCTCTGGATCTAGACCACCTACAGGTGTTTTTTTAGGGGTAGAGACCAGAGCTCAGAAGTTAGATCCAGGAAAAGTAGACCGCACCCGAGGAGGGGCCGCCAAAAAAGGCACCCAAAGGGGAGGGAAAAAGGGAAGCAGGAGTTGATATTCAACTTATCAAACCATCAATTGACCAGTGCGGAAACATCGTTGCTCTCAAAAGGTCTCAGCTTTGTGCCCACATGTAAATTTGACAGTTTCAACTGGTCGGTAGACCATTACAAAATGGGCAGGAAGCTGAGGCTCAATGAGTATTTTTCAAAGGATAAGGACAGGGATAAAATCAATGTTGTACCTATGAAGGAGGAGGTGGCTAAATTTAAGAACCCCAGTACTTTTGATCCCCTGTCAAATAATCCTTATATCAAAGCATTTTTGAGACTGGTTAATGAGGATGTAACTTCTAGTGCCGATAAAATACCATTTGACAACTTGACTAAAGCTGAAAGAGAGGCTTTGAGGACTCTGAGATCTGATTACAGCATTGTTATAAGGAAGGCGGATAAAGGAGGGGCTGTGGTCCTCCAAAATTTGACTGATTATGACAGTGAGATCCGAAGGCAGTTGAGTGACAGTGTCACGTACGAGAAACTGTCATATAATCCTATGATGAGAGTTAAAAAAGAAGTGGACAAGCTAATTTCAATGGCCTTGGGCAGTGGATGGATAGATGAGGTGCTGGCAGGTTTTTTAACTGTAGAGCACCCTGTCTGTCCGATCCTCTATACACTGCCCAAGGTCCATAAGTCCTGTAGTGAGCCGCCGGGTAGGCCAATAATTTCGGCCCGTGACTCGGTGCTACAACCATTGGCACGTTTAGTAGATTTTTATCTACAAGATTGTGTCATAAGGATTGACAGTTATGTGCGTGACACTGGTCACTTTCGGAGGGTTTAAAGGCCCTGGGAGAGATACCAGAGGAATGTTTCTTGGCAACTATGGACGTTAGCTCCCTCTACACCGTCATCCCACATGGTGACGGTGTGGAGGCGGTGAGAAAATGTCTTTGTAAAGGTCCATATTCAGGCCCACCGATAGAATTTGTACTATCTTTATTGAAGATTGTCTTAGAAAAAAACCATTTCATGTATGACAAGGACTTCTTTTTTCAGCTGTCCGGGACGGCTATGGGCTCGAACCTGGCACCGGGGTACGCGAATATTTACATGGATGAATATGAGCGGAACCACATTGTGCCAGTGTTCGGGTCCCATATCCGGTATTACCGGAGATTTATTGATGACATTTTTATAGTTTGGCAAAGCAGTGAACAGTCATTTTTTTCGATGATAGAGAGCCTAAATTCCCTGAATACCCCAGTGAAATTTACTGCGGCGATTGATTTTCATCAAATGAGTTTTCTGGATGTACTGATATTCAAGAAAGACAGGAAACTCGCCCATACCCTGTTCAGAAAAACAACGGACAGAAATACGTTGTTATCAGCAACAAGTCATCACCCTGATGCCCTCAAGAACAGTCTGCCAGTCTCGCAGTTTATGCGAGTGCTGCGTAACAACTCGGAGGAGGAGCTGGCAGCTGTTCAGATAGAGGAGACAAAACAAAGATTCCGTGAACGGGGTTATGGCATGAATTCGATCAATAAAAGCCTCACCAGGGCACAGTCTCTGTTTAAAATGGAGACTGTAAGGGAAAAGCAGAAAAATTCAGACAGGCTGCTCTTCAGTGTGAAATGTGACACGAAGCTGCGGACGGTACAGCATGCAATTAAGAAAAAATGGGAGATCATAAAAACTGACCCAGACCTCAGTAAGGCCCGAAGTGGACCACCCTTGTTGGGTATAAGAAGAGGTTCAAATTTAAAAGATTTGCTCTATCGTACCAATGCCAACTCAGATGATCTAAAAGATGGCAGCAGTAAGACCTGGCTGGCACGAAAAGACGGGTGCTATCGATGCCTCGGTTGTATAACGTGCCGGTCATTGATGGTGGGTAGCTCCTTCCCACATCCCCAAACAGGGAGGAGGATTTACCTGCGGCATAAATTGCATTGTCAGCTTGATTTTGTGATATATATCCTTCAATGCCCGTGCAGCCTGATTTATGTCGGGAAAACAAAAAGGACCTTTCGTGAGAGAATGACGCAGCATCGCTCTGATATACGTCTTGCGTATGAAAGGGGTAGTACCGACAAGCCAGTGGCTGCACATTTTATGCAAAAGGGACATCATATTTCAATGCTGAAATACATGATCATTGATTGGGTTCCGCCGCTACGCCGGGGTGGTGACAGGGACTTAATCTTACTGAAAAGAGAGTGTCGTTGGATACATGATCTGGACACTGTGGCCCCAAAAGGGCTTAATGAATACAACCATCTTGGTGTTTTTCTACAATAGGCTCAATGTCAAAGTGAAATGATGTTTTGAAATTCTTCAGATTTGGTCTGGTTTTTCACGTTTTTTTTTTATGTTTTTTTGATTTTTGATTTTTTCCTGCCTGGATTGCTATATTCTTATATGCAATATAGGGTGATTAATGTTGAGATTTGGAGGCCCGCATTGTATTTATGTTACTGATGCGATGGTGTGTTGTTGTGAACATCGATGCACCATCGAGTATCATATGTTGAATGTGTGTTAGTCATAAGTTTGTAATATTTGATGTTTTTAATATAATTGTGATGGCATGTGTTGAATACGAGTAGGGACCCAGAATACCCTGATAATGGGCCGTAGATAAATAAATATTATATGATTACAATGTACTGTGGGCTGTATGCGCACGGAGCTACAGCGCTGGAGTTTAGAAAACATGGCCGTGCGCTCCACCTGTTATAATGGGTGGAACGCAGATCAGCTGTTGGGAAACGGAAGCTCTAGATCCTGGGTGACACGCAGGACAGAGTTACTTCCGCCGCAGTGGAACGCACGCCGCTTTGGATGTGCCTGTTCATGGCTGCAGCATGATGCGCGGCTGTGACATGTGTGATTGTCAGATTAAGTAAGTAATTTTGTGCGCTGCTGGCTGTGTGTCATTGTGCTTACAGTACTTTGTGATACTTTTTAAGGGGGATTTGTCTTGATTGGTAGCCTTTTGGTGGGCGGGACTGGGGCTCCCATAAGTATCGACACATGTCAATAGGGATTTACCTGTGTGTCTTCTGAACGAGGTGGTCATGAGTAAGGCCACGTTCTGTGGCCGAAACGTCGACCAGATTCTATGCCTGTAATTCTTTCCTGATATATGGATTAAAAACCCTTTGCTGGGAAGATTGAAGCCCTGGTGAGTGCCATTTCTTCTATTTGGACTATATATATATATATATATATATATATATATATATATATATATATATATATATATATATATATATATATATATATATATATATATAAGGGCTAATTTCCAGGGTCTAAAAACTTGTCTATTTTAATAATTAATGGTCCACCCATAATGCAATGTTAATACCCATAGTGCACCACGCCTCTCTATGGGCATTATTCTGATCGGTGCGTACTTTCCTGATTTCCTACGGTGTGGTCCGCACGCCACGCTGTGCGGTGGCGTGCGGACATCGTCCGTAGAAACGCCCACGGGTCCTCCGCATTCGGACGGACTCACTGTTTAAGAAGAGGGTGTGTGTACGGACGACATACAAACCTTACGTGTGCGGTGGACACGTACAGATTCTGCACGGCTTTACCGCGTAAGCACGGTCTTACCGCGTCAGAACGTACAGGAAGCTGGCCATACGCACTGATATGGAGTATTTACGCACAAATCAACACTATTCTCATAAGACCCAAATCTGTGCCATTACCCGCTTATGCAATTAGCCAACCTCATTCAAAAGGGATTGTTTTTAATGGTCATCTATTATTTCTGTAATTGATCATTAAACACTTTACTACCATTTTACATTAACCCTTTCATCATGCTAAGTGCACAACGTTTTTTCATGCCCCTTTACGCCCATGTGTTATCTATGAATATGTATATACCTTTTGCACCGTACATAACTAAACACCATTATTTAAAGATATATATTTATAGTTATATTTATACTGTAAAATAAAATAATAACACACATACCACTTCGAACTGTCAACACAAAAATGTATTCCAAATTTACAAAAGATTTATTTACAATAAAAAATTAAAGCAACAGGTCACAGACAGCCTCCACCTCTGCGGCCATCCCTGGAAGGTGCTGCCGCAGCCTGAGTAGGGCCCCTCTTAGGCTGTCGCCTTGCCTCTGTGGATCTGTGGGCATGTTAAAGGGGGAACAACATTAATTATGCTATTCAGGTTGACCTTGTACAGTCAATCTTAAGTACCCACAGCATGAGAAATCATACATAAAAACAATTACATAGCCAATACTGTTTGTAATGCTAAAACTAAATATAAAAATGGGCCCACACACACACACACACACACACACACTGGCTTACACTAATGAATATGTGACTGAAAAATCTCCTGCCTTAACACTCACCAATCTACTAGAAAGCTACATCCAATACAACATGCCACATTTTGCCATACATATACACCTGCATGTCACTGCTTAATAGCTAAACTGCTTGATAGATAGAAACATGGATGGATAGATGGATGGATGGATACATGGATGGATGGATACCACATTTAAAGGCTAGCCTAGTCCCTCTACCCCTTACTTCCGGATTCATAGTCACATTGCCAGATAGGTGAAGCTGCTGCACTAAGCCGCTTCCTTACACCAAACAAATAGAAAGGCCCTCCATAAACAAAAACGCATCACCCACCTGAGGCTCTAGATTCCCCGTTTGCAGCTTGGGCCTATAACCCCTAAGTGTGTCTGTTGTAACCCACTTTAGTTTATTTATTAATAATAGAGTAAAACACACTAGATTCACCAGTGGTACCTAACAAATAGTACTACCACCAATTATTAATGATGCCTTATGTTTACCTACCAATTCCTTCTTCCTCCACCACCTCGCATGCCTCCTCCTCTTCCACAACCTCCTCGGCCACCTCCTCGTGGGCCATATACTCAGTGGCCACCTCCTCCTCTGCCACTTCTGTGGCCTCCTCCTCTGCCACTTCTGTGGCCTCCGCCTCTGCCACTTCTGTGGCCTCCTCCTCGGCCACTTCTGTGGCCTCCTCCTCGGCCACTTCTTCAGGGGGGGCCTCCTCCTCCTGGCCCTCTTCACGGGCCCGTCTTGCACGGTCACGTGCTGTAAGGGAAATCAAAATGCAGAGTGTTAAATAAGTCACATGAATTGTTCATTCATCCTGCATCCCCAAAAATGACATATTACACCCACATTACAGCATGTCAAACATGAAGTACCACACAAATAGTGTATGCCATGTTTAACTCATGATCAACCAGGTTACCTTATTGGCAAAGAAAAGGTCATGGAAGCATTAATGTACAATTGGCCATTTAATGTGTAAACACTTACATCGTGCAATGCTGGCCCTTATTTGCTGGAGCTTTTCTGGCTCCCTGCGCCTCAGATCCGACCATCGCCGCTCCAGCTGTGCGATGGTCCTGCGCACCTGTGTGCGCGCGAATATGCGCCTGCGGGCAGCGGCATACGCCTGGCGCTTCTGGCGGTTTGTAATGAAGGGCCCCGCACGCCCCAGCCTGGTCTCCATAACGGAGACCAGTGCCCTCAGCTCCGCGGGAGAGAAGGGTGCTGCTCTCCCATAGGCCGCCATCTTAGCAATGGCACAATTCAAGCAATCATGTCCTGTAATTGGTTGATCAGAGTGATATTTGGTATTAACTTTATTGTTCGTTTTGTCAGTAACAGCGTGTATGCGCCAGGACAGAGGGCTAACCCATTGCATCGCAAACCCACACTTGCTATACCTGTGCATAGTTTAGCAGACCATGCCATTACTTACTATCTCCTAAACAGACAGTGTACAATAAGATGGTAACCCATTATATATAATCTATTACAATCACCAAACATGGGTATAAGCAACAGGTGAAATAATCTGCATCACAAGCCACTTACACCTAACTCCACAAGGTACTAAACTGCTTTTTTATAGTGAAAGCTATGCAGCTGAAACATAGCAAATAGTGCCAGACCTTTTCCCAAAATTAGCCCATGCTGCCATGTGTACACTTACCTTCTACTGGGCCATACTAGAGAGGTGGAATGAAAAGTAGCTAGCATCAAGGCTGATTTTGGAGAGCTTTTACATGTGATTTGGATGCTAGCACTGATTACTTGTGCATAAGTGGTGGAGTGGATTTACATATGGAATGGGTATTGTCATTTGTATTACATACCAAACAAGTGCTCAGTACAGATGTACCTTCACATATACATTTCATGTCTGACCTCAGTTTTAATGGGTCATTGGTGTTCAAATCTGCATTTACCTACTAAATCACACTTACTAATTTCCCAGGTTTTTTCCCAAAAAATTTCCGCAGCTAGGGGCGTGGCCTATGCGCCGCACGGTTGACGCTGCCGTACGGAACGCGGCCGTACGGAACGCAGGGTGTCGCTGATGTACGCCAATTGCAGAAATAGGATATAAAGGTGTGTTTGACAAATGCAATGTTGTTGCACACATGTCTGCATCTCTATCTGAGGAAGAGCAGGAGTGGCAGGACCTATTTGCACGCATGGACTCCAGCACCACCTATGTGCCCATCAACCCAGACCAGCCATTGGGGGAAGAGCAGCCAGATGGGCCATCAACATCAGGCCAATCGGCAGCTGGCCCATCTTCAGCCTCAGCAGAATCATTGGGAACACAGCAGGTGGCTTCCCAACAGAGTAGCCTGGCCAGCACTTCAAGTACAGCGACAGGTGGCCGTGGCCGTGGCAGTGGCGGTGCCAGTGGTCAGGGCCGAAATAGGGCAACAGAGGAACCAACCACCAGAAACATGGCATTCGAAGCGCAGGAGCTTGCCATCCTGGTGCCCCGG
Source organism: Crinia signifera (assembly GCF_055691185.1). Lineage (NCBI taxonomy): Eukaryota > Metazoa > Chordata > Amphibia > Anura > Myobatrachidae > Crinia > Crinia signifera. The sequence continues at coordinate 73,817,221 of NC_139222.1, read as the reverse complement.
GCACGGGATTGGATCAAGTGTCCACAGGACCGGTTGACACACACAAGGAGATGGAAGATCTGGGAGGACATAATGGCGGAGATTAATGCGGTGGCTCCACAAGTTCGTGAGACGGAGCACGTTAAGAAGAGGCAAGTTCATGTGTGTTACATTTGAGCAGTACAAGACCAGTAATGTTTACATTAGATATTAGATGGAGTTGGTCAATGGGCGGTCACGTTGCTTGGAGGCACAGACATGTTTGCCATGTCATTTAATTGATAGTTATTGTAGGGTGAGTGTGAGTGTATCTTCTAAGGGTTGGTTTTCAAATTTAATATATTCAAAGTTTGGTGTCATGAGGCACATGTTGTATTATGTTGCAGATTGCAATGGTTGCTACAGCAAACATGAGGAGTGACATGTATTAATATGTAAACTTTGATTGCAGGTGGCACGACTTCAAAACGAACCTCAAGAAGAAATTGACCCAGCGGTGGAACACAGCCACAACTCTGGGGCTGGCCCCATGCCTGGAAAGCTAAAGCTCACCCCCCTGGAAGAGATGGCCGAGTGCTGCATTGCAGTGGAGGAGGTCCGGGGGGTGAGCACCATGGACAGCGAGTCCCCAGCGGAAGTCATGGCTTCTTTGCTTGAAGGTAATTATTTGCCATGCCATAAGTGGCTGGTTCTAATTTTGCATGGAATGTGTTGTAATTGTAATGTTCTCTTTCATTTAAACATTTAGTTTACTGCTTCTCCTCGTTCTGGTACTCATCACTGCCGTTACACTCGCTTTGTGTCGATCTCTCTCCGGCTCCTGGTTCTTGCGGTGTGTGCACCCGCCGCTCTCCTTGCCGTGGGTTTTTCACAGGTACTGATTTGTTGGTTTACTGGAAGTGTTGGTGATAGTAGTCTGGACCCTCCAACGCGTTTCGGCTCTTATGCTTCTGATCACTTCTATGGCACACTGCAGGGCAGAGAGGCTATGTGCAGCATATGACAGCTAGTGAGTGTACTGCATGCTGTGCATTATGCTGCAGATGCCGCTGTCAGAGACAGCGACCTTTGAAAAAGCCAAGACCATCAGCGAAACGCATCAGGTGCTGAGCACCCCTCTTCAAGCCTTCCTTCACCCTATTGTGGATTACAAATACTACCTCTAATCGGATACCTGAACCAGGACTCAACTGTTGGACTCTGCCCTTGCTCGGTCCGGACTGAAACCATTTAATTAAGGACGAGCGAGGAGGTATAGATTGAGAAAAGCAGAGGACCCAAGACTGAGCCTTGGGGTACTCCAATGGACAGAGGTAGTGAGGAGCAGGTAGAATCAGAAAAGTGATTTATTAGATAGGTAGGAAGAGAACCAAGAAAGGGCCGTGTTCTGAAGACCCTTGCAATACAATACATGTGAAAGGGCCGCATCGCATGTGAATGGTCCCAGGTGGCTCGGGCGGGGGGGGCAGATGGCCATACAGTACACCGATGTGCTACATCGCAATAGCGTATGACCACCTTTATGCTGAGGTTGGGTGTACAAAAGGGAATTTGACCTTCTAGGTTATGTCGATTTTGCATTTTTTTTATATACATTGTCTAAAACTATTACTCTTTTGCAGTAATGTACCTTATTCATGGTTGAACTCATGTACAAACTTGCCAGCTTATGAACTCTCTAATTCATAAGATAATTTCAATATCCATTGTTTAAATTTGGTGCATAATTGTATACTGTATACGGAGAGCATATACATTATGCTGATTTGTCAGTATAAGTGAGATATACTGAAAATGAATCACCCTAAGGCTGTCAATTTACCCACTAGTGTTTGCAAAACTAAATCCAGTGACAAAATAATTTGTAAAGTGCCATGTCACAGACTGTGTTTGAAAAATGTTGGGCAGGAGCTGATTGGTTGGTTGCTTATCACTCTCCATTTCATCACTTTTTGAAGCTTAGTGCATCTGGCCCTAAGGCCCCTAGTTATCAAAGTACAGGCCTCAAGTCTTAAAATTTAGTGGATATATTGCTACTTATAACAGAAGCTGGTACCTGGTCTATTATAATAAATAGTTTCCAGCCACTAGGTATCGGCGTGTCAGACATGTCCAACCTTGGTCCTCCAGTGGTTGTGAAACTACAAGTCCCATCGTACCTTGCCACAGTTTTCCTAGTATGGAATGTTAATACTATTGCAAGGCATGCTGGGATGTATAGTTTCACAACAGCTGGAAGGATAAGCTTGGACATCCCTGGATCAGACATTTAAAAACAGTCCTTCTTTGAAGAGCAGGTACTAATGGGCATTTATCGTCCTAGATACAAATGGCCATAAAACTTTCAATGAATATATAATCTGGGTGCTATCAAGTTCATCATGATTAATGTAATGCATGCATTTGGACAATGGGTCCTTAAAAAATGCTTCAAGCAGTGCGTTACATGACAAGTGTCATCATTGCCATCAATATTTGAGGAAAGTAGATCATGATATTTGTAACCCCTGGCAAAAATTTTATCTGTGATATATTATAAAATAGGTGAGTGGTCACTGTTGCAAAAAGGTAATGGAAAACTGACCTTGCCACTAAATCCCCCTGTGTACTGGCATCAGTATATAGATCTAGAAGTTGTTTAAACAGATGACAAGTTTAATTACCCTGTTATTTAGAAAACACAGCTTTCTCACTAAACACTGTAATCCATTGGGTTTCATACTGATTATATGATTGATTGATTGATGAATGAATAAATACTTCAATCTCTATTTTATTGTTATGTCTCCTATAAAATGAACAGTACTGCTTTAGGAAAAGTGAAGAAATGCGCTGCTGGCAGTTTTTCAGCACAAACTGAAATTATTCCCGGATCCATCTTTGACAAAGTCTTGAACATTACAGTTGTACAAAACATTTCAGCAGAGATTGAGTACATATAAATGTCAGTATTTCACATCCACAAAGGGCTGAGATTAAATTGTTTTTGTAATGTGGAACAAATTGGACTTTTAAAAATTTTGTTTTTGAAGCTAGTACATTTCGAAACATTTGACTACTGAATGTTGGCACCTACAGTATCACCTTAGTTCGTTCTACGGGAAGGCAAACCAGTAAAGCTCTTCTTTTCACAGCAGTAGAATCAGTAGTGTTGTTTGACTGAATTTGTAGCTAAAGCAGGGAACCCACATACAGATTTGTCTGTCCTAACCGTCTGGTGGGAACAAAAATCTGGTAATTTATGAAGCATAAATACTCATTCCCACTGTTTACATGTATCTTAAGGATGTCCCAGTGCTGCAGACCTGGATATAATGTGCATTGTCCGCATGCCAACTGCCACCCAGTGTTTCTGTCCACCATGCTGCCAGTATGCCGGCTGCTCAGGTGGAGTATCCAGGCCCATCGCCATTGTCACGCTCCACCGCCAGTGCAATAGGCAGCAGCCATGTGTATAACAAGCATACCTTCCATCCACAGTCGGGTCTGGCAGCGGCAATCTTGCCTGGTGTCACCTGAGCAAGACCAGCCAATCCTAGTCAGCCTGCTTCTAGCATCATCCCCTGGCCAATCATCTTCTACCTGTAGGGATAAGAATGATGGGAGAACTCCAGTGCCTTGTCAGTGCTTCATCTGTCTTTCTATCAGATGGATGTGTGCTATTGCACTCCAGGATTCCAGCTCCTGTGTTAAGCTACACATCCTAAAGAGACCAGCGCCCATATTCCTCAGAGGTGCCACCTGACTTTATCTATGCTCCAGCATTTATTCAACATCATCATCTATTGTCTGTCTGACATTGACTCTTCAGTCTTCTTCAGTTCTTCAATACTTCAAACAGCGATAGTCATCCACCATCGATTCAGCAGTACTTCAGTCTTCTTCAATTCTTCAGTATTTCAACATCATCAGCTCTTCAGTATTCATTCAATATTTCAGTACTTTGTCATCAAAAGTTATTTATCAGCAATTCTTCAGTAGTTATTTTTGAACTCCTCAAGTTCCGTTACATCAATAGTTCATTCAATATCAATACCATAGTGTCCTGCACATTTAGTATTTTCCAGTGCATCTCATTTCCATCTAGACCCATTCATAGTTGTTATTTGGGAATTTGCTTATCGTCCAGTATAACATCTCCACCTCAGTGTGTGGCGTACATATAATTGATTCTGCCTTATTGTTTGCCTGTGTGGAAATACTATTCATTGACACTATTACCATCTGCCTTTGTTATCATCTGACATACTTAATAAATACTTTGTTAACTTTTACCCCATAGTCCTAGTCATGGCTTTGGGCCTTTCTTCATGTGCATTGCATGTCCGAGAATCCCCTGAGGTCTCAACGGTTTGTTTATACAGCTAACCCTATGCCTGAGGCTTCCCCCTGGTCAGCCCAAACCCTTAGGCCTGACATCAAACACTTGAAAACCGACAAAGGTCATTCAGACACATTGGTTAAAGCCATTTGATTTAACAAACTTAACCAAACAATACTTTTTGGTGCTCTTTAAGCATTTTGGGGCAAATGGTTGATTGTCCTTTGCTCCCATACATTGCCTGATTTTTTTCCACATGCCTCTGATGTTTCCCTAAAAATTAAGATTATGGTGTGCCAAAAATAATTGGATGTGATAAAAATTCACACAGTTGTAATGTTTTCACAATATTTTCACACATTCCTCCCTATTCAATCTTTGTGCTGAATCTACCTGTTTTGGCGAATTAGCCGCCGTTTTCTCCCATTTTTAGGTCTGTATTCACCCTTGTCGATTTGACAAACAAAGTAAAATGGCATGGGCGAAAACACTCAAAAACGGGAGAAACCGCCTAAGGGGCAAATGTATTAAGCCTGGTGAAGAGATAAGGTAGAAGGTGATAACGCACCAGCCTATCAACTCCTAACTGTCATTTTTCTCCAGGCTTAATACATTTGCCCTTAAGTGTATTATGACAAATCCTGAGGAGAGCCTTAGCCAGGTCTTTGCTATGACATTCCTGACTTTCACTAATAGGTTGGCACCGGTTTGCTTCTTAGTGGAGTCATCAAAACAAAGGGCCTGATTCTGATTCACCGGCACAAGCAAATTATCTCTCTAATGGACAAAACATGTGGACTGCAAGAGGGGCAGATGGGTACTTTTTTCCTAGAACGGCGCCCACGATTCCATCGTACCGCATCTCAATATATCCCCCGCAATATTGCGGCATGCGATGCAATGATATTTTTAATTGTACAAGCACACAGATGGGTGCTTACAATGTGATTCCATCATTTAGTGTCACCCCCAGTGTCAACGCCACCCACACTATCAACACCAACCCGAAGTGTGGCGAGTGCAGCGGTACGCGTCCTCTGACCTTTTCATACCCCCACTATCCATGTCGGCGTGGAGTTGATTCTAGATAGTGTGGCGAGCACAGCGAGCCACCGAGCCCGACGCGTGGTGAGCCCCGCAAGGGGAAGCATAATACGAGCCCGAAGCATGGCAAGTGCAGCGAGCCCCGTAAGGGGACACTGATTACTTTACATGTATTCAGCGTGCACTTGCCACACTTCGGACTCGTATTCCACGTCTGCTCGCCACGCTTCGGGCTCGTATTCCACGTCCGCTCGCCACACTTTGGGCTCGTATTCTGCGTCAACTCGCCACGCTTCAGGCTCGGTGGCTCGCCACACTATCTAAAATCAACTCCACGCCGACGTGGATAGTGGGGGTATGAAATGGTAGGAGATGCGTACCGCTGCGCTCGCCACGCTTCGGGATGGCGTGGATACTGGGGGTTACATCTCATTGTAAGCACCCATCACATCTCATGGCATGGGTGCTTGTACAATGAAATATTACATCACATCGCATGTCATTTGCTGGCATGCAATGCTATGCGATATTTCATTGTACAAGCACTCCTGTGCATTTAACATGGAGATCGCATCGCATTGCACAGCACTAAAAATGGTACGCAATGCCATGCGATGGCGCCATGCTAGGAAACAAGTACCGGCAAATGTAACATGTGCAGAGAGAGTTAAATTTGGGTGGGGTTTTACTTCAATGTGAGATCTATATTGCAGTGTAAAAATAAAGGGTACTTGTTTCCTAGCACGGCCACAAAGATTAGGATCTCGGGCATCGCAGGTAAAAAAATCGCGTCGGTCGCATCGCATGCGGCCAAAAAAAATCGCATGCGATGCGACCGACACGATGCCCGCGATTTCCCATAGGGAACAATGGAAAATGCCTCAATTTACCCAAATCAACATAGGGAACAATGTTAAATGGCCCAGAGACCCCAAAAAACCCTCCTGAACAGTGAAATGGCCCCCCAAAAATAGTTAACGCCACCCCACGATCAACGTGAACCCGAAGCGTGGCGAGCGCAGCGAGCCCGCGAGGGGCGGCGGTAAGCGTCCTCCGACCTTTTCATACCCCCACTATCCCGAAGCATGGCGAGCGCAGCGAGCCCCGCGGATACCTTCACAGGTATCCGCGTCCCCTCGCGGGCTTCACAGGTATCTGCGTCCCCTCGCGGGGCTCGCCACACTTTCTATTCTCAACTCCACGTGGATAGTGGGGTTATGAAAAGGTCGGAGGACGCGTACCGCTGCGCTCGCCACGCTTCGGGTTCACGTTGATCGTGGGGTGGCGTTAACAATTTTTGGGGGGGCCATTTCACTGTTCAGGGGGGTATTTTGGGGTCTCTGGGCCATTTAACATTGTTCCCTATGTTGATTTGGGTAAATTGAGGCATTTTACATTGTTCCCTATGGGAAATCGCGGGCATCGCGTCGGTCGCATCGCAGACCATTATAAATGACCCGCGATGCCCGCGATTGTGGCCGTGTTAGGAAACAAGTACCAAATAAAGCAGCCAGTATTTACCCTGCACAGAAACAAAATAACACAAAATAAATAAAAATTCAAAAACACAGGCCGTCCGTTGATTGGCTCAGTGCAGCATAGACCCCGCCGCTGCCGCTCACCAGGTTCTGTCTTTTTAAATTTCCTGCCACTGTAACTCCCTGGGAGTTTACATGGGATAAATCACATGTGATTTATCCCATGCAAAAAATGGCATATCAAGTGCCAAATTGTTAGTGAGCTCTACCGGGGAGTTGTCAAGGGAGCTCAGGGGAAACTTGTCCTCATTTTTGGAAGGGCCAGGTAGTTGATTATGATGACCCTTTTGTCAAGCAAATGTCACAACACACTTAGGGGTTTATTTACTAGGATGGGATTTCTATCTAGATTGGATGTTGCTATGGGCATCCGATCAGATTTTAGAGCTTCTATTATCTTCTAGAGCAGGGGAGTTAAACTCATGGCCCTCCAGCTGTTGTAGAACTACACATCCCAGCATGCCCTGCCACAGTTTTAGCAATCCATTATATCAAATCTGTGACAGGGCATGTTGGGATGTGTAGTTCCACAACAGCTGGAGGGCCATGAGTTTGACTGTTCTAGAAGGTGCTAAATAAATAAGAAGTATATTCTGACTGGTTTAAATGGGCAACATCCCGTCTTCAATAGAACTCCAATCTTAGTAAATAAACCCTTTAGATCAGGGCTGGGCAATAAGCGTCTGCCAGCTGTTGAAGAACTACACATGCCAGCATGCCTTGCCTTCGTTTTGTTATTTGGTTATGCTGAAACTGATGCAAGGCATGCTGGGATGGATAGTTCATCAACAGCTGGAGGGCTGCTTATTGCCCACCCCTGCTTTAGATGATAACTGATCTTGTACTTTAGCCTCCACCTCAGTCACACGATACCTTGTATGATGTCATGTTGATCACCACATTATTTTACCAGTGGGGATCTGTGTGTGTGTAGCTGTGTACACATGCTTCGATTTTTTTCCCTGTTTTCGATTTGATTTTGCTTCTAGAAGCAAAATCGAATCCACATCGAATGGTTTTTAGGACACTTTCGATCTGCATTAGATTCGATGCGCGCTCCCGTTTTCTCAAAATTGAATAGAAAAATCTACTGTGCAGCCAAGGAAATCACGAATTTGATCCAGTAAATCGAATGAGTACATTGTGCCTACATTGTGAAATCGAATGCAAAAGTACAGATCTAATTCCAAATCGAATGGGAAGATCTAATGCCACATCTAATAGAAAATCGAATTTAACATCAAATCTAAAGCAAATCTAAGCGTGTGTACAGGGCTTCAGAGGATATGTTAAAGTCCATAGGGATGGGTTGTTTAACGTCTGCAAATCATATAACACATCATTGCCCATCGTTCATCATGCCTACATAGAACTATGTGTGCCAAATTGTGCATGACAGGTTGTTCATCTTTATGCCTGCTGAAGGCATCAGCAAGCGGGTGCAGTTTTAGACTATCCTGTCATAGATGAATTAAAGGAAGACAATACATTTACTGTAGGAGGAAATGCCTGATTGGCTGCCCATTCTTAATTCTAACCTATTAAACATAGTCAACTTGATTGCTAAAATACTCTAAATCACAGGTACTCAAACTCGGTCCTCAGGACCCCCACACAGTGCATGTTTTGCAGGTCCCCTCACAGAATTACTAGTGAAGTAATTAGCTCCACCTGTGGATCTTTTAAAATGTGTAAGTCAGTAATGAGTGCACCTATCAGGTGACCTGGAAAATATGAACTGTGTGGGGTCCTGAGGACCCAATTTGAGAACCACTGCTCTAAATACTTCTCAAAATATATCTAATAAGTAAATACAAACAGAAGTTGGTCAAATTTATTTTGACAAATAAAATGGTAGCTATATTTTTAAACAAAATATTACAAATTAATATTGTGAGGGACCAACACAACATAACAAATAGGACAATAAATCAATCATACACGTCAATCCTTGGTGCTTAACTCTCCATAAATCAATAACACACCCAGACAGGTTTATATTAATTCCTGAGGGGGACATTTATGTGGTCATCACATTATATAAGGAGACCACACTTCGTGTACTAAACAAATTCAAATAATACAGCTATTTACGGCCCTGACCAATGAAAAACTTCATACTCACACAATAGGAAAGGATGGTGAGATTTCCAGAAATTAAGGGAAAAACTGGCAGATGCTAATATATCACAGAAAACATCCTCGTCACATAACTGGTTAAATCTCATTTACTAAAAACTATTTATTAAAAGAAACAGGGCTAGATTATCTAAGCTTCAAAAGTGCTAAAATGGAGAGTGATAAACAGCCAGCCATTCAGCTCCTACCTGCCATGCCACAGACTGTGCTTGAAATATGTCAGACAGGAGCGGATTGGCTGGCTGTTTATCACTCTCCATTTTAGCACTTTTGAAGCTAAGAGAATCTGGCTCTGTGAGAAACTTAAAGAGTGTTATTCCTAGAGGCCACTTGCTTGTGCCAGGCCACTTGCTTGTGCCTCATTACTAATGTCCAGTTCTGCTGAATACATTCCAAAACTGAACGCATACTAATTCATCGCTGGGTCTGCTCCTGAGATGAGCAGTCATTTCGATAAAATGATGGCAGCTATGTTATAACTATGTTCCATAGAGGCTGCTGACTTAGGTACAGAAATCAAACATATGATAAACAAGATTATACTATAGAATATTGTGAAGATTAACCTGACTTCATGCATATTCTGATAGCTGCTCAATGTCTTACCTTTTGTCCTACAGTGTTTCTGTCAATCTTGCTTAAAGTTCCATTCAGACTTCAGTGAAGACTGTTACTGCTGCTTCCCCTGGCTGGTGTGCACCTGTGCAAACTACAGATTGCAGCAGTGATTACAGAAAGATGTTAATTACAGGTGTGTATATTGCAGAGTTCATGCAAGCTTTACTTTTTTGCAGTCATGTGTGGCTGTCATTGACATCACTGCATCCCAGTGGCATAAGTCCTTCTGATTCACACTTGCAGGGGTGGAGAGGTGCCCCCATGAGTCCGGTTACAAATGACTCCATTGCCTCCCAGAGTTATGCCTATGTTGCATCCCATGCTCCCAAGAATGTACAACTGTGGAGTTCCCTCCAAAACTGGATATGGGTGTGGCCGTGACAGAGTTAGGCCAGGTACACACCAGAACGATCCTGATTGTTAGTAGATCGTTAGCAGATTGTGTGATTTTCGCACGATCTGTTGGAGCACACAATCTGCTAACGATCTGCATCCAATCTGATCCCAATCCGATCTGAGTCTGTATCCAGTTGAATGGATCTTTTACAGATCCTCACTGCAGCAGGTAGGATCTGTAAAACGACCAAACGACAGCGGGGACGCGCATCGGATTGGAATCGGATCGGAATTGGACCTAAACATGCCCAATCTACATACAATCTGCATCCAATCGGTCGGAATTGGATCCAGATTGATGGAATTGAGCCCTAATCGTTCTGGTGTGTACCCCCCCTAAGTCAGCTGCAACAATCTCTTGAATTTCTTCATTGGTATGCATCCAGAGAGTTACAGTGGCATTCCTACCACATGGTTGCCTATTTGGCCCTCTCCTTCAGGGAAAAAATGCTCTGTTCCTGGACTTCCCTGGTAGTATATGATTGCCAGCACCTGTGGGGAGCTAGGTAATTGATAAGTACCACAGGTGATGGCAAGCATACATTTCCAGGGAGGCCCAGGAACAGACCATTCTCTCCCTAATAGAGAGGGGCAGGTAGGCAACCATGTCCTACCAACATTTATAAATTGTGCGGTGGGACCACCAGAAAGGGGGTGCTGCTTTGCGGAAAGGGGTCATAGTTTTGCGCAATGCCATGATCACCCTGCTCTGTATCTATAGATCCTGAGTAGCTAGTAATGCTCAGTATTCAAGCATCTGTACTGTGTGTATCCTGAATAACTGGTATTGCTCTGCAACCCAGGACCTGTGTATATGTATCCTGACTAGCTGGTACTTCTCCATGTCATAGCACACAGGTTCTCAAACTCAGTACTCAGGACCCCACACAGAGCATGTTTTGCAAGTCTCCTCTCAGAATCACAAGTGAAATAATTAGCTTCACCTGTGGATCTTTTAAAATGTGTAAATGAGTAATGAGTGCACCTGTGCACATGCTGGGTAGGGTTACCACCTAGTCCCTTTAATTCCGGACACATATTAATTACACAGGTTCTGTGGCTGGCTGACTTCAAGACTCCACTTCACCTGATTTTAAACTGCCACAGAACCTGTGTAATTAACATGTGTCCGGAATTAAAGGGACTAGGTGGTAACCCTAATGCTGGGTGACATAGAAACGTGAACTGTGCGGCGTCCTGAAGACCGAGTTGAGAACCCCTGTTCTAGCATATGTACTGTGTGTATCCTGAACAGCTGGAGCTTCTCTGCAACCCAGCAGCCATGCCAATGTATCCTAAATAGCCGGTACTGCCCCACATCCCAGCATCTAAGTTTGCACCTCCCATGCAGTAGTTATAGCACTTCACCTCAGCATTATAGTCTGTACCTCCCATGCAGCCGGCAGACCACCAGTCACCAGCTAATGATTAATTACAGTTATCCAAGAAATCATGTGATTGAAAATACAGAAAACATTAGGCACTGGAAATAAGTAATAAATACAATTACAGTAGAGACAATTTAGCTCCCCACAGAGAGTGGACATGAGTGGCCAAGTGGTTCTTATTTGCCATCAAATTCTGTTTCTAAGAAAAATTCTATGATTGCGTAATTTCTAATGTAACACATATAGAATCTAGACTGCTGTTTGACGGTGTGGTATAAATGAGCTATACAATTTAGAGAGTCAATGGGTGAAATGTAATAGGATGAGAGAATCATAAAGTGAGAGATTTGGTAAGAAATCTCGGTACTTGTGTAGTTTCACGGCGCGAGCATGGCGCCGTGCGTCTGAGTCCCCTTGCGGGGCTCGCTTCACTCGCCCACACTGCGGGCTCAGTGGCTCGCTACACTCGCCACGCTATATAAAATAAACTCCATGCCAACATGGATAGTGGGTTTATGAACTATCCATGTTGGCATGGAGTTAAGTTAGTTTATTTTAGATAGTTGTGGCGAGCGTAGAACCCGGAAGTAGCACGCCATGATGGCGCCGTGAAACTACACAAGTACCGAAATCTCCAGTTTTTTAAAAGTGACAATCATTTACACTGCAAAACCAGTCTGATTTTGAAGTGTAAATGATTACCGCTTTAAAAAAACTGGAGATTTCTTACCAAATCTCTCACTTTGATTCTCTCATCCTATTACATTTCACCCAATATGTCGACCCAAGTTGATTGGGTTAAAACCTTGACAGGACTTAAAAAGTCGACTTTGAAATGTTGACAAAAAATGGTACACGCAAGTTTTTTATTTTTATTAGTTTGGCTAAAATTTGTCCATTTCACAATATGTGACCACAAATATTACAAACATAGACCCTCGTGGCCTCACTTCGCTCCCCTGTATATTTTCCTCCTGCTTGTGCGGATTTTCTCTGGGTACTCCAGATTCCTCTCACAATCCAAAAATATACTAGCAGGTTAATTGGTTCTGACAAAAACTAACCCAAGTGTGTACAGGTGGAGTCTTCTTCAAAAAGCCTTCTCTGGTGAGCCATGGTGTATTATCATCTTTTGTTCTCAGCTGCAGTACAATACATAGAGCAATACAGTAGGGGATTAGCAGAGGATTAAGTATGACAGCTCTAGATCACTTAATCCTATTAAAGGGCTAGAGGAGGATTTCTCTATCTGTATGTGTGTGAGTATGGGCAGACTAGAATTTGCAAGGTGGTTCCTATTAGTCATATTCTATGTTTCTATGTAAGCTTTCAATACCTTTCTACTAAATTTGATACAAAAATTCATTGGAGTGTAGAAGGTTTTTAAAATCTTATTCAAAACCAGTGCCTCTCTCTTGTACTAAAAGACAAATGTATACAAATATACTTTCAGCTAAACACTGAAGACCCTTACCCAGTGTTGGCTCAAGAGGGGGGACTGCAACACAGTCCAAAATTCAAATGGTGGAGCCCCTCCAACTGCCAGTGAGTCCATTTGTAATATCAGTTGGTGGTAGTTGGTGTGACTCCCTTATTTGAATTTGGAACTGTGCTGCAGCCTAACCTCTGGAGCTTCCATTGCCCTTACATATCCAACAGGAATCACCAGTTTAAAAGGACAGTCAGAAAAGTTGGCCATAAGAACCAGCTTCTAGCTATCTTTTTTAAAGTGCATTCTATAAAATTATATCTAGAAGTTGATTGGTTGCTGTAGACATCATCTCCACTTGTACTCTTTAAAATATTTTATATATCTGCCTCGTGGGTCGGAGGAACTTTTTTAGATATCCAATTAGAATGTTAGAATATGTTATTGTTAATTCTGACAATCCTAAATCATTCAAGCGGCATCAATGAAGGAGATACTGGGTACTAGGCACAATATCTGCAGCAACTTGGTTAATATTATGGGTAAATACAGTTACACACGCCCAGCAATCTTTTAGCCTCCTGCATTCTAAGTTTGAACCTTTCCTGTGAGGATTAGGTCCACCCAGTATTCAAATGTCCCCAGGCTTTATTATACCCCTTTCACACAAAAATATCCCGGATTTCTGCACATGAACGCGCATCAACCCGGGATTTAGTGCAGTGTGAAAGGGTCTTGGACGAATATCCTGTGTTCAGCATTCCGGGATCTCTACCCAGGTCCTGACCTGGGTAGAACCCAAAATTGACACGGGATGCGGTCAGTGTGAACGGGTATTCCGGGTCAGCGTGACCCAGATCCCGTTCACTGCAGTGAAAATGCCTCCCAGCGCCGCCCCGGCCAAGCCTCCACATGACGCCACCCGCCCGACTTCATTCCGGGTCGGGTGGCCAGTGTGAAAGGGTACATTCCCGGGTAGTGTCCCAGGAAGCATCCGGGAACACATTCCAGGGTATAACCCGGGTGTGTGAATGTGAAAGGGGTATTATTGACATTGCTGCTATTGCAGGCTGGGCGTGTGCAAAAATGGAACACCAGGACAGTGTTAGGACAGAATAAGTGCAATCAGCTACAAAATAATAACAGGCAGAACTACAAATAAACCAAAGATAAATAATAAAGCAACGGAAAGTGCAGGCTGATGGAGCGGATGAGCATACTGTTACCGGACCCAGGAACCCGGCAGATAAGGACTCAGTAGCTGAAGCATCAGAATACCGATAAGGACTCAGTAGCTGAAGCATCAGAATACCGACCGGAGCTAGCACACAGTAATACAGTATAATGAATAGAAAACAGTTGCACAAAGTGCGAAATGTACAATACCACAAGGAAGGCTAGAAGCTATGGGCCTTATTCTGGTTCACTCGCAAAAGCAAATTTTCTCTTTAATGAACAAAACAATGTGCACTGCAGGGGGGCAGATGTAACGTGCAGAGAGTTAGATTTGGGTGAGTTATTTTGTATCTGTGCTGGGTAAATACTGGCTGCTTTATTTTTACACTGCAATATAGATATCAGTTTGAATACAAACCCGACCCAAATCTAACTCTCTCTGCACATGTTACCTCTGCCGCCCTGCAGTGCACATGATTTTGTCCATTGTAGAGAAAATTATCTTTTTTGAGTGAACCAGAATCAGGGCCTATAACCGTCGTCTTGGTAGCTATCACCCACCAATCACCAAGACCTGAAAATGACAGGCAATAGTGAGTAATCCACACAGACCGCTGTCCTCTAGTTGAGGTACTGGTTAGCGAACGTTCCGCTCCACAGCTTGAAACACACTAGTTACATCCCATGATTTCATAGCAGGACTTCAATTTATATGCTTGCAAGTAATAAATGAGCACTGAACTGAACTCTAAATTGCAGTGTAAAACAAAATATGTCTAACATCTGTGGGCTACATGCAAACACAACCTGTATTAACCCTGCAGGGCAACAATATAAATGTATTTGTTCTCCTTGCAAATCAACATGGTTTGTTCCAGTCACAATATTTCTTACTTATTTATCATATTTTTCCTCATGGAAGTATGTAACAAAAGCCTGCGAAATGGCATTACAATGGAGACATCCTTCGTGCTGTCTCTTAGGATTGATTGCAGAAATCGCTAACACTATCAATGTCCAAAAAAATAGCGACTTGGGGATGATAGGAAAAAAAAATTCTAAACTGTCCACATTGGAGATGAAATGTCAAGTTTTGTGCATCCAATGGGAGATTAGAGAGAGGGACCAGGAAAAGAAGACACACTCTGCAACACACTGGAGACCTCTGTGTACAGGAAATCAATGAAGGCTTATCAGTTTCAAGCAGAAATGTACCAATTAAACTTTACTGTTGCAGTCACTGTATTTTTATTATAACATCACAATCTTAGATGTCTCTTCTCCACGTCTGCTTAAACGAGCTTTTCCATGTACATAATATACTGCTTTTACTGTATAAATGATATGTGCGTTTAAGATAGAAGTATCACACACATATATATTATATATATCTGGCATTATTATTATGCACTGCTATAAACTTGCCAGGGTGCTTACCTTAAAAAGAGATAGATGGATAGATAGATAGATAGATAGATAGATAGATAGATAGATAGATAGATAGATAGATAGATAGATAGTAGATAGAAGCAAACCATATGCTCAATAGCATACCTCCCAACTTTCATTCAGGAGGAGGAGGGACACTCACATACATGCCAAAAATTTTGGGGGCGTGTCCTAACAAAATGGGCGTGGCCTATATTCACAGCTCTCCTGAGAGGCCACACCCCCATTTTAGCTGCTGCTGGCCATGCCCAGCCCCTCTGGCTGCAGGAATAGATGCATCTATTCAGGGTGACAGGGGGGACTACCAATAGAACAGTTATTTCATATAGACAAAAAAGTAATATGAAGATCGTTAAGTGTGCATAGCATAAAATACAAACACGTTGCTTTTTTGAAAAACCAATGTTCTGGTCCAACGGCGAAATTCCACTTGATATTAAACGACCTTGTTTGTATAACATATAGGAGAGATAATTACATTAAGCTTGTATTTAATTTAAAATAATTTAATTTAACAATAATTTACATGAAGCTTTCAGCATGTATCAACAATAGTAAACAAACTTATCTGTATATGTAGTATCAATTAGGCGAGCATCTGGTACATCCAAGAAGAACCAAGAATCCTCTTTTGGAGTCCAAGTTAGAAATGCCTGATACAGTAGTAAGTCAATTATAGCTGTCCTTTGCGGTGTGCCGGCAATGGGTCCCCTGCGGCTCCCCAGCAGCTCCCCCTCCCTCCCTTACCCAGCCGGATACTACTGCTGCAGGGTGGGTTCTCCTCCTCCTCCCTGCACCCGGAAGAGGATTTACAGTGCAGGGAGGAGAAGGTCACTGGTCCGGCCAGCACAGCACCATGGTGCCCTGGACACAGGTGAGGGGGGTCAGCGCGAGGCGGCAGGGGTTCATGCGGGGTGGCTTGGGTCGTGTTAAGAAGCCCATAGGCTTCTACAGTATGGGTTACCCCCCACCTCCACCACCTCCCCGGCAGCCAAAACCTGATGTGTGGGGTTTCCTGCATATCAAAATGCTGTAAAATGCGGTCAAAACCCGATAAGGGGCATTACTATAGGAACAAAAAATGACAGGGGGGTGTGTGGGGGGGGGGGGGGTGCTGAATCATACCCTTGCTCTAGGTACCATGTCACCTAGATACACCTTTGACCCAGTTGTAAACAACATACAATTATTATAAATTAAATATTGTAATCGAATAATCATAATACTAATAGTATGCATTACAATGCATTAATGCATTGTGTTACGAAAATATGTAATCCGAAAAATATTCTTCTGTATTTACGTAATTGAATTACTATTATATTCATGTACAGTATAAAGCAGGGAAAAGAGTAGAGAAGATGCACGTGGGGGAAGTTGCTTCTCTTTCTATCATTTTGTAGAATATACTTTATACGGGTTGGGATCATTTGGTCTATTGCATTATGGTCGAAAGTCATTAGGTCGAATCCATTAGGTCGACATGCTAAAAGGTCGACATGACTCTAGGTCGACATGGGAAAAGGTCGACATGATTCTAGGTCGAAAGGTCATTAGTTCGACAGGTCATTAGTTCGACAAGGTCATTAGTTCGACATTGTCTATGTCGACATTCACAAGGTCGACATGGGGTTTTTCACTGTTTTTTTACCTGAATGTCAACACAGTCGACATGGACACAGTTTAAAGTGCACTGCATCCCCTCGCATCGCTCGCTGCGCTCGCGATGCGTCGGGCACGGTGCCTCGCTACGCTCGGCACACTATTTTATTCTCCCACCACGCCCTAGTGGATGGTAGGGCATGAAATACCGCCTGTCGGCACATTTTGGCTCAAAAAACAGTGAAAAACTCCATGTCGACCTTGTGAATGTCGACATAGACAATGTCAAACTAATGACCTTGTCGAACTAATGACCTGTCGAACTAGAATCATGTCGACCTTTTCCCATGTCGACCTAGAGTCATGTCGACCTTTTAGCATGTCGACCTAATGTATTCGACCTAATGACTGTCGACCATAATGCAGTAGACCAAATGACCGCATCCCCTTTATACTGTATGTGCTATCTCAAAGCTGATTGGTTGCTGGCCAACTTCTCCTTTCATCCACTTCCCAACTCTTTTTAATGCATAATACATGAACACTCTTATCCTTTAACAAAAATAAGTAATAGCATGGCTTTAGCTAAATAAGGTTATTTACCATGATGTACTTTATCAGACTCAGGGCCAGATTCTCTAAACTTCAAAAGTGATAAAATGGAGAGTGATAATCAGTGCCTACCTGCAATGTCACAGACTGTGTTTGAAAAATGTCAGACAGGAGCTGATTGGCTGGCTGTTTATCACTCTCCATTTTATCACTTATGAAGCTTAGAGAATCTGGCCCCCATACATTTTTCTGATAAACTTGAATCCAGATCCCTAAACCAAAAGCATAAGCAAGATGAGAAGCAGTACAGATGTCATGCAAAACTGTATTTCAAAGCAAGTACTAAATTAACGCCCCATTAATTGATACTGCTGTGAAACAGCTACTTTAAATCTAAAGCCTGAGCAGCAATTAATATTTGTTGTAAACTGCAAGAATGTCATTATTTATAAATGCTATAAACTAGTTATTCTCTCCAAATACTAATTATTATGCATTAGGTGATTACTAGTTTGTAAGATCTTTGATGAATGAGTCTGATGTGCCATTATTCTAAACAGCTCAGTTACCATAGTAACCTGATAAGTAATTAATGACTGAATATTACAATATTAATAAGCCATATCCAAGTAACTTGTCAATTTAGATTCCATGATTGATAATAAATATTAAAAGGAAAGCTATTATGTTTATGGTTAACTAGCTGACTGTACATAGATGTAGGAGTCTCATCATTATAGTTGCATAAGCGGTGTTTTGCAATAGAATGTAAACTCTCATTAACAGAGTCTTCCCTATCTTTTGTATTCATGGCTGCATTTATTTGGTCTACATTGTGGACTGATGTTACAGTGCATGCGCAGCCGCATTTCTGCACATATGCATATGCCGGGTGTGTGTGGCCACGGCAAACAGGCTGTTCGCTGGGTGCACGCACCAAAGACTGCAGCCGGGGGCATGGGGCGGCAGCGGAAGTCATGCCCATGCCAAGTGTTTAATGGGCATTCCCATGGTAATCTGGCTGTGCCGTCGGTGCTGGGGGCTGACAGCTGACATCTCCGGATGTCACTTCCTCCCGAGGGTGCACGTAAATCTAAGTGACCTGAGAGTCATATAGATATGCTTGCACGTTCCACATCATTCAGCGGTCGGCGAAACATCCAATCGCAGGCCCTGCGTGCGAACACACGTTGCAAGGGGGGCGAGCGGTCGGACCACCATTCGTAGGGCAGGATCTGGTTGACTTGTAAGGTTGCAAATTTGCATCTGATCAAATCAATCAGAATAACCCCCTGTATGTTCCTGAGTTACTATGTTGTGCCTTAGTCACTGTCCAAAGCTGCAGAGCACTGTGGCATCTTACAAATTGACAGTAATAATAATAATAATAATAATAATAATAATAATAATAATAATAATAATATTAATGAGTGCCTTTTGTCTGATGGTTCTCAAACAGATATGAAATCAAGTCAGTGAAAATAAATTTAAAAAGCCTGTGTATCACTAAAACCTGGACTGTTAGTGGTTTATTTACGAAGATGGGAGTTCTATTTCAGATGGGATGTTGCTATGGGCAACCAGTCAGAATATACTTATTTATTTAGCACCTTCTAGAATATAATAGATACAATCTGATTGGTTGCCCATACCAATATCCCATCTTCAATAGCACTCCCATTTTAGTAAATATATCCCTTATACCCCTTTGACATTGCAACTAATTACCGGGTACAAGCCGATTTGACCTGGTAATTAGTGCGATGTGAAAGGGATTACCATGTCCCGTTAATGGGCAGCATCACGGCAATACGAACCGGAGTTCTAACTGGTTCGTTGCTGTGTTGCTTGGCGGTGTGAACGGGTTCGAGTAGAGCGACCCGTCTCCCGTTCACACTATGGAGGAGGCAGCACTTGGAGCAGCGCCGCCTCCTACCCTGTCCCAGATGACGGGCCGACTCCCTGCCGTGCCTCCGGATGACGTCAGCGAACCGGCAATAATGCCAGTTCGCTGTGGGGATATAAACATCCCAAAATGCAGGTTTGCGTCGGCACTCAACCGTTTTAAATTCCGGTGCGAACCTATATTTTGCGATGTGCTAGCAGTATCAGTGTGCCTTAGCCCTTTGAGTGCCAAGTGAATTTGTCAAAATAGGTGTGAAACTTGGCAAGCAAACATTTTTATTCATCATAATGACTTATTTATCAATCGTGTATATAAAAATGTATTATGTACATATCAACATTTCATAAAAGGAAATTAGAACTGCCTTTGTAAAGGGTTAAGCTGAGGATGTTACATTTACTCATTATCGCTTTAATTTATCATATGGGTTTTCACTGCTGTATTTAAGAATGCATTTCCTAGATCTGTATCATTGTATTGCAAACAGTAATTTTGAACCTTTTGCTGACAGTAATTAAGTCGAAATTCCAGAGGTCCACCACTACTTTACAGGCCAAAGGTTAGCATATGAAAAGGCTAAAATTATTTAGATTGAGATGTTCAAAAGGTGGACACAAACAAAATGTCGAGATCATAAGAGATAAGAGATCCTGGTGTCGGCACTCCAACAAAATGGAGGCACATTTCCTCCAAATCGAAAATAAATGCCATCAGCACACCCAGCACAGTGCCCCATATAGCATCAGAATGTCAATCACTAGACATCTGCCGTTGTTCTGTTTTCAATTATGCAGGACCCATGCTGCACTGGTGCAGTGGTGTAGCTAGGTGCCATGGCGCCCGGAGCAAGGTCATGTTTCGCGCCCCCCCCCCCCCCCCAATTTGTAGTAGGAGAGGCTGTTGCGCAGTGAAAAGGCTGAGGGAGGGAAGGATAGGCTGCAAGAGAGATAGGGTCAGGGTTTAGACTGTGGGAGGGAGGGTCAGGGTTAAGGCTGCGGGAGGGAGGGTCAGGGTTTAGGCTGCGGGAGGGAAGGTCAGGGCTTAGGCGGTGGGAGGGAAGGTCAGGGCTTAGGCTGCGGGAGGGAAGGTCAGGGCTTAGGCTGCGGGAGGGAAGGTAAGGGTTTAGGCGGCGGGAGGGAAGGTCAGAGTTTAGGCGGCGGGAGGGAAGGTCAACGTTTAGGCTGTGGGAGGGAAGGTCAGGGTTTAGGCGGTGGGAGGGAAGGTCAGGGTTTAGGCTGCGGGAGGGAAGGTCAGGGCTTAGGCTGCGGAAGGGAAGGTCACGGCAGCACAGCATGACTTATGCACAACCCCTCAGACCGCTCCCCACTTTGTCACAGTTGATGCTTCCCTGGACCTGCTTTTTAAATAACCTCAAGGCAGTAAAAACCCCCACCAGAGCCCATCTCCTCCACCTCCCCCCCGCCACCATAGCACAGCACACGGGGAAGTACTGTATAGTAATAAAACCTGCCTCATCCTTGCCTACCTGGGTTAACTTGTGGACTCGGGAGCCTGCTGATGTGTGCAGGAGGATGTCCCTGCGGCGTATGTCGGGCGGCGCTGGCAGTGATGCGCCGATCAATTATGCTGCTGAAGTTGCTCTATATTAGGCAGCTACAGCAACTACAGCCACGGGGGATATCAAGCTCAGCGGCCGGGTAGCATCCTATGTCTCCCAGCCGCCAGATACACAGAGCCAGGGCATTGAAATACACACCGGCCGTGGGGCATGTGGGCGGCGCAGGATAGGACTCTGCAACAGCCCGCTTCCGGCTCCCCGTCTCCGCTGCTATTTTCAATTCATCTCTAGCTGCACCGATAGCCAATAGGCGCTCGCGGTCCAGCAGCCACCAATTGATTGGCTGCTGGACCGCAAGCGCCTATTGGCTAGCGGTCCAGTAAGAGATGTGAACTTTACATAGATAGCACTGCAGCACGTCTCTCTCCAGGGGATCGGGGAGGAGCTGACGGGCGAGCAGGCGGTGCCGGCACAGCTCCGGCGCCATTCTATCTTCCTGCGCCTGGAGCGTGTGCTCCACCGGCACCGCCCTCGCTACGCCTCTGCACTGGTGAGTCAAAATTGCCTAGCAAGTTAGGAAGCATCACACGGTGTGTGCACACTGCTTTTCCCCTGGTGGCGATAGTGATGCGCAGCCCCGCAGCATTGCTATCGCACAGCAATATAGACAGTGCAGTCAAGGTAATTTTTATTAAGCCGTGTATTTGGCATATAGCCAAATCATCCATGGATGTAGTCAAAATCACCCATGGGCTTAGCCAAATTACCAGAGTCAAAATCTCTCTGTGGGTACACCCCATTACTGATAAGAACTTACCAATGAAGGGCCCCTTGAGAAATGACATGGTAGGGGGCCCATGTTTATGGGTGTGGTCAGCAAACAAATTGGTTTGCCTAACCAATAATGAGAGCATGGGATGGGACCCTTGAGATATATATATATATATACTTGTAGTGCGGTCCGGCACTCCCTCTGTTAGGACAATTGCCCCGGTGTCCGTCTCAGTAGACAGTGTAGGTGGAGAAAGAAGACTGGCACTCGTAGGTCTTTTTTAAGATCTGTATTCAGCAAACAGTGGAAACAACCAACGTTTCGGGGCTGCGCCCCTTTGTCAAGGTGTGTGTGAACACAATACAACAAAATAGTGCTTACCTTAAATAGGGGTGAGTGGGTAGGAGGCGGCGTGACATGCTGGGCCTGGCCTGCTCCACCTGCGGGTCATAATACCGGAAGCGTCGCAACGGAAGTGGTCACTGAGCTGCGGCAGAGGGAGGTAGGAAGCACAAACTCAGGCAGCGCCGGAAGCGACGCAGCAGAGGGAGATGGAACGCAAGCTGACTCCAGCCATAGTAACTGTATGGTCCAATGGGACCCGGTGGGCGGCTCCATGGCGCCAGCATCACACGCAACCTGGGTGATAACATGAGTGAACAAAAGTGATTACAAGACAATATGCATATGTGAAAAACTCACCGGTCTTCTGCTTTAAGAACCGTTCCTTTTAATCCATCAAATCATATTAAAGTGCAATGTGCAGGACAGTGGGCCATGGGCCAATGTTTCGGTCTACCACCAGACCTTTTTCATGGCCCCCACTATCTCCTCCTAAAGTGCACTTGGCTAGAGGGGTCAACAGTATTTTTCCTAGGGCCTTGTCTGCTTCACTTACTGTATGAACTCAGTGTACTATATGCAGCACTTTAATAAATATTAGCTGAATATAACATGGACTTGGAGTTATAATGAATTCCCCAATTATTATAATATTCCATAAAGCACTTAGTATTAATGTCATTTTCGAAAATAGTAGTCTTGTAATGATGGCACTGACAAGCATTGCTTTATTTCCATGAACAATGTTGTCAACCTGGTCTTATTCAATTTTAATCATTTCCTAATACCCAAATCTCCAGCGCTCCTCATGCAAGAAGCTAATGAATCCGGTTACATGGTGAGATTGTGAATTGAGAAAGGTGGACAGTAGATAAACTGCGATGAGTCATTTTGTCTAAACATACAGATAACAATTATGTTGAAGATATTGAAAGAGACAGATATTAGTCAGGGCTGGTGCAGACTTATCTCCAAGCAACAGCAGAACTACTGTACTTTCAGTTCAGTCAACTTGTCCTCCTACTGTATTAGAGCCTCTGGAGGGTTGAAATGGAATGAAATGGAATTTCATTATTCTATTTTCAACCTAACAAGATTCATTTATTTTCCAACCACTACTAGCAGTAGATATATTGTTGCCAAATGGATTCCTTTCATTCAATCAAGAATGTTTATAAAAATTTGACATAATGAACAAGTTGATGAGGGGCAATGGATCAGATTCAGCTAAAAGCACTTAATGCATCGCAGCTGTTTATTTGTACATAGTGGCATTGCAAAAATGCGTAAAAAGATTCCAACTGCATCTGTGAGCCACTGCTGCATCCGATGATTCCGTATCCGATCAACTGTGTAAGCATTGGATATCCGAGTAACCATGGGCTTGCCTACATCTCTGAATTAGGCCCAGTATGATTAGCTAACATATGGGTAAATATGAGCTTAGTGTTTTTGGCAAACTGTGTTATACAGTATACACACGGCAGAAGAGAGCCTGGCAGGGCTCAGGTACCTTGCAGTATAAGGTAACACATGTATAATGTATAAATTAGGGAAAAGATAGAAAAAGAAAGAAGAGTGTAGGGGTATAGATTAAGAATGAGATTTAGTCAAGGACCGGATTTGACAATCATAGGCAACTAGGGCTGGATTAAGGGGGGCACAGGGGGTCAGTACCCCTGGGTCCCCCCTCTATCTAGGGCCCCCTGTGGTCAGCATGTATTTTAAAAAACAATGTTTTTGTTTTTTTAGCTAAAGGTTTTGTGCATGGGAGGGGGGTAGTACTGCAGCTTCACCTTTCTGCCAATGTGACAATGATGCACAACTGTGCAGTGCATTACTGGGAGTTGACCCATGAGACTTTGCACAAGAGGTCAGAGGCTGAGAAGCTTGTGCTTAGCTTTGATTGATGGAGCTCTGATAATGTCTTTAAAGCATTAACTAAAGATTTTCCTTTGACCCCGATGTTTTACACCTTACCTAAGGTGCACAAAGGTTTGGTGAACCCCCCTTGCAGACCCATTATTTCTGCCAGGGGGTCGCTTTACCAACCAGTGTCTACCTATTTGGATGCCTTTCTTACTCCTTGTGTCCAATAGACCAAATTGTATCTAAAAAATACGAATATGCTAATTAAACATCTTGAGGAAGTGACTGCTTGGCCAGAGGGTATGCTACTCTGTAGTGCAGACTTTACAAATCTGTATACTTGTATCCCTCATTTGGAGGGGTTAGAGGCGGTTAATACGCTACTCAGTGGTAATGAAAATTATAGCGGTCCTCCATTACCATTTTTCATACACCTTCTTTCTTTGGTCTTGAATCGTAATTATTTTGTCTTTAATGGTGTCAACTACAGGCAGAGGCTTGGGTGTGCGATGGGGTCCTCAGTGGCCCCATCGTATGCGAATGCCTTTATGCACGTGGTTGATGACCAATTGTTCTAATACGGGGCTCATAGTGAGAAATTGGTACTTTATCTGAGATATATCGATGATTTATTGATATTTTGGTCAGGATCTGAGCAATCATTGATTGACTTATTTGAAGAACATAAAATAAGCAGTAATCCAGTGAAGTTCACTTTCACCATTAGTAATAGTGCAGTCAGTTTCCATGATGTTAATATAAATCTGGCAGATAATAAATTATCTACATCTATTTATGTAAAAGAAACAGACAGGAATACTTTTTAGAGACAGGAGAGCTGTCACCCTAAATCCTTGACATGGCGGCCTGCCATACTCTCAAATGCTGAGGGTCAGGCGTATCACAAGTGATTCTCAGCAAGTTGTTAAGGATTTGGATTTGATGCAAGAAAAATTCAAACAGAGAGGTTACCATCGTAATAATCTTGTTAAAATTAAAAAATAAAGCCTGCAAACTCCCAGATGTGAAGTAGTGAATCCCAGTAGCAGATGTGAGTCTTCTGCATCTAAAATTCCCTGGGTTATCCAATTTGCAGTTGACAGTGATCTTGTTACGAAGAGGGTCAAACAGCTTTGGCCTATCATTACATCCGATAAAGACTTACCTGCTATGAATAAATTACATATCTTGCCAGCTTATAGAAGAGGTAGGAATTTGAGCGATTTTCTTTTAAATTGGATGTAAGCGAACTTACTAAGAAAACAGCGCCTACACATTTCTTGACGCACCCGTCAGCCATCCTACAAGGCGAAAAATTCCAATCAGACATACTGTCACCTGCTCTACCCGGTTTGTGGTCTATGTTCTGTCTTGCCCATGTAGGTTATACTATGTGGGCAAGACAGAATGTCAGTTTAAGGAAAGGATGGCCAACCACTGATATGCTATTCGGTTGGCCGTTAAAAATGGGACGAGTGATCTGCCAGTGGCTAGGCACTGTGCACAGTTGGGGCACAGTGTGGCCAGTATGCACTCTAAAATGATTGATTATGTGCCAGAACCACCTAGGGGTGGAAATAGGGGTTAATTACTCCTTAAAATTGAGTCCGGGTGGATATTCACTTTAGACACAATTGCTTCAAGAGGTTTAAATGAGCAGTTGGCACTGCAATGTTTCTTATAGTATATACTGTATATTTGCAATATAATATTTTTCTTAAGCATATATGATATCTTATGATATAGTGTTATAATTGTTAAACCTGCTGCATATGTTATTCAACACCAGTCTATGTGTATTTACATCTTTCAAGGATGTTGCCATTATTTTTAAACTGATTTTAATGTATTATTATATGTTTTTTTCTTTTTTAGTATTGTTTATAGTTGCCATGCCAACAAGCCCACTTTGTCATTTCCTGGTATCGGTGGCTGCGGTCCGGTTTTCGCTGTGCGCACAGTGCGACTCAGTGTGGGCGCGTTGATTGTGATGCACCTGGGATGTCAGCACTGGGCCCCGCGATCTGGCCACATGCTGTTCATGTACTCAGCTGTGGCTGGTGAGTAGTTGGCTGGTAATTAAACTTTGTGGGTGGGGATCTGTTATGGGTACTTTAAGATGCACTTGTATTCTGTTTGGTTTCACCCTGAGGATGAGCGGTAGCTCAAAACACGCGTCAGTGTTGATCCTATGCAATAAAGCATTTTTTTCTGCATTACAAATTCCCTGAGTGCCGCCTGCCTTGCTTCCTGGTTGACAGAAGAACCAGCCTAGTCATTGCTTTTAATGTGAAGCTCTTTTTTATTGAGTCTTTTTGTTACACCCCTGATGAAGTCCAAGTGACGAAACGCGTCGCGTTATTGTGATGATTGAAAATTTGACTCCATATGAAACATTGAATGAAACAATGCTACAACTCAATTTGTCTTATTGATTTTTAATAAATTGTATGATTGTCTTAAGACATTGATTAAAGTATTTATCTCCATCTAAATCTAAGGTGGTGGTGGTGACACAAGAGAATGTGCACTCTATATCCTTGTTGCATATATATATATATATATATATATATATATATATATATATATATATATATATATATATATATATATTTTTTTTTTTACCCAATAGTGGTATGGCGCCAAAAGTGAGATTATAAATGTCCAAATACATTTTTTCTAAATCCACATCCAGTGAAGTGAACAGGAGATGTTTTTCCAATATTTGTTTATTTGACTTCACAGGATTGTCAGGATAAAAACGCTTGTATAGAATACCAACGCGTTTCGTCTCATAGAGACTTCATCAGGGAAATATAATAGTCTACAAGTAAAAAACAATGTTTCAATATACAATACATAAAAGACTTGACTTTTGCATCAGAGATTTGAAAAAGGTGGAACTCCCAATGAAGATGAGGACCAGAAAAAGAGATTGAACAAGATGGAGAACCGGTGGTGATTCAAAAGAAAAAGTGGGGGAGGGAGTGAATAAGTGTGATTTGCTAATTCTTAATTACTGTGATGAAAGATACTTGAATAAACCCATTCGGATCCTATTTGTGTACCTTTTGGTCATAGATTATGAAATAAGTGGAACACTTCCTTCTTTATAGAGATGTTTCCCAGATTTTTGTTATCGGGACATGGTGTTCTTTGACCCTTTTGAATAACAGAATTTAAATGTATTTTATTTTAAATAATTATGATTTTATTTAGTGAATTTATTTATTGTGATATTTTTGTGATATTACGTACCTTATTAGGAATATACCAATATCAGTTAGTTGGTTAATAGTATGCCAGCCTTATGTGGCCTGTGAATAAATTATTCTATAATTACTTTAATTTCTCTTATAGTGTCTTATAGTGACAATGGTGCAAATCGGTGAAAAACTTAATTATAAACATACCTATAGTGTGACAGGTCTTAGTATTCCTAGTATTAGTTAGTATAAACTCTGTTTGGAGTTATAAAACTTAACCTAATGTTAGGATAATAATATAATTAGATCATTTACTAATCCTTTTATCTCATATTTCTTTTGGCCATGCTGCTTAATACTGTTGGTAGCTTACCTAAAACGCAGATGACAATCCTTCATCCAGTAGTAAAATATGTAAATAGAACTAAAATAATATAACATATATATATATATATATATATATATATATATATATATTCCATTCATTATATGATTGAGTTACTAATTTTCAGTTAAAATTTAAATAAAAATTAAAAAACATATTTTTATATAGATGGAGTTACTGCCCCTTGTTCTTATCTCCAGTGGGACTTCTAGTTGCTCCAGAGAGGCCAACAGAATGAATGCTTTCTAAACCTGGTCTCTATTTATAGGGGTATGGAAGTGACCCCACTTCCTCCCATGTTCTATTGGTTAGTGGTTAAAACTTATGTTTATCTTAATCAACTGGCGATTTTTCTCATATTAGGTGTATAGTTTGTTTAGCCTATGTGGATATATATATATATATATATATATATATATATATATATATATATATATGAAAAAGAAAGGGGGGTTGCGACCCAATCCTGCGCTTGTAGGTGAGCAGCACTACTCTAAAGACCCCGCCGCTAGTGGGAGTCTGATGTAAAGAATAGAGAAGAAAGATGTAGAGGTGCGCTCAGGAGGTGGTTTCACCAGTCCACAATTTGTAAAAATACAGAATATTTATAAACATTGTAAGAGCAGATGTGTGACCTCTAGGCATGTTGCCTACACAACTTTATTCTTATACTGTATTCAAGAAATAAAGACACGGAGACTTGGGTTTGGCAGAATCTTGTTAGCTGATTTATTTAAAATATTTTTAAGCTAATTTTGATTGCTGAAATTATTTTAGTTTCTTTTAATTTAATTAATTATTTAAATGGTGGCCCAGAAAGAAACGGCTATGGCTAATCTCCACCCCAAACTAGTATACGTAATTTGGCCTAACAACATCAAGCGGTATCCACTCTACCCACTGCATCGACTGCCCACCCAGCCGGATGGGATCGCTATCCCCGGACGGGTAATGTAGCGGAGGCCTAAGCCAATGAGGGGCAAGCGCACCGAACAAGACCAAATACGCAATAGACATAACTCAATAAACTCATTAAACTCTATGAACTTGCCGTTCTTTCCCGCCTACCAGCTAACGCTATTAAATGACTCATCTACACTAACCAATGCAAAAAAACCAGGGAGGGAGGGTGGGGAATTTCTCCAGAGAAAAGAGGGAGACTCCTCCTCCCTTGGGAATTACATACAAAGCTAACCCTGACCAAACCCTTGTCCCTATAGGCTCCCTAAGTCACATGCTACTTAAGGCCCCACCCAGCTCTCATGTTTAATCCCCTACATGTCTATCCAGCCATTACGTTGTTTTAAACATTGTAAGAGCAGATGTGTGACCTCTAGGCATGTTGCCTACACAACTTTATTCTTATACTGTATTCAAGAAATAAAGACACGGAGACTTGGGTTTGGCAGAATCTTGTTAGCTGATTTATTTAAAATATTTTTAAGCTAATTTTGATTGCTGAAATTATTTTAGTTTCTTTTAATTTAATTAATTATTTAAATGGTGGCCCAGAAAGAAACGGCTATGGCTAATCTCCACCCCAAACTAGTATACGTAATTTGGCCTAACAACATCAAGCGGTATCCACTCTACCCACTGCATCGACTGCCCACCCAGCCGGATGGGATCGCTATCCCCGGACGGGTAATGTAGCGGAGGCCTAAGCCAATGAGGGGCAAGCGCACCGAACAAGACCAAATACGCAATAGACATAACTCAATAAACTCATTAAACTCTATGAACTTGCCGTTCTTTCCCGCCAACGCGGGGACTTCGCTCCCGAAGTCACCCGCCCGCCACCATCTATACCACGAATTCTATGACTATCATCAAATCTTCAATGAACATAAACAGACCCTCCTTAACGAGATGTACTCCGTCGGGCCTAAAAAGATGGCGGTGCCTAAATCTAATCCGTTCGTGGGGGACCACTGCACCACCTTCACTCAAAACCCAACGTGCAACTGCTGAGTTCAATTTCTTTCTCGCCTCATCAATGGCCCTGCAGTCCCTCGCACCTCTCCAACACAAGCGGGGGACCACATATGACCAGACTATCGTACAATTAGGCCAAGTTGTTTTTATGGCAGCCAGATCGCCTAAAATCAGGGCCCGCAACTCCAATTGGGACATTTTCCCCAGATCGTTTCCACCAAGATGGATCACCAGAACTCCAGGAGATCCAAACGCACTCATCTTCCTCATGAGGAAAGCCCTTAGCTCGCGCCAGGACATACCTCTCACTCCCAACCAACGCACCATGTTGGAACACTCAGACACAGGGCCCTCACCGCACATCGCCAGTCTGGCTGCCCAATATACGAAAGAGTGGCCTACTATCCACACCCTAAACGCGTCGTCGCCCACACCTATAGGGAAGGAATATTTAAGATGGTATTAGAAATTGTACTATTTTATTGCAAGCAGTTATTCAGATATTTAGGAGGGTCTGCCAAAAGAAAATTTTTTGAATTGGTGCACAAATTTGGTGCAGAGGAAATGCTTCAATCAGTATTGAAGCCACTCCTGGACACAGCAGGTGAGGTACAAACAAAGGTAGGGAAGGGAAGTGGATGGGTGTAGGAAAACAGGGGATTACTCGGCCGGAGGAAAAAACGTCTGAACCTGCTGAGGGACTCTTAATTGAAAGCCAAATTAGCCGAATTAGGAAGAGCCAGATTCAGTCCGTCAGGTCAGGCAAAAAAGCGTGAAAACTCCGGACGCTGGCCCAACAACAGAGCGTAGCTAATCCCCGAGTAGGAAACTTGAGGGCAGGGGTAACACAGGAGTACAACCACACAGCTGGAAACCATACACGCACAGAGCTCAGAGCAGGAGGTTAGGGCGGATATATTTCCTGTAGGTCGCAGAGCGCCAACGCCCTAGCCGCTTTATGTCCCTGGCTGACCATCCAGCACTAGCCGCTGCGGTTGCCGCGCCAATTCTAAAGGAGTGGGTGCCAAATTCCGACGGCGGAAGGCCCAGCTCACCCAAGCACTTGCGTAGCATCCAGCTAAACTGATACCTCGTCAGGGGTGATCCGTTGTAGTGTACCAGCCATGATCCCCCTACACTAGGACGCACGAGTGCATAGCGCCCAGCTAAAGCCACTGGGCAAGCAGAGACCGGCCGCGACGCCCCCATCCGCACCCACGTCCCTCTAGCTGTCTGGTCAGTTTTGGAACGTCTAATCCTGCAAAGGAGTGACTCCGGTTCTATGCGTATATCGGAGAGAAGCAGGGCTGACCCCTTAAGTTTTGATGGGGAAACCAATTCTAGGACCCGAAAAGCCCCGTGAAAGGCCATTGTAAAGGCCAAACTAAACAACAATGACTCAAACGCTGAGTCAGCAAAAACACCAACTTTATCTAGAATAGATAGTAACAGGGGTAGATCAATGGGGCGTCTACGGTCGGGCGGTATAGGTGCCGCTCGGCCCCAACCCTTCATAGCCTTGCGTATTAGGAAACATTTCGTAAAATCTTGAGCACCTTTTAGCTGCGCAAAAAAGGATATGCCTGCCAGATATCGTGCCGCTACCGCCCTAGATTTGCCTGTGTTGTATAGGTTCCAGACAAAGGAAAGCAATAGCTTCTGGCCCCGCCTACCTGGCTGCGCTGAACCTCCCGAAAAAGCTTGCCATTCCAACCACGCTTGCCGATAAATCCTAAGGGTAGCCGGCGCTACAGACAGCTCCGCTAGCCCCTCCAGTCCGGCCCGATGACCTGCCAAACATAAAGTGGGCATGAAACCCCCATCACCTCGGCATTTGGAGCTAATTCCCTGAAGCGCTCCCACTGAAACCGCGACAAAGCATCGGCTACCTCGTTCTGTATGCCCGGTACATGTCTGGCCTTAAACAAGATGTTATAGCGAAGGCATTGCAAGTGTAACTGTGACAAGACCCTGAGCACCAGGAGCGATTTCGCTTTCTGGTTGTTTATCGCATGGACCGCGCTGAAATTGTCGCACCAAAAAAGGACGCTTTTATTAGCTATCTGCTCACCCCAGATTTCCATCGCCACCATGATTGGGAAAAGCTCGAGTAATAGCAAATCTCTGGTCAGACCCTTGCTGCGCCACGAGGAGGGCCAAGTTTGAGCGCACCAGCTTCCATCTAGGAAACAGCCGAAACCGGTGGAGCCGGCTGCGTCGGTGTAGAGTTGCAGCCTGAAGTTGTCAACAGCCGGGGGCAACCAGATACGTATCCCGTTAAATTCCTCCAAAAAATTTAGCCAAACAGCCATGTCGCGCCTAATCTCGGCCGACAGTCGCACCAGATGGTGCCCTCTGTTGACCCCGACAGTTGCTCGCTCCAGCTTGCGACAAAACAAGCGCCCCATTGGGATGATACGGCAGGCAAAATTAAGTTGACCCAGCAGGGACTGTGCTTGGCGCAAGGTAATCTTCTTGGATTTACAGCAAATGTCAAGAACCTCTCTCAGTTTTGCTATCTTGTCCTGAGGCAAGCAGCAATGGCCCTCAATTGTGTCTATCTGGATCCCCAGAAATGACAGACATGTTATAGGGCCCTCCGTTTTGTCCTCTGCAATAGGCACGCCAAACTGCTGAAAAACAGAACGGGTGGCCGCAAGTAGCACAGAACACTGATTGGAAAGGGCTGGTCCCACACATAGGAAATCATCCAGGTAATGCGCGATCCCGCTCAGACCGGATGATTTCTCCACACACCAATGCAAGAAGGTACTGAACTTCTCGAAATAGGCACAGGATACGGAACACCCCATCGGCAAACATTTGTCGATGAAGTATTCCTCACCTATGCGGAAGCCCATGAACCTAAACGCATCGGGGTGAAGGGGCAGTAACCTGAAGGCCGACTCCACATCTATCTTTGCCATCAGGGCACCCCTGCCGTGTGACCTTACCATTGCTAGAGCATCGTCAAACGACTGATACGTTACCGAACAAAATTCGGCGGGTATGGCGTCGTTTACCGAGAAGCCTACAGGATAAGACAGGTGCTGGATGAGACGGAACTTGCCAGGGACCTT
Source organism: Crinia signifera (assembly GCF_055691185.1). Classification (NCBI taxonomy): domain Eukaryota; kingdom Metazoa; phylum Chordata; class Amphibia; order Anura; family Myobatrachidae; genus Crinia; species Crinia signifera. The sequence continues at coordinate 73,784,576 of NC_139222.1, read as the reverse complement.
CTTGGGAACGACCCCAACAGGTGAAATCACCATGTTTTCCAGGGGTGGCTCCGAAAAAGGCCCCGCCATACGCCCCATGCGCAATTCCTTGTCCACTTTTTCTCTGAGAACTGTGGGGAGGGAAATGGCCGACCGTAGGTTCCTAAATGATCCCCCCCCTTTGTGCAGGTGCCCTCCCCCTCCTCCTACCGCTGTAAGGGCGGGCGGACACTTCCTCACTATCATCCTCTGCTGCCTGCGCGCTGCGTGCCGGCTTATTCCCCTTATACCCATATGAGCGCCGGGCACGGCTCCTGGCAGCAGGTAATGAGGGAACTTCTCCCTCAGCTGCTGCACTTTCATCAGCCTCGCGGCGGGCGCCGTCATCCGACCTGCGCCCGCCGAGTGATGAGCCCCTGCCGCGCGTCGCGTCACCCCGTCCACTGGGAGTGACGCGGGTAGCAGCCCCAGACGCGCGGTGACTCCCCGCACGCCCGGAGCGATGACCAGCCAGCCCCCCCCGGACGAAACGCCGCGCTCCGGCTGAGGAGGCCCAGACGCCCTGCCTCCGTTACCGCGGCGGGCACGACCTGAGGCCGCGCGCCCGCCGCGAGTTATCGTCCCCCCACGGGTGGCTCGCAGCCCAGCAGAGGAGCCAGCACCCACTGCAGCTGCCACCGAGGGCGCCACAGAGGTCCCGCGCCCACCGCCTGAAGCTGCGGCCTGGTCGCCGTCAGAGACAGGTAGGCTGCCAGCGTCCCTCTCAGCCATGAGCTCAGCAAACCGGGCGGGTGGCCTAACTGACCGCTTGGGTCGCCTAGGGGTGGCCCGGGGCATATTCAGGGGAAATTAAGCTCTTTAATGTGGAAAGTGAGGTAAATGTAGTGACTGAGGCCTACAGGGACAGGAACACACAACCTACTCACAGAATTTCTCCAGAGAAAAGAGGGAGACTCCTCCTCCCTTGGGAATTACATACAAAGCTAACCCTGACCAAACCCTTGTCCCTATAGGCTCCCTAAGTCACATGCTACTTAAGGCCCCACCCAGCTCTCATGTTTAATCCCCTACATGTCTATCCAGCCATTACGTTGTTTTTCTTTACAGTAAAACAGTTTAAAAATGTACAAGTTTTGGAATCGTTTATAATCAATTTCGTGGTTCAGTACAAGACTTCAATCACAGGTGCAACATGATCATACGAGAAACCCTACGCGTTTCGTCCCCTAGGGACTTCTTCAGGGGTAGTACACCAAGATCGATAAGCTTTTAAAACCTTGATTAAGTGTGTAAATATGGGAATACACTCTTGGGTGAGTGCTTGAAATGGTGATGTGGTCACCGTTGTTGGTCTACCAATCCTGTGCTGGTCCACTCAATGGATGGCAACGATTTCAGAACTCAGAGCGCAATATAACGCCTCTTCAGCTGATGTCCTTTTCAACGTTACCGTCAGTTCCGAGTCTACCTGCCGGAAACACAGTCAGCGTGGAGAGGGATCTTAGACAGAAGGATAAAGGGATATATGGAGGGATTTGTAATAAAATGAAGCAATAAGACATTCTACAGTATATAATACAATAGTATAATAAGATACTTAAACAGCCCATGTTGTGGATACAAACATTTGGAATAGTAAAGTAACTTTCAACAATATATACATAAATGCTTCTTATTGTGACATACACCGCATATCTATATTCTCATATTAGTAGCTAGGTTATAAAACTTATGCATTTAAGGTATTACAATATTGTTGTACAGCATATATGAATATTTTCTTATTATAATAAACATTGTGCGTCTATATTTCTATATTAATGGTGGTATCGGATTATAAGGTATATGCATCTAAGATTGTGAAACAATGTATGCAGAGGTTTTTTCTTATTACAACATACTTCAATATATTGGTATCCTTAAATAACACAATAACCAGATTACAATAGAATACTACCATTCTTCTAGGTTTTTACATGGTGTTTTACAACTATATTCCATTCATACCATGTGTGTACCGGGCATATATCTATATATATACTGTATATATAGATCCCCCACCATGCAGTTACCCATTGACCAAGTTTATAATGACAAGTGGGAGGGGGCCCCCCTGACTAAAATCTAGGACACGTTGGCATGTGTTTAGACTTGAGGACAGAAGATTTCGTACCCTTAGAAGGGAAAACTTAGACAAAAGCTCAACTCGACAAAAAAAAAAAATGTTAATGTCGAAATTATCAGCATATGAAAATTTCGGCATTAGTGGGTTTTTTTATGTTTTTTTGTGTCAATTCATACATTTCAGCACATGGACCCCAAATTCGTTATTATTTTGTTTGCCATGCTCCACTAATGCTGTGCTTGGCACACTTTATTCCTAATTAGAGTCCAGATGGATGGTAACGTATCAAAAAGTTACAAATAAAAAAACCTTATGTCTAACTTTTCATGTGTCGAACATTGTCATGTCAAACTTTTGACCATTTCAACCATACGCAAGTTGACCATAAGGTGTCATCATATTGACTGTCGACACAGAGACTGTTGACCAGATACCATACTGAAGACAATCAGGAAAATTAAGCTGTGCGTTGCCTGTATTAGAAAGTACTTTGTATGTAAGAGCTGAAAAACCAATAATTCTAATTTGAAGTTCACAGAACTGCTTGAAGACATAAAATGATTTTGTGAACTTTGGCTCTTACAAAAATCAACTTGGTTTGGAATCAAATGTGGAATAATCTGCTTGCTCACATCTGCTATGTAACTGATAAACTTAGAAGCATCTTCCAATAGGTTATATATCCAGTTCTGTGGCTATGGAGTATAGGTTCAACAGGATTACATTTGCCCCAACTGCAGTGCAAAATAGTTTTTGTGCTTTGCGATCCTGGCTGGCCCTAAGTATGGATTTTGTAAGGGCCAAATTGTAAGGACACAGTAGATCTGTGGAAAATCTTGTGAGAGCTAACCTCTTGTAGACATTAGAATGAATGGCTCTTTATCAATAATGTCACTGATGTTTAATCAATTTCCAATACTTGTACTAGGGTTCTGCGAATGCCAAGTGACAAATGTGGTTTATATGCTCCTTCTGCATAATGGATATTTTTAAAGTATTAAAACTCGAAGCATTGCTCCTTCTCCATGCTGGTAAATCCATACCACGCAATAAGATTTATTCTAGATAGAAGAAGCTACTTGAAAGGTTTTGTGCTATTGACAAAAGACCTGTCTTTCTGACCCTTTTGATTACTGGAGCAGAGATACCATTGATTAGCTATCATTGTTTGTCTTCTTCTCTTTTCCTCTGCCCTTTTAATTGGAAAAAGTAGGAAAGGTGTTATTGATTTGTTTGTAATTGATAAGATACTAAGCTGTATGTTATTTTAATCAATGTCAACATTGTAGAGCGGCAATGTTACATGAGCGCAAAGGGCGGGGTGCGGATATGGTAGCTATGCACCATTAAATAAGACGACTGTGCTTGGACATCTCATATGTGTTAGTGTAGGGGCTCTTCTATTGTCTTCATATAGGAAACATGATGTGTGAATAGCAAGGCTCAGAGATAAAATTATTTTTAATGTAAGTGAAAACATTTGATAATCACATATAAATTAAAATATATGGTACTTGTTTCCTAGCACGGCGCCACCGATTTTGATCGGGTTGGAAAAATCAGGTTGGTCGCATCGCATTGGACCAAATCGCATGCGATGCGACCCAATTTTTACATTGGATCCAATGTGAAATGGTCCCTGGGACAATATTTTACATTGGATTCAATGTAAAATTGTCCCCAGACCTCAATTTGAACCCCCCTGATGGGTCAAATACCCCCATTGTGAATGGCACCCCACGATTGACATCTACCCGAAGCGTGGCGAGCGCAGCGAGCCCGCGAGGGGCGGCGGTACGCGTCCTCTGACCTTTTCATACCCCCAATATCCACGTCGGCGTGGAGTTGAGAATAGATGAGATGGAGGTGAGCGACCCAGATGAGACTATAAAAACCCTTGACGCTATGGTGGATCGCTTTGTTGCTAGGGGTTACCATCTAGCTGACTTACTAGCCACTAAAGTTAAAGTTTTGGCGATTCCTAGAGATGATTGCTTTAAGGGGGCGAACATTAATGTGAAGAATGATAAAATCATTCCTTGGATTAATAAATACACAGAGAGCAGTAGTACCACCACCAAATATGTTAAAAATATGTGGCCTGTGATAAACTCTGACTGTGACTTGCCAGCCCTGTACAACACACGTTTAATGCCAGCCTACTCACGGGGTAGGAATTTGCGGGATTATTTGGTTAAAACCGACATTACCGACCTTTTAAAACCTAAACCCCCGGCTCATTTCTTGTTTAAAACTGCAGGATGCTACAGGTGTGTTGGCTGCACAACCTGTAGTTCAATGCTCACGGGTAATTCCTTCCTGCACCCCTATAGCGGAAAGAAGTACCCTATTAAACATGTGTTAAATTGTTTATCTAAATTCATTGTTTACCTCATATACTGTCCATGCGGACTTGTATATGTAGGCAAAACAGAAACCACTTTTAGGGAACGTATGGCCAATCACTGATTGGCGATACGATCAGCCCTAACTACTGGAGCCAGCGACCAACCTGTACCACGCCATTTCTTGTTGGCAGGTCATTCAGTAGCTAGCCTTCGCACCAAGATCATTGATCACATACCTGAACCCCGACGGGGTGGTAATAGAAGTCAAATGCTATTGAGATTGGAAAGTAGATGGATCATGAAATTGGAAGCTATGTCACCCCGCGGCTTAAACTAGCAGCTGGGGTTACACTGCTTCTTATGATATGGCCAGTATGTTTATTTAATATTCTAGTTATACCTTTGATAGACTTGGTTTATATATGGTCTCTTTAGCCAATTGCCTGTATTTACAATTTGACTGAATTGGGACAACACCGCGCAAATTAATTAATCCATATCGGTAGTCCATTCTTGTATACTGAAAAACATCGCTGCAATTCATAAATATCGATGTAGATGTCTGCATGTATTTTTATTGACCCCCCCCCTTTCTTTTTCTCATTTCTTTAAATTTCTGTATATCACCATGTTTACCTATATTGATTTAATTCATCATATTTATTTATATTTATTTCACTTACTATTTATTTATAGAAGAAAGTTTGTGATTTGTTTAAACACGTGTGATGATTGACGTCACCCCAGGCCACTATCCTGACTGGTCATTGGTCTCCGTGGTGAGCCAAGGCCACAGGTGTGATGGGAGTGTCAATTTGTAATTTAACTCACCTGATTGGTCATGATGTACCTGACGCTTTGTATAAATCCACTTGGTTGTTCATTGTATGTATATCCCTGACGACGGGAGGGTTACCCCCCGAAACATGTCGGATAAATAAAAAGATTTTTTCTACTTTTGCACAAAGACTCGAGAGTGCCGCTTCATTCCCTTATCTACATGGGAACTGCTGCTTCCAAAGAAGGCACCGGAGCCGTTCACTGCTTATACCCTGTGAGTGCCGGATCAAACTCTGCATATATATATATATATATATATATATATATATATATATATATTACATTGACAAAAAACCTTACGGTTTCACATGTCCCATTAAGGCTTCTTACACATGATCTGGCATTTCTGAAACCTGTTGTAACTCTTCCACTCAAACGCCAAAAAGCAATGAAATTACGATCATTAAGGCTGACGCCTTAATGGACGTGTTCCTTGCGCAATACAGATATGGTACGCCATCACAGCCTGTGGGTAAGTGCAGATTCAGCACTCTCACAGAGTGAGATTGCTGTCACTCACACAATGGTGGAGCTGCTAATTCACAGATTTGTGTGCTCATTGGAATACACACATGCAGTCTATGCAACTGAAGGTCTGAGCAGTTACGTGGCACACTCATCCTAATAAGTACCTGCAATCATCTAAAACGGTCTAGCCCTCTGAATTACTATAGTGTTCACTCTAGCACCCGCCATCTTTGAAAACCCATGCAGTTCCTCTTCCCAGCCTGGGTTGTAGCTGTCTACTGTAGTGCTTCTAGCACAGTGTGACCTGTATATCAGCACTGCAAACCAGACCTTTGCTAGAAACACTACAGCAGACAGCAACACCCCAGACAGGGTAGAGGAACTGCATAGCTTTTAAAAGATAGCGGGTGCTAGAATAAACACTATTACTAGAACTATCCCACTGAGGGTCCAACATCTTTCACACTCACTACATATATCCATTTCATTTAGTATTCACATACAGTTACCAGAAACATCTTTCATAATTGCAAAAACTATAATACTCCCAACTACTATGCATCTACACTTTCTTCTCCTATACGCCTTCATCCTGCTCTGTCTTCCCCGATACCAACTGCTGTGTGTCTTCCCTCATCCAAACCAATGTGTCGTTCCCCATCTGCGCTGCCCTGTCTTTCCACACAGATGCCACTGTTTCCTTCTATCTGTGCCACTGGCTTCCCCTCTATTAGTGATACTCTATCTCCCCCTCCATCCATGCTGCTCTGCCCGCCTCATCCATGACACAGTTTCCCTCCATCTGTGCTGCTCTGTTTTCCCTTTATCCCCTTTGCTCCGAACCCCCTCCCCCATCAGTGCTGTCTTTCCTCCAACTGCTCCTCTGTTTCCCACCCAATCGCATCACTCTGTCTTACCTTCCCCAATCTGTGCCACTCTTTTCCACCCATCTGCTTTGTTAGTCTCCCATCAATGCTGCTTAGCCTTCCTACCATCTACGCATTTCTATTCCTCCCCATCTGCACCACACTGCCTCCTACCCCAATCAACACCACTTTTACCTCATCCTCTTGGCTTTGTTTACTGCTCAGACCTTCAGTTGCATAGACTGCATGTGTGTATTCCAATGAGCACACAAATCTGTGAATTAGCAGCTCCACCATTGTGTGAGTGACAGCAATCTCACTCTGTGAGAGTGCTGAATCTGCACTTACCCACAGGCTGTGATGGCGTACCATATCTGTATTGCGCAAGGAACACGTCCATTAAGGCGTCAGCCTTAATGATCGTAATTTCATTGCTTTTTGGCGTTTGAGTGGAAGAGTTACAACAGGTTTCAGAAATGCCAGATCATGTGTAAGAAGCCTTAATGGGACATGTGAAACCGTAAGGTTTTTTGTCAATGTAATTTCATAGCTTTTTTCAATTTATTTTTTTTTTTATTTTAAATTTCAGTGTAAGAATAAAATTTGATTTTTTAAAATGTTTAATGATAACACACCCCTGGCAATGAGACAGCGTACACGCAGGGGGCTCTGGGAAGGGGACAGCGTACACGCAGGGGGCTCTGGGAAGGGGACAGCGTACACGCAGGGGGCACTGGGAAGGGGACAGCGTACACGCAGGGGGCACTGGGAAGGGGACAGCGTACACGCAGGGGGCACTGGGAAGGGGACAGCGTACACGCAGGGGGCACTGGGAAGGGGACAGCGTACACGCAGGGGGCACTGGGAAGGGGACAGCATACACGCAGGGGGCACTGGGAAGGGGACAGCATACACGCAGGGGGCACTGGGAAGGGAACAGCGTACACGCAGGGGGCATTGGGAAGGGGACAGCGTACACGCAGGGGGCACTGGGAAGGGGACAGCGTACACGCAGGGGGCACTGGGAAGGGGACAGCGTACACGCAGGGGGCACTGGGAAGGGGACAGCGTACACGCAGGGGGCACTGGGAAGGGGACAGCGTACACGCAGGGGGCACTGGGAAGGGGACAGCGTACACGCAGGGGGCACTGGGGGGGGGGGGGGGGACAGCGTACAAGTGGGGGCACTGGGAAGGGGACAGCTTACATGTGGGGGGCGGCACTGTAGGGGGACAGCGTACATGCGGGGGGGCACTGGGGGGGGGCAGCGTACACGCAGGGGGCACTGGGGGGGACAGGGTACACACAGGGATAGTGGGGTGGGGGACAGGGTACACACAGGGATAGTTGGGTGGGGGACAGGGTACACACAGGGACAGAGGGGGACGGATTTACCTGGGTGCAGCTGCAGCACAGGGGGGACAGTACACACGGGGGGCAGCATACAAACGGCGGGCACTGGGGGGGACAGCGTACACATGGCGGGCACTGGGGGGGGGGGGCAGGGTACATACAGGGACAGTGACGGGGGAAAGGGTATGCACAGGGATAGTGGTGTGGGGGACAGTTGGGGGGACATGGTGCACGCAGGGATAGTGGGGATGGGGGACAGGGTACACACAGGGAAAGGGGGGGGGATGGATTTACCTGGGTGCAGCTGCTCCTCTGATGGCCCGGGTGGCTGCTTTCTGTCTTCCGGGTGGCAGAGGCAACTCAACGCCGGGGCTTCACCAGACTGTTAGGGCTGCAGGCTGTGGAAGCGGCTGAACCGAGTCCCGGCGGCAGCATGGGGAGGACAGAGTCTGAGCAGGAAATATAATAATAATTATTATTACAACAACAATGCGTACACACGGGGGGCACAGCGTACACACGAAGGGGGGGGCACAGCTCACACACAGGGGGCACAGCGTACACACGGGGGGGGGGGGCACAGCGTACACACGGGGGGGCACAGCGTACACACGGGGGGGGCACAGCGTACACACGGGGGGGCACAGCGTACACACGGGGGGGCACAGCGTACACACGGGGGGGCACAGCGTACACACGGGGGGGCACAGCGTACACACGGGGGGCACTGGGGGGGATAGCGTACACACGGGGAGGCACTGAGGGGGGACAGCGTACACATGGGGGGATGCACTAAGGGGGCACTGCATACACACGGGAGGCAATGAGGCACTGCGTACAAATGGGGGGGGGCACAGCGTACACACGGGGGGCAATGAGGGTGGACAGAGTACACACGGTGGGCACCGAGGGTGGACAGCGTACACACGGGGGGCAATGAGGGTGGACAGCGTACACACGGGGGGCAATGAGGGTGGACAGCGTACACACAGGGGGCAATGAGGGGAGACAGCGTACACACGGGGGGCAATGAGGGGGGAGAGCGTACACACGGGGGGCAATGAAGGGGGAGAGCGTACACACGGGGGCAATGAGGGGAGACAGCGTACACACGGGGGGCACTGAGGGGAGACAGCGTACACACGGGGGGCACTGAGGGGAGACAGCGTACACACGGGGGGCACTGAGGGGAGACAGTGTACACACAGGGGGGGCACAACGTACACACAGGAGGGGCACAGCGTACACACGGGGGCACTGAGGGGGGACAGCGTACACAGTGGGCACTGAGGGGGGACAGCGTACACACGGTGGGCACTGAGGGGAGACAGCGTACAAACGGGGGGCACTGAGGGGAGACAGCGTCCACACAGGGGGCACTGAGGGGAGACAGCGTCCACACGGGGGGCACTGAGGGGAGACAGCGTCCACACGGGGGGCACTGAGGGGAGACAGCGTCCACACGGGGGGCACTGAGGGGAGACAGCGTCCACACGGGGGGCACTGAGGGGAGACAGCGTCCACACGGGGGGCACTGAGGGGGGACAGCGTACACACGGGGGGTGCACTAAGGAGGCACAACGTACACATGGGAGGCAACAAGGCACTGCATACACACGGGGGCACAGCGTACACACGGGGGGGCACTGAGGGTGGACAGCTTACACACAGGGGGGCACTGAGGGTGGACAGCGTACACACGGTGTGCACTGAGGGGGGTCAGCGTGCACACGGGGGGCACTGAGGGGGGTCAGCGTGCACACGGTGGGGCAGAGCGTACACACGGGGGGGACTGGGGGGGGACAGTGTACAACCGGGGGGCACTGGGGGGGGGCAGCGTACACACGGGGGCACTGCAGGGGTACAGCACACACATGGGGGCACTGGGGGGGTACAGCGCACACACGGGGGGGCACTAAGGAGGCACAACGTACACATGGGAGGCAACGAGGCACAGCGTACACACAGGGGCACTGAGGGGGGACAGCGTACACACGGTGGGCACTGAGGGGGGGACAGCGTACACACGGTGGGCACTGAGGGGGGACAGCGTACACATGGGGGGATGCACTAAGGGGGCACTGCATACACACGGGAGGCAATGAGGCACTGCGTACAAATGGGGGGGGCACAGCGTACACACGGGGGGCAATGAGGGTGGACAGAGTACACACGGTGGGCACCGAGGGGGGACAGCGTACACACGGGGGGCAATGAGGGTGGACAGCGTACACACGGGGGGCAATGAGGGTGGACAGCGTACACACGGAGGGGCAATGAGGGTGGACAGCGTACACACGGGGGGGCAATGAGGGTGGACAGCGTACACACGGGGGGCAATGAGGGTGGACAGCGTACACACGGGGGGCAATGAGGGTGGACAGCGTACACACGGGGGGCAATGAGGGTGGACAGCGTACACACGGGGGGCAATGAGGGTGGACAGCGTACACACGGGGGGCAATGAGGGTGGACAGCGTACACACGGGGGGCAATGAGGGGAGACAGCGTACACAAGGGGGGCAATGAGGGGAGACAGCGTACACACGGGGGGCAATGAGGGGAGACAGCGTACACACGGGGGCAATGAGGGGAGACAGCGTACACACGGGGGGCACTGAGGGGAGACAGCGTACACACGGGGGGCACTGAGGAGAGACAGCGTACACACAGGGGGGCACAACGTACACACGGGAGGCAATGAGGCACTGCGTACACACAGGAGGGGCACAGCGTACACACGGGGGCACTGAGGGGGGACAGCGTACACACGGTGGGCACTGAGGGGGGACAGCGTACACACGGTGGGCACTGAGGGGGGACAGCGTACACACGGTGGGCACTGAGGGGAGACAGCGTACACACGGGGGGCACTGAGGGGAGACAGCGTACACACGGGGGGCACTGAGGGGAGACAGCGTACACACGGGGGGCACTGAGGGGAGACAGCGTACACACGGGGGGCACTGAGGGGAGACAGCGTACACACGGGGGGCACTGAGGGGAGACAGCGTACACACGGGGGGCACTGAGGGGAGACAGCGTACACACGGGGGGCACTGAGGGGAGACAGCGTACACACGGGGGGCACAGAGGGGAGACAGCGTACACACGGGGGGCACTGAGGGGAGACAGCGTACACACGGGGGGCACTGAGGGGAGACAGCGTACACACGGGGGGCACTGAGGGGGGACAGCGTACACACGGGGGGTGCACTAAGGAGGCACAACGTACACATGGGAGGCAACGAGGCACAGCGTACACACGGGGGGCACTGAGGGGAGACAGCGTACACATGGGGGGCACTGAGGGGGGACAGCGTACACACGGGGGGTGCACTAAGGAGGCACAACGTACACATGGGAGGCAACGAGGCACTGCATACACACGGGGGCACAGCGTACACACGGGGGGGCACTGAGGGTGGACAGCTTACACACAGGGGGGCACTGAGGGTGGACAGCGTACACACGGTGTGCACTGAGGGGGGTCAGCGTGCACACGGGGGGCACTGAGGGGGGTCAGCATGCATACAGGGGGCAGAGCGTACACACGGGGGGGACTGGGGGGGGACAGTGTACAACCGGGGGGCACTGGGGGGGGGGGCAGCGTACACACGGGGGCACTGCAGGGGTACAGCACACACATGGGGGCACTGGGGGGGTACAGCGCACACACAGGGGGGGCACTAAGGAGGCACAACGTACACATGGGAGGCAACGAGGCACAGCGTACACACAGGGGCACTGAGGGGGGACAGCGTACACACGGTGGGCACTGAGGGGGGACAGCGTACACACGGGGGGCACTGAGGGGGGACAGCGTACACACGGGGGGCACTGAGGGGAGACAGCGTACACAGGGGGGGCACTGAGGGGAGACAACGTACACACGGGGGGGGGCACTGAGGGGAGACAGCGTACACACGGGGGGGGGGCACTGAGGGGAGACAGCGTACACACGGGGGGGCACTTAGGGGAGACAGCGTACACCCGAGGGGGGGGGGGGGCACTGAGGGGAGACAGCGTACACACGGGGGGGGGGCACTGAGGGGAGACAGCGTACACACGGGGGGCATTGAGGGGGGACAGCGTACACACGGGGGTCACTGAGGGGGGACAGCGTACACATGGGGGGGTGCACTAAGGAGGCACAACGTACACATGGGAGGCAACGAGGCACAGCGTACACACGGGGGGCACTGAGGGTGGACAGCATACACACAGGGGGGCACTGAGGGTGGACAGCGTACACACGGGGGGCACTGAGGGGGGTCAGCGTACACACAGGGGGCACTGAGGGGGGTCAGCGTACACACGGGGGGCACTGAGGGGGGTCAGCGTACACACGGGGGGTCAGCGTACACACAGGGGGGCAGAGCGTATACATGGGGGGTCAGCGTACACACGGGGGCACTGCAGGGGTACAGCACACACATGGGGGCACTGGGGGGGGGGTACAGCGCACACACGGGGGGCACTGGGATGGGGACAGCGTACACATGGGGGGCACTGGGGGGGGGTGCGCAGCGTACACACGGGGGGCACTGCGTACACACAGGGGGAACTGGGGGAGGGACAACGTACACATGGGGGCAATGGAGGAGGGACAGCGTATACACACGGGGGCACTGGGGGGACAGCATACACACACAGGGGCAACAGCATACACACAGGGGGCACGGGGGGCAGTGTACACATGGGGGGCACTGGGAGGGGGATAGCATACACATGGGGGCACTGGGGGGGCAGCGTACACACAGGGGGCACTGGGGGGGGACTGCGTACACACGGGGGGCACTGGGGGAGGGACAGCGTACACACGGGGGGCACTGGGGGAGGGACAGCGTACACACGGGGGCACTGGGGGAGGGACAGCGTACACACGGGGGGCACTGGGGGAGGGACAGCGTACACACGGGGGGCACTGGGGGAGGGACAGCGTACACATGGGGGCACTGGGGGAGGGACAGCGTATACACACGGGGGCACTGGGGGAGGGACAGCGTATACACACACAGGGGCAACAGCATACACATAGGGGGCACGGGGGGGCAGTGTACACATGGGGGGCACTGGGGGGACAGCGTACACATGGGGGCACTGGGGGCCGAACAGCGTACACACGGGGGGCACTGGGAGGGGGACAGCATACACACGGGGGGCACTGGGATGGGGACAGCGTACATATGGGGGGCACTGGGATGGGGACAGCGTACACATGGGGGGCACTGGGATGGGGACAGCGTACACATGGGGGGCACTGGGATGGGGGGGCGCAGCGTACACACAGGGGGCACTGGGGGGACTGCGTACACACGGGGGCACTGCGTACACACGGGGGGAACTGGGGGAGGGACAGCGTACACATGGGGGCAATGGAGGAGGGACAGCGTATACACACGGGGCACTGGGGGGGACAGCATACACACACAGGGGCAACAGCATACACACAGGGGGCACAGGGGGGCAGTGTAACATGGGGGGCACTGGGAGGGGGATAGCATACACATGGTGGGCACGGGGGGGAGCGTACGCACAGGGGGCACTGGGGGGGACTGCGTACACACCGGGGGCACTGGGGGGAGGGACAGCGTACACACGGGGGGCACTGGAGGAGGGACAGTGTACACATGGGGGCACTGGGGGAGGGACAGCATATACACACGGGGGCACTGGGGGAGGGACAGCGTATACACACACAGGGGCAACAGCATACACACAGGGGGCACGGGGGGGCAGTGTACACATGGGGGCACAGCGTACACACGGGGGCACTGGGGGGGCAGCATACACACGGGGGGCACATCATACACACGGGGGGCACTGGGGGGACAGCATACACACGGGGGGCACTGGGGGGACAGCATACACACGGGGGGCACTGGGGGGGAACAGCGTACACACGGGGGGCACTGGGGGGGCACAGCGTACACACAGGGGGGGGGGCACTGGGGGCTACAGCGTACACATGGGGGGCACTGGGGGTACAGCGTACACATGGGGGGGCACTGGGGGTACAGCGTACACGGGGGGCACTGGGGGTACAGCGTGCACACGGGGGGCACTGGGGGTACAGCGTACACACGGGGGGCACTGGGATGGGGACAGCGTACACACGGGGGGCACTGGGATGGGGACAGCGTACACACGGGGGGCACTGGGATGGGGACAGCGTACACACGGGGGGCACTGGGATGGGGACAGCGTACACACGGGGGGCACTGGGGGGGCACAGCGTACACACAGGGGGGGGGCACTGGGGGCTACAGCGTACACATGGGGGGCACTGGGGGTACAGCGTACACATGGGGGGGCACTGGGGGTACAGCGTACACGGGGGGCACTGGGGGTACAGCGTGCACACGGGGGGCACTGGGGGTACAGCGTACACACGGGGGGCACTGGGATGGGGACAGCGTACACACGGGGGGCACTGGGATGGGGACAGCGTACACACGGGGGGCACTGGGATGGGGACAGCGTACACACGGGGGGCACTGGGATGGGGACAGCGTACACACGGGGGGCACTGGGATGGGGACAGCGTACACACGGGGGGCACTGGGATGGGGACAGCGTACACACGGGGGGCACTGGGATGGGGACAGCGTACACACGGGGGGCACTGGGATGGGGACAGCGTACACACGGGGGGCACTGGGATGGGGACAGCGTACACACGGGGGGCACTGGGATGGGGACAGCGTACACACGGGGGGCACTGGGATGGGGACAGCGTACACACGGGGGGCACTGGGATGGGGACAGCGTACACACGGGGGGCACTGGGATGGGGACAGCGTACACACGGGGGGCACTGGGATGGGGACAGCGTACACACGGGGGGCACTGGGATGGGGACAGCGTACACACGGGGGGCACTGGGATGGGGACAGCGTACACACGGGGGGCACTGGGATGGGGACAGCGTACACACAGGGGGCACTGGGATGGGGACAGCGTACACACGGGGGGCACTGGGATGGGGACAGCGTACACACGGGGGGCACTGGGATGGGGACAGCGTACACACGGGGGGCACTGGGATGGGGACAGCGTACACACGGGGGGCACTGGGATGGGGACAGCGTACACACGGGGGGCACTGGGATGGGGACAGCGTACACACGGGAGGCACTGGGATGGGGACAGCGTACACACGGGGGGCACTGGGATGGGGGCAGCGTACACACGGGGGGCACTGGGATGGGGGCAGCGTACACACGGGGGGCACTGGGATGGGGACAGCGTACACACGGGGGGCACTGGGATGGGGACAGCGTACACACGGGGGGCACTGGGATGGGGACAGCGTACACACGGGGGGCACTGGGATGGGGCCAGCGTACACACGGGGGGCACTGGGATGGGGACAGCGTACACACGGGGGGCACTGGGGGGGGGGTTCAACAGCGTACACACGGGGGGCACTGGGGGGAGACAGCGTACACACGAGGGGCTCTGCGGGGACAGCGTACACACGGGGGCACTGCGGGGACAGCGTACACACGGGGGCACTGGGATGGGGACAGCGTACACAAGGGGGGCACTGGGATGGGGACAGCGTACACACGGGGGGCACTGGGATGGGGACAGTGTACACACGGGGGGCACTGGGATGGGGACAGCGTTCACACGGGGGGCACTGGAATGGGGACAGCGTTCACACGGGGGGCACTGGGATGGGGACAGCGTACACACGGGGGGCACTGGGATGGGGACAGCGTACACACGGGGGGCACTGGGATGGGGACAGCGTACACACGGGGGGCACTGGGATGGGGACAGCGTACACACGGGGGGCACTGGGATGGGGACAGCGTACACACGGGGGGCACTGGGGGGGGGTTCAACAGCGTACACACGGGGGGCACTTGGGGGAGACAGCGTACACACGAGGGGCTCTGCGGGGACAGCGTACACACGGGGGCACTGCGGGGACAGCGTACACACGGGGGCACTGTGGGGACAGCGTACACACGGGGGCACTGTGGGGACAGCGTACACACGGGGGCACTGGGGGGGAGACAGCGTACACACAGGGGCACTGGGGGGGAGACAGCGTACACACAGGGGCACTGGGGGGGAGACAGCGTACACACAGGGGCACTGGGGGATGAGCAGCGTACACACGGGGGCACTGGGGGACGAACAGCGTACACGCGGGGGCACTGGGGGGCGAACAGCGTACACGCGGGGGCACTGGGGGGGCGAACAGCGTACACGCGGGGGCGAACAGTGTACACGCGGGGGCACTGGGGGGCGAACAGCGTACACGCGGTGGCACTGGGGGGCGAACAGCGTACACGCGGTGGCACTGGGGGGCGAACAGCGTACACGCGGGGGCACTGGGGGGGCGAACAGCGTCCACGCGGGGGCGAACAGCGTACACATGGGGCACTGGGGGGCGAACAGCTTACACACGGGGGCACTGGGGGGCGAACAGTGTACACACGGGGGCACTGGGGGGCGAACAGCGTACACACGGGGGCACTGGGGGGCGAACAGCGTACACTCGGGGGCACTGGGGGGCGAATAGCGTACACTCTGGGGCACTGGGGGCGAATAGCGTACACTCTGGGGCACGAACAGCGTACACACGGGGGGCGAACAGCGTACACACGGGGTCGGGACATCGTACACACAGGGTCACTGGAGGGGGGACAGCGTACACACGGGGGCACTGGAGGGGGACTGCGTACACACTGGGGCACTGGAGGGGGACAGCGTACACACGGGGGCACTGGAGGGGGACAGCATACACACGGGGGCACTGGGGGGGGACAGAGTACACACGGGGGCACTGGGGGGGGGGGACAGCGTACACACGGGGGCACTGGGGGGGGACAGCGTACACACGGGGGCACTGGGGGGGGACAGCATACACACGGGGGCACTGGGGGGGGACAGCATACACACGGGGGCACTGGGGGGGGGCAGCGTACACACGGGGGCGCTGGCTACATACAGGGACAGTGGGGTGGGGGACAGGGTACACACAGGGACAGTGGGGGGACGGATTTACCTGGGTGCAGCTGCTCCTCTGATGACCAGGGTGGCTTCTTTTTCCCTTCCCGGTGGCAGAGGCAACTCAAGGAGGCGCCTAAATCTGGTGCGCAGGCTGTGGAAGCGCCTCAGTCCCGGCGGTACCATGGGGTGGTCAGCGTCTGGGCAGGAAACATAATAATAATATTAAAGGGCACAGCGTTCACACGGAGGAGGGCACAGCGTACACACGGGGGGGGAGCACAGCGTACACACACGGGGGGGGAGCACAGCGTACACACACGGGGGGGGGAGCACAGCGTACACACACGGGGGGCACAGCGTACACACACGGGGGGGAGCACAGCGTACACACACGGGGGGGGAGCACAGCGTACACACACGGGGGGGGGGGAGCACAGCGTACACACACGGGGGGGGGAGCACAGCGTACACACACGGGGGGGGGGAGCACAGCGTACACACACGGGGGGGGGGAGCACAGCGTACACACACGGGGGGGGAGCACAGCGTACACACACGGGGGGGAGCACAGCGTACACACACGGGGGGGAGCACAGCGTACACACACGGGGGGGAGCACAGCGTACACACACGGGGGGGAGCACAGCGTACACACACGGGGGGGGGGGAGCACAGCGTACACACACGGGGGGGAGCGTCTGGGCAGGAAACATAATAATAATATTAAAGGGCACAGCGTTCACACGGAGGAGGGCACAGCGTACACACGGGGGGAGCACAGCGTACACACGGGGGGGGAGCACAGCGTACACACGGGGGGGGGAGCACAGCGTACACACACGGGGGGGAAGCACAGCGAACACACACACGGGGGAAGCACAGCGCACACACACGGGGGGGAGCACAGCGCACACACACGGGGGGGAGCACAGCGCACACACACGGGGGGGAGCACAGCGCACACACACGGGGGGGAGCACAGCGCACACACACGGGGGGGAGCACAGCGCACACACACGGGGGGGAGCACAGCGCACACACACGGGGGGGAGCACAGCGCACACACACGGGGGGGAGCACAGCGTACACACACGGGGGGGAGCACAGCGTACACACACGGGGGGGAGCACAGCGTACACACACGGGGGGGAGCACAGCGTACACACACGGGGGGGAGCACAGCGTACACACACGGGGGGGAGCACAGCGTACACACACGGGGGGGAGCACAGCGTACACACACGGGGGGGAGCACAGCGTACACACACGGGGGGGAGCACAGCGTACACACACGGGGGGGAGCACAGCGTACACACACGGGGGGGGAGCACAGCGTACACACACGGGGGGGGAGCACAGCGTACACACACGGGGGGGAGCACAGCGTACACACACGGGGGGGAGCACAGCGTACACACACGGGGGGGGAGCACAGCGTACACACACGGGGGGGGAGCACAGCGTACACACACGGGGGGGAGCACAGCGTACACACACGGGGGGAGCACAGCGTACACACACGGGGGGAGCACAGCGTACACACACGGGGGGAGCACAGCGTACACACACGGGGGGAGCACAGCGTACACACACGGGGGGAGCACAGCGTACACACACGGGGGGGAGCACAGCGTACACACACGGGGGGGAGCACAGCGTACACACACGGGGGGGAGCACAGCGTACACACACGGGGGGGAGCACAGCGTACACACACGGGGGGGAGCACAGCGTACACACACGGGGGGGAGCACAGCGTACACACACGGGGGGGAGCACAGCGTACACACACGGGGGGGAGCACAGCGCACACACACGGGGACAGTGAGGGGCGCACACACACACGGGGACAGTGAGGGGCGCACACACACACGGGCACAGTGAGGGACGCACACACACACGGGCACAGTGAGGGACGCACACACACACGGGCACAGTGAGGGACGCACACACACACGGGCACAGTGAGGGGCGCACACACACACGGGGATAGTGAGGGGCACACGGGGACAGTGAGGGGCACACACACACGGGGACAGTGAGGGGCACACACACACACGGGGACAGTGAGGGGCACACACACACACGGGGACAGTGAGGGGCACACACACACACGGGGACAGTGAGGGGCACACACACACACGGGGACAGTGAGGGGCACACACACACGGGGACAGTGAGGGGCACACACACACAGGGACAGTGAGGGGCGCACACACACACGGGGACAGTGAGGGGCACACACACACATGGGGACAGTGAGGGGCACACACACACACACGGGGACAGTGAGGGGCACACACACACGGGGACAGTGAGGGGCACACACACACACGGGGACAGTGAGGGGCACACACACACGGGGACAGTGAGGGGCACACACACACACACTGGGACAGTGAGGGGCACACACACACACGGGGACAGTGAGGGGCACACACACACACGGGGACAGTGAGGGGCACACACACACACACATGGAGACAGTGAGAGGGGACACACACACACACATGGGGACAGTGAGGGGACACACACGGGGACAGTGAGGACACACACACATACACATGGGGACAGTGAGGACACACACACATGGGGACATGAGGGGCGCACACACACACACACGGAGACAGTGAGGGGCGCACACACACACACACGGGGGGCAGCGTACACACGTTCATAACCACTGGCAGAAAGTGAAACTCTACATGCAAGGAGGCGCTTACAGGTCGGGGGGAGGTGTTTGATGTGTGCAATGTGCATACATACACACACTGCCCACATAGCCTGCTAGCTCCATACTGACTTTCCACGCAGCCGCTGCCGCTCCGTTCCCTGTGCTCTCATCTCCCTGGCGCCTGTAGCTCCGTCTTCCCTGGCTCAGCACAGGTGCCGCTCTCTGCACACTCACTCCTCCCTGGTGCTGGCTAGATCACACTGCCCCGGCCGCTCACATAAAAAAAAAAAGACATGCGGCCGCGGCACCCCTGGGACATCGCTGCGGCACCCCAGGGAGCCGCGCGGTGCACAGTTTGGGAACCACTGCAAGTTTTCTGCCCCCCCCCCCTGCAAGTGCCAACACGATGCTTCAGCAGCTACAGGGACTTGAAAGAACTTCAACTCCCAGAATCCCCCATCCAGGCGCAAGGATTCTGGGAGTTGTAGTGCGAGCCTCCTGTGACGGCAACTGGGTTGCCTCAGCGTCCCGGGCTGGTTGGTAGGGGATGGTGGATGCCAGGGAGAGGAGAGCTGCCTAACGGGGACACAGGTACCGTTCTGCTTTTCTTCATCAGCACTCAGGACACTCATCCCTGTTAATTCAGCAGAGCCCTCGCTTCTCCGTCGGCCATCTTGGTACAGCCAAGTGAAGCCTCTCAGAGTACTCCCCCTGGTGGTGGCTTTTGCGCATGCGCAACAAGTTGGAGCTCCTATCTCTATAATGGGGCATGTTTCACTTAATTATAAAAAAACTGTACCTATCTGAAAATCCTCAACCCCAAAAGGCACTCCACTGGGACAATATCTACCTAATAAAACAAACCCCAAGTCTCAATTGTTCCCCTACCCCGAGTTATGCCTTCCCAAAAAAACCCTCATAGACTAACATGGGTGACAAAGTGTCATTTCTGAAGTGTCAGAAAAAAACTGGCAGTTGGAAGTTTAGATCGCTCCCAATTAGTCATTTTTTAATATTTCGCCCTGAAATTTGGCAGGCAGCACCGGTTGACGATTCTACGCGTACATGCCAAATTTCAGCTCGGTATGCCCAGTCACTTTTGAGGTGCAGTCCCTCAAACACCATGCCCCCATCCGAAAAGTTCCCTATGGGAAAAATCCGTTCGTTGGATTCAGCCTTAATATAAGGGCACTACCGTGCCCTTATAATATATATATATACATACACATATAATGTAGACACTGACCACAATATTGTTTTCTATCTTGTTCAGTATTCTATTAATCACTAGGTGATTCATCGCGCCCTACGGGCCCTGCCCCTTCAACATGTGAACGCCTTTATTGCATGAAATATAGTTTGGGCTGGTGTATTGTGGGTAGGGAGGGTGTGGGTGTATTGCGGGTGTGGTGTTTTACAGGTGGATGTGGGTGTGCTGTGGATGGTGGATTGCCGGGTGCGGTGGTGTGTTGGGTGGGTGAGGGTTGTGTGCGAGGATGGCGTGGGTGGGGGAGGAGTGGTTGTGTAGCGGGTGTCACTTAGACAATGCAGGCAGACACAATAGTAAAGGGCCTTAAACACATAATACAGGTTGAGTATCCCGTATCCAAAATGCTCGGGACCAGGAGAATTTTGGATAACAGATTTTTCCGTATTTCGGAATATTTTAATATTTCAATGATGTATTTTGAAGTATCTTGCATTTATGCTGTATAAACACATAATATACACACAAATATATTTTATTACCACATAAAATACACACAAATATATTTTAATTGTTCAAAAAACAAGGTTTCAAAACGTGAAACAAAATGTGTGTACTATCTCAGCACTGAATTTGAATGCCAAGCAATCATTGTCTTGCACATATATAGTGCCAGTTACATATCATGTCCCCAGTGATGCTGTTACAAATGTCCCCAGTGAGGTTTTAGCAAAAAAAAAAAAAAAATTCACTTTCTGGAATGTCCGTATTTCGGAATAATTCGGATAACGGATATTCGGATACGGGATACTCGACCTGTACACATAAGGGCTAATTTTGAGTCACACACAGTGATCCGAATTTGGCTCCTGGCCCACTGGTCAGGGTTTGCGCATGCACATTCCTGTGCATGTGCAAACCCTGAACGTTGTCGGCAAGTTACTCACTCGACAGGCTGTTTTCAGTGGGGAGAGAGGGGTGGTCAGTGATGTAGACAGGGATCCTCATGAAAATTCTGGGTACGCGTGCGAGCCGATGGCTGCAAGGGGGCCCGCTCTTCAGGCACATACGCCCCCTGGCCAGCTTTATACACAAAGAGGTCGCACTGCCCAATCCTATGCACACACACAGATCCGCCCCCCCGCACAACGTTACCACCCCAGCCACCACCACTCCCCCTGTCCAGTGCCCAAGCAGCTGGAAGTTCCACGAGACCTTATAAGATGATGGTTGGGGGTGTGTTGGGGATGTTGGAGGAGCCGATGAAGGAGTCCTCTCCTCCCACCATGGGAATTCCCATGGTGGGAGGAGAGGACGCCTGGGTAGCTTGTGGTAACTTGAGGAATATCCCCTTAAGCCTGGTTTGGGGAACCCTTCCATCCGGATAGGAGGGCATCCTGATTTATCACAGGCACCCGGCTTTCCCTCTTTTTTACTCTTTTATTTTGGGATTTTTAATTTTGGATTTTAACACTTGCTGTTTATCATCTGGACTCGATCATTTGATGCACCTTGTGAAGGTGTTTCCAGTTAAAGAAACCTTTTGAGGAACATAGGGCACTGACCCTCGGTGAGTCAACATTCTTATGTTCACCCGCTGAGGTGATCTGGTTAATCTTACAGTATTCATCTATTCATCAGAAAGCAGAAGATTTAAAGATACCTTGATGTGCATATAGGGCACTAATTGAAAGTCAGTCAGCAGTGTCCTATTGTAAACTACTAGACAGAAGGGATATCAAGATGAAGAACCGGTATACCAGGCCAGCGATTGGTTTTGATTAAAGGGGATACAGCGCCTATGATCGTCTGTTTTGTACTTCAGTACATAATTGCTTACTCTTCTAGACCTTGTTGGAGAAGTCAGAATTTATGGGTAGTCACCCATACCCAGAAAAGTGTAGGCATATATCCCACATCCTACTGGCTTCCTAGTGAAGCAAAGAGGATTTGGAGAAAATCCCCAGAATTGCGGTGGCGGTTGGATGTGCATGTCTAAATGAGAAACAATGCATCATTTAGACTTTACCCTTACGGACACACCAATTGTGACAGATAGATATAGATTTGTTGACTTGTTGCTACCTATTAAACTCATTGATAAATCATCTCTTATGTTTGATATGCATCACATTATAGTAGTATACTATACATGTAGTATACTATAGTAGTATACTATACATTTCTCATAGATTTATCTAGTTTAACTCCTCCGCCACTTCCTGTATAGAAACAGAAACATACAGGTACTAAAGATGTATTGGCTTCTGACAAAATGGAGAAGGGACATATTCTATCAAAAAGGCTGCATAATATTGTAGAGCAGGCATGTCCAACCTGCGGCCCTCTAGTTGTACTACACATCCCAGCATGCCTTGCAATAGTTTTAGCATTCCCTAATAGCAATACTATGGCAAGGCATGCTGGGATGTGTAGTTTCACAACAGCTGGAGGGCCGCAGGTTGGACATGCCTGTTGTAGAGCTATACACTTCTAGTGTAGAAATGTTGTTGTGCTCTTTAGATATGGAAGCAGTCCACAGGGCCGGTGCCACCACTAGGCAGTACTAGGCATTTGCCTAGGGCGCCGGCCACTGGGGCGCGGTAGTTGGGAGCAGGGTCCCCTAGAAGGTAGTTGGGAGCAGCCTCCCTTCCCCCCTAGATCAGCGCGCCGGCCGGGCGGCACATGTTAATGCTGGGCAGCGCTGAGCACTTGGCTCACCCTCAGATGCTGCCCAGCTGTACGCGGAAGATGTCTGCGTCTGTCTGCGCCGGGATTGAACACAGCACAGTGAGCCCTGCTCCCTCCTGCCCGGTAAGCGAGACCTCCTCACTCCTGCCCGCTGAGCTAGCCCGCACGCTGCCAACCCCCCCCCCCCCCAAAGCAGCACAGCAAACTCTGCACAGTTAGGGCCATGGTGGGTATCAAACCCATGACCTCAGTGCTGTGAGGTAGTAATGTTAACCATTACACCAACCGTACTGCCCGTACTGCCTTATAAATGACTGCCCTTTAAAAAACCTCAGAGTTCGGCTGGACTCGCACGCCATTAAATTCAACCCTATTAAAGCTAATAGATACTGCTGATCCGATAAAAGCTCCGATCTAACATTGAGCAATTTCTGGTTGGGGGGGGGGGGGGGGGGGGGGGGGGAGTCGATACATAACTGCTGATCGCCCGGACTGTGAATTTGCAGCGTATTCAAATGAATGCGCTCCTAGTATATGGCTCATAGTACACACACATGTGGGCCATACTGCGAAGATATCCAGCACTTTTTTAAAAAATCGATAGCCGTGCGCAAGGTGACTGATAGAAGGCCAGCTCTGGGGCTGGTAACCACCTGTTTTCTGGGAGTGTCAGGGAAAATGCAGGCATACTCAGGTATTTGAATGGAAGACATGTGACATCATCTCCGGCCCCAATTAGTCTGTTTCATACGCACCCTCCGAATAAGTCCTGGGCTACGCAGAGGAAAAATCATTTGATGGTGAACATCTTGCGTATGTATTTGCTGCTAAGCATCGATCGGCAATATTTGGCAAGCCTTTAACATCAATTACCTGATCGCAGGGCTCTGAAAATTAGCAGCACAGCAATCCGATCTGCATAACCCCCATTGTACAGTACACTATCTTCTACTCTCTACAAGATCGGGAGGTTGGAAGATCAGGATGTCGTGTGCAGCAGTTTATCGACTTCAAATACTCTAACATTCCTGCATGCGTACTATCCAATTATTGGGCTGATCAGTCAATAATCAGGGGATCAGTCTGATAATTGGATTGTATCATTTATTTAGTCTTTGGAATGCCAGGATCTGATTGGTTGCTTTAGCCAACTAATCCACTTTATATTTCTCTGTTTTGCCCTTTATGAAGGAAGTGATATAATTTTGAATGTTTTGGGTTCTTTTTACGCTTTGCATATACCTGAGATATGTTACATTGGTACAATATAAACATATTAGATACTTATAGACAAGAATTACCATGAAAATAATAAAGTTGAATTTGTCAGAATTATGAAATTGGATATAAACTGTGGACTTGTATTGCTGCTTAGTTGTCAATTTGAAAAGAAAAGCACTTAAATACAATATATTGTACAAAATGACATCAATACATTAGCATGCAGACACACTGCTCATTGTGAAACAACTTTTAAGTGACTTTGACTCGTAAGAGATCATGGATGTATAAAAATAGACTAAAATGTCAAAACTAATATTTGGCCTTGATACGTGTAGCCAATATATCCTCAATTAAGCTGTAAGTAGGCATTTGGTAATCTGTGCCAAAAAGGGCATTGGCACTCTCCACCCCCCCCCCCCCCCTTCATATACTTTAAATAGCAGTCCTCACTCCCCAAAAAAGGATCATGGTCTTGCGAGAATACATGAAGCCATGCAATTGTACCCTCAATTCAAATGTCACTGCACGGTAATGCATCTTAATACACCAAACATTGTGCCCTTTATTCACATTATACCACAAAGTAATGTCCCTTATGTTGGGTACAAACCAGGATGACAAGGGTCCGATCCCATCAATCTAGATCCAATTCCGACCGATTGGATGTAGATTGTGTGGTGATTGGGCCCTTTTCTGTCCTGGTATGGACCGATACCGATCCGATGCACGGTCCCGCGGGTCGGTCGTTCTTCATATCCTACCTGCTGCAGGTAGGATCTGAAGAACGACCATACTCCCGGGTGCGGGTCGCCATCGGATGGGACCCGCTCATGGTGCACATTGTTAGGGGGTCGTGTCCCCCCCCCCCCGTGTCATCATGAGCGGGTCGGAAGAAACACTGACCCGCTCACGATGTGCATCGTGAGTGGGTCGTCCTGGTGTGTACCCCACATTAGTCACATAATACAGCACAGTGGTGCTGGTTATTGATGTTACATCACACATTAGTGTTCCATACACATATTAGGGGAGATTTACTAAGAAGGGAGTTCTATTTTGCCTGGGATGTTGCTATGGGCAACCAATCAGAATCTACTTCTTATTTATTCAGCACCTTCTTGAAGATAATAGTTAGTATCTAATTGGTCTCCCATAGCAGCATCCCATGTGAAGTAGAACTCCCATCTTAGTAAATTACCCCCATTATGTCATACATTATTTCCCCTTATTCATGTTAATCAGAATGGTAGTGCCCCCTTTTCACATTACATTACACAGTATAGTCCCTTGATCATATTATGTTAGACAGTATATTCTGCGTGCGTCTGAGGGTGTTTCTGCATACGAATTGCTTCATTATAGTGTTTTCCAGGTTTTTTAGAGTGCCTAAGCAACGTGCGGCGCACCTGGGCACATCACATAGCAAAGTACAAAAAGTATGTGCAGCCTTTTTTATTTATTTTTTTACAGTGCCAGTCACACACAGAATATAAGCACGTGAATATGATTTTAATCAGCAAAAGCTGCTTGTGTGTCCTATTTGCTCCATTTTGAAAATAAGATGTATTTTAATGGTAAAATCTGCTTAAACATGTCTGACACTACCGAGCCACACAGAGCTCACATGTTATGTATAACGCTACTTGTATCACATGGAGGATAGATGTAAATGTAAAAATCTGTATTTGGTGTGGCGGCAGACGTTTCCACCCACAGGGCATCTGTGTTCTCTGCAGGACACTGGCCACACCACCCTAATTATGGCACTATCCACATTTTTTGTGACCAGTATAATATCACTGGGCAACCTTCTGGGGAAAACTGGCAACATATAAGTAGGTGGTGACCCTCGGGTTTCATCAATGAAGCTTTCAGCAGCCCATTGCCACTGTGTTAATGCGTGCCACGAACATCTCCAATCTCTTACTACACCTCTACAATGACTGTATGTGCACTGTAATATAATCAAAATTTTGGGGGGCAATCAATGAGTTTTAACTTTCTGAAACTCATTGTGTATGACAAATGGTGCTCCAGCCAATCAGCTCCCAACTGTCACATTTTGAAAGAATTACAGGAGCTGGTTGGTTGGAGCAGCATTTATATAACTAAATGAATTTAAAATAGCTAAAACTCATTGATAAAATAGG
This sequence comes from Crinia signifera, assembly GCF_055691185.1. Classification (NCBI taxonomy): domain Eukaryota; kingdom Metazoa; phylum Chordata; class Amphibia; order Anura; family Myobatrachidae; genus Crinia; species Crinia signifera. The sequence goes on along the minus strand of NC_139222.1, from coordinate 73,757,678 downwards.
ACTCTTTGTTACAAAACATTGCCTTGTAGACTGAGCTTCATTTTGTGACTGTCTACAAGGCTTTAGAACTACATGCTACAGGTGACTTCATTTTATTGCTGTTTAACAAAAAAAAAAAAAAACCTGAAGCAGTATAATGGAGGCTTAAATCAAATATAAATATTCATTGTATTTCCCCTAGCCTTTTAAGACACTTTTCCAATAGTCTTCATTCTTTATGCCGCAGCACTGCTTTTATTTCAAGCCGTGACAGGAGGACACATATTTCTGTCTAATAAATATTACTCTTCAGTACAATATTAATAAATCCGGGCAGTGTAGTCGAGCTGTGATAGTGTGTTAGTCCAGCCACTCACACACTTAAACACCATTAACATCAAAAATTAGGAATGACAGTTATTACAGGAAATGAATCAAGGGCTCCTTCAGATAACACTGGGCAGGTGCAGAAATTTATTGTACTCTTGACAATCTCAGAGTCGTAAAGTCACCAAATTCAAGACACTAACTACAACAGCCGCCAACCTGTGCCTTGTAGGATCTAAATTGTCTTTCCCTTCACGCACAAGACCATTATTTGAGTCTGAAATGTGATCTTACTTTATACTTTCCTCTCTTTCAAGTGGATAGTGAGTTTTAATGGCTGCTAAAGGTCATCACAGTTTTATAAGGATTATTGGACCGTGAAAAACAAAACGAATTATGGGTAACCCATATCTGAGCAATTATTTCTCTAGGAAAATTCCTATAAATATTTTTTGGGTGTCAAATAACACCTCCTGGCTTTCATAACTAATGTGTTTAAAGGAAAATATACATTTCTCAGCTTGCTTTTATTATAATTGTATACATCAATGTCATTTTCATAAAAGTAGTTTGCATAAAAAAAAGACTTGAAACCATATAATTTAATAAAAAATGTACAAATATCCTGTAATTTATCCTAATCATTTTAATTTATGCCAATTGTCCTTTGAAATGCTGCTATGCCTGGGATTGGCCATAACTAATTGTCCAATGAGTGAATGAAATAGATTCCTGTCCTTTGCAATACAAACTCAACAGGCCTAACAGAGCTGGATTAAGACTACATGGGACCTAGGTGAGACAATGGCTCGGTTCTCCTGTGTGTAAATGGGAGGGGGTAAGGGGCATGGCCTTACAGTAGGGTTTGTGGCCTCACCACTTGTCCCCTGTTCCCATTACTCTTGAGATGCCGTGCAGTATTAATTTTCACCCCCACTGCACACCACATAGCTGTGATAGAATAGATGGACAGTACCCAAAAAGATGAACTGCCCTGCTAAAACGTGTTAGGATGGGAGAATCTTGGGGAGGAAGGAGAGTGTCACATCTAGGCATACTCTCACACAGCAGCATGTCATGTTAATGGAAGGGGGGCCCAGGGGAAAAAAATAGGAGACCCAGGACTGCGTAGAGGTATGCCAGGCCCCGGTAAAATTTGGGCGTGACCTAATAGCGGCAGGCAAGGCCACGCCCCCCAAATTATTACACTGACAATGAAAAAACCCTCTAAAGTCAAGGGGGGAGTGTTATTATCCTTCCACTCCTTCAGCAGCAGCACACATCTACATCATATGCTGTTCTGACAGGCAGGCTCAGCATGAGCTCTCACGCTGTCTGCGAGATGCTCATGTCGAGCCTGCTGTATGTGTGTGCTGCTGCCGCCTGGTAGGGATGGAGGGTGTCGGACCAGGGCCCCCACCAGGTCCCTCCAGCAAGCCCGGGCCCGGGTAATCCCCCCTCTAGGCAGCCCTGAGGAGACCCAGGAAATATGACCCTATGATTACTCAGAGATTCTGCCTGTTGATGCTGACTTCCATAAGCCATGGCACACAATCCCCTCCAGGACCCATGCAAGTGCCAGATTTGGCTTGTCGGCCCCATTCCTAAGGAGGGTTATGTTCACAGCACAGGTGCTAGCCATCTTTAATGCTGGGTGGGTGCTGGGAAATCTGATGATTTAGGTTGACACTGATTCCTTTAGATGTGGGGTTGCATTTTTAATGTTTATTTATATAGTTTACCATTAAATTTAGGCAACGGGTTAAAATAAAAATAAAAACACCAGATTTTCCAAAGGGTTTTTACAAAAAGAATTAAAGCTGTCAAAGGGCATTGTCACGAGTGGGGGATTGGATGAAGTCGTGTGGTGCTCAGGAACAGGAGACGGACCAGGAGGGGAAGGATTGAACCGTGCTGGTTTAATAAATGATTTCATAAATGGCAGACAACTTTTAGCACTTAAATACGTCTTTAAGTGGCAGTTAGTGGTAAACGAATAATTTAAAGAAGTAAGTCCCGAAAGAATATAAACCACGTCTGTGATAAACAAAAGTCTGAATCAGGAGGTTTGAAGAAGCGGGAGATCCGGAAAAGGTAACACGGATGATTGGTGGTACTGTTCCTTTAAATGGGAAGAAGCCGGACACCGGATTGCTGGAAGACGAGACGGTGGAGAGAGTGCCCTGAAGGACTCGGGAGTGCGGGAAGGCACCTGGACCCTGGCGGAAGAAGCAGCAAGGAGCCAGTGGTAGCAGTATTCCAGCCGCAACACTAGAACTAGGCACCAGGAGTCAGGAATAATGAGTCACGAGTCAGGAGTCAGCTAGGAGCTGTGAATGACTCTAGAGACTTCTTGTACTGACCCTGAACAGCCCTAGGCAGATCCCCTATATCCCCAGGGGTTAGCTGCCATTGGCTGTCAGGGAAATCTGGGTGGAAACCTAGACCTGGCACCAATCCCCGTGCTGCCCTTACTCAAGATGGCGGCGCCGGCCTCCCGGCGTCACCAACACTGAAGGAGTGTACTGCTCCCTAGCCTCCCCGCCGCTCACTAGCCGCCAGCCCGCTGCCGACCGCTGCCGCCCGCTGCCCCCAGGACAGGAGACTAACACACGCTAGCCGGCGGCGGGCGCGGACGGGTGAGTAATGGACCCGCCGCGCTCCGCTGCGGCTGAGTGTGACAGTACCCCCCCTTTTCTGGGTGACCCCAGGGCACCTACGCACCTTGTGAGGGTTTCTTTGGAAGAACTGTCTCACCAGACTTGGAGCGTGCAGATCAGCAGAATTTACCCAGGAATTCTCTTCGGGGCCAAATCCAGCCCACTCCACCAGAAACTGAAGATGGGAATTACGACAACGGGAGTCTATGATCCGTTTTACTTCGAATTCTGCCTCCCTCTCGGAGCAAATTTTAGGCGGCTTGGGCACCTTTCTTTGGTACATGTTTAATCTCAGCGGTTTGAGAAGGGAGATGTGGAAGGAGTTGGAAACCTTCAGAGATGACGGTAGTTGTAACCTGTAAGCGACGGGATTAATAACTTGAATAATCGGAAATGGCCCAATAAACCGAGGAGCTAGCTTCATGGATGGTAAACGAAGGCGTAGATGGCGGGTAGACAGCCATACCCGATCTCCGACTTTCAAACGAGGAACTGCCTTTCTCTTTCTGTCGGCCATCCTCTTGTATCGAGCCGAAGATTTGAGGAGGGCGTTGTGGACATCCGACCAGATTTTACTGAATCGTTGCAACGAGGCGGTTGCTGCGGGTACTTCGGAAGAAGGTAACTCGGTGAAGTCTGGGGATCGTGGGTGCTTGCCATATACGGTAAAGAAAGGAGTGGTCTCTGAAGACGAATGGTAGGAATTATTGTGGGCGTATTCTGCCCAAGGCAAAAGATCTACCCAGTCATCTTGGGAAGAGGAGACGAAAATCCGGATGAATGCCTCTAGGTCTTGGTTGACCCGTTCCGTCTGGCCGTTGGTCTGTGGATGAAAGGCGGTGGAGAATTTGAGTTTAACTTGTACGGCGGAGCAAAGTGCTCTCCAGAACCTTGCCACGAACTGTGTTCCGCGGTCGGAAACAATCTCCTTGGGTAGGCCATGCAATTTGAAGATGGTAGAAATAAAAAGTTGTGCTAACACGGAGGCCGATGGAAGACTCTTTAATGGGAAGAAATGCACCATCTTGGAGAAGCGGTCAACCACCACCCAGATCACTGTATGCCCTTTTGAGGGGGGAAGCTCTGATATAAAGTCCATCGACAAATGGGTCCACGGTTCAGTGGGAATGGAGAGCGGAAGGAGAGTACCAGCAGGAGAGGTTCTGGGAATCTTATGCTGAGCACACTTTACACAGGATGCGACAAAACTGGCTACATCACGACGAATGGTGGGCCACCAGTATGAGCGGAGTAGGAACTTTAGAGTCTTTTGTGCCCCAGAGTGCCCTACGAAGCGGGAAGAATGGCCCCAAGATAACACTCTCTTGCGAAGGTTGAGAGGAACGAAGGTCTTGCCAGGAGGAGGTGTGGGTTGGGCTGTCACCTGAGCGAAGACGATTGGACTCAAGATTGGCTGGGGAGTTGCTTCGAGATCTGTAGACGTCTTAAAAGAGCGAGAAAGGGCATCGGCCTTGGCATTCATGGACCCGGGTCGAAATTGGATCTGAAAGTGGAAGCGTTCGAAGAACATAGCCCAGCGGGCTTGACGAGCAGTGAGACATTGGACCTGTTTGAGGAAAGAAAGATTTTTGTGGTCGGAGTAAACAGTGATTCTATGTCGCGCTCCCTCCAAGAGATAGCGCCACTCTTCAAACGCTGACTTGACCGCCAACAACTCCTGTTCTCCTATAGAGTAGTTCTTCTCCGCAGGCAAGAATTTTTTTGAGAAGTAGGCACACGGGTGTAGTTCTTGATCATCTCCTTTCTGAGATAGAATTGCTCCTACCCCCTCAGAGGATGCATCCACCTCCAGGATGAAAGGTTTATCCAGATCTGGTTGGAGCAGGATTGGGGCCGTCATGAAAGCATCCTTCAGTTGTTGGAAGGCATGGAAGGCCTCGGGGGGCCATAGGCTCGGATCGGCTCCCTTGCGAGTGAGGGCGGTGAGAGGAGCAGCAATGGTGGAGAAATTCCGGATAAACCGGCGGTAGTAGTTTGAAAAGCCCAGGAATCTCTGGATTCCTTTGAGAGTGGTAGGGATCGTCCAATCCTGAATGGCTCTCACCTTCTCAGGGTCCATCTCTATACCGGTGCAGGAGAGGATGTGCCCAAGGAACGGAATGGAAGTAACTTCGAACACGCATTTCTCCAACTTGCAGAATAACTGTTTTTTGCGAAGCCGACGCAGGACTTCTGACACCGTCTGCCTATGAAGATGGAGGTTAGGGGAGAAGATGAGGATGTCATCCAGATAGACCACGATGGAATTATACAACAGGTCCCGGAATATATCATTCACGAATTGCTGGAAGACGGCAGGAGCGTTACAAAGACCGAACGGCATCACCAGGTATTCGTAGTGCCCGTCACGGGTGTTGAATGCCGTCTTCCATTCATCTCCGGGACGGATCCGGATCAAGTTGTAGGCCCCTCTCAAATCTAATTTTGTGAAGATAGAAGCCCCTTTGATCTTATCGAATAACTCTGTGATGAGAGGTAGGGGGTAACGATTCTTGATTGTGATATCGTTCAACCCCCTGTAATCAATGCAAGGCCGGAGGGATCCATCTTTCTTTTTTACAAAGAAAAACCCCGCCCCAGCTGGAGAGGTGGATGGTCGAATGAATCCTTTATTTAGGTTTTCTTGAATATAGGTGGACATGGCCTCAGTCTCGGGAAGAGACAACGGGTAGATACGTCCACGAGGCGGGTACTTCCCGGGCATCAACTCTATAGGACAGTCCCAAGGCCTATGTGGAGGAAGAGTGTCGGCACCTCCTTTGCTGAAGACGTCTGAGAAGGGAAGGTATGGTGTAGGTAGCGACAAAGGTGGAGATACGGAAGACGAAGAAGGGCTGGTGGGTTCAACTTGCTGCTTTGCCTGGTTGAGTGGGATAACCCGGGAGAGGCAAGTGGATGAACAATTGGTGCCCCAAGCCTTGATCTCCATGTTGGACCAGTCGATGTGGGGATTGTGCTGGGTGAGCCATGGCAATCCCAGAACCATTTCATGCGAGGACTGGGGTAGAACCATGAACTCTACTGTCTCTTGATGAAGAGCCCCCACAATTATAGTCGTTGGAGAGGTTTGAAGGGTAATCTGCCCGCTACAGATGCGACTCCCATCTACCGCTGTAAGGAACAATGGATGTTCCAAGGGTCGTACGGACAGGGAGTGTTGGGTGATGAAAGATGCGGAGAGGAAATTCCCCGCTGCTCCTGAATCCAGCAAGGCCTGGACTTTGATTCTTCCTTGAGGGGATACGAGAGTAACCGGGATGGTGGAATCGGTAGAGGAGGGAGATGGAAGCAAGACTCCTAATCGGACCTCCCTCGGAGAGATTAGGAGCGATCGTTTCCCGGACGTAGTGGGCAGGAGGATAGTAGATGAGCAGAGGAGCCACAATACATGCATAAATTCTCCCGTCGTCTACGGGATTTCTCCTCCAACGAGAGCCGGGAGCGGTTGATCTGCATGGGTTCTTCTGAGGAAGCAGCCATCGAAGAACTCGACTTGAGTGCAGGTAGAGGGTTAGGAGGGAAACGAGGGCGAAGGCGATCTGAACGATTTCTCTCAAGTTGACGCTCCTGTAGTCGTAGATCCACCTTATTGCATAGGGAAATAAGTTCGGCCAGAGTGAGAGGAGTGTCCCGTGTAGCTAATTCGTCCTTGATTCGACCGGAGAGCCCATTCCAGAAGGCTGAGACGAGAGCCTCTTCATTCCATCTCAATTCGGAAGCCAGGGTTTGGAATTGTATGACGTATTGTCCCACCGGACGGCTTCCCTGGCGAACCCTTAGAATCTCGGTGGCAGCTGAGGAGACCCTGCCGGGTTCGTCGAAGATGTGCCGGAAGGATGTAATAAAGGCGTCATAGTCGTCGAGCAGAGGATCAGAGCGCTCCCAGAGGGGTGACACCCAATCCAGGGCGGCTCCAGACAGAAGGGACACAATGTATGCCACACGAGCTTTGGGTGAAGGAAAGTTCGAAGACTGAAGGGTAAAATGAACGTCACATTGGTTCAAAAACCCACGACATCCTTTTGGTGAGCCATCGTATTTGTTAGGAGTTGGCAAATGCAGGTGATTGGGAACACTTGGGCCTGGAATGGGTGCCGGTGCCGGAACTCCCTGCGCCGGGGCTGGTGGACCAGGGGAGGCCGCAGAAGGAGGTAACAGGGTCTGTAGGAATTGGGCTACTTGACGCTGTGTCGTCTCTACTTGTTCCAAACGAGCCACGATGCCTTGTAGTACCTCCGTCATGGAGGCCTGTGCTTCACCCGACTCCATCGGGTCAGTACAAACTGTCACGAGTGGGGGATTGGATGAAGTCGTGTGGTGCTCAGGAACAGGAGACGGACCAGGAGGGGAAGGATTGAACCGTGCTGGTTTAATAAATGATTTCATAAATGGCAGACAACTTTTAGCACTTAAATACGTCTTTAAGTGGCAGTTAGTGGTAAACGAATAATTTAAAGAAGTAAGTCCCGAAAGAATATAAACCACGTCTGTGATAAACAAAAGTCTGAATCAGGAGGTTTGAAGAAGCGGGAGATCCGGAAAAGGTAACACGGATGATTGGTGGTACTGTTCCTTTAAATGGGAAGAAGCCGGACACCGGATTGCTGGAAGACGAGACGGTGGAGAGAGTGCCCTGAAGGACTCGGGAGTGCGGGAAGGCACCTGGACCCTGGCGGAAGAAGCAGCAAGGAGCCAGTGGTAGCAGTATTCCAGCCGCAACACTAGAACTAGGCACCAGGAGTCAGGAATAATGAGTCAGGAGTCAGCTAGGAGCTGTGAATGACTCTAGAGACTTCTTGTACTGACCCTGAACAGCCCTAGGCAGATCCCCTATATCCCCAGGGGTTAGCTGCCATTGGCTGTCAGGGAAATCTGGGTGGAAACCTAGACCTGGCACCAATCCCCGTGCTGCCCTTACTCAAGATGGCGGCGCCGGCCTCCCGGCGTCACCAACACTGAAGGAGTGTACTGCTCCCTAGCCTCCCCGCCGCTCACTAGCCGCCAGCCCGCTGCCGCCCGCTGCCGCCCGCTGCCCCCAGGACAGGAGACTAACACACGCTAGCCGGCGGCGGGCGCGGACGGGTGAGTAATGGACCCGCCGCGCTCCGCTGCGGCTGAGTGTGACAGGCATTGACATGTATAAATGTGAAGCACCTAAAACGAATGGTAAGTCACGTTGTTCTTTGACTGAGCACTGGCCAGGGTAACCACAGAATGCAAAGTGCCCTGCTTGATCCGGGATGGGGATAGTAGTAGTATTGATAATATCTTGATTTTCAGGAATAGGAATGCTGGACTGGACATGCTGAAGACAGGGAAAGACAAAGCACACAAAATGGACCAGCTAATAACCAGGTGGAATGAACCAGACTTGCTGGAGATGTGAAAATGCAGAAAACACAAACTGGACACAGAAAAAGGAAAACCTGAGGGAACTTGAGCCACAATATGGCCAAGCCAGCCTGAAGGCTAACCAGAATGGCTCTCTCTATTGTTGATGATAAAAGTAAAAGTTAAAAAAATATTCTTGCACAAAGCAGCTATAGGGATATGATTAATAGGTTCCAGGAACAGCGCTGTCTCTCAGTAGATTTAGAGGGGTATTCAATGTACCGTTCATTACCGATAGCTTGCCATCAGAGTATTCAACTCCCTTCCCTTCACTCGCCGTTTCCACCTCACAGGTTCCATTCGGCGAGGTGGAAATGGTCAGTGTGGCCAATAAAACGACGGGGCTCGCCACAAAATGCAGCAGACGTGCTGCCTTTTTGGCGAACCTCACCTCTTAAGTGGGTCCTTGTCATCATCACAATTCTCCCTAACATTGAATACGGCAAGTGGGTTTGATGGCAAGGATGGCTTTTCCTCTCCGAAAATAAGCCATCCTTTCCGTGAAAAACCCCCTTACCCGCGGCACTGAATACCACCTTTAAAGTGGCAATAACTTTAACCTATTGCATATAATACCTAAATGGTATCATATGTAAATTAGCAGTACAGAATTAATTTTGTACAGCAGGAGATTCAGCTGTCTATACAGGAGTAGCGAGCCTCACATTCATCAGCACAGTCCTTAGCACAAGAGCTGAATATAATCTTTAGCATTAAGCCTGGCTTCTTTACTTACCAGTTACCACACCATGTCTAACACGTTCAAAGCATCTCTCCTATTCACACAAACTCAAATCTGCTCCTGCATTTCAAATCTTATTTACTATTCAAAAACTTAATAACTTTTCTTTAATCCTTCTCCTCAAAAAATCTTTGAAGATCCAATGCAATTTAAATCAAGTGACTTTGAGGTTTTTCGTACAAACATGTCAGATCTTAGTTTATTTGACTGAATAATGAAGTCTGCCTTTTGGAGAGCTTGGGGCGGACCTCCCTAATAACAAATATAACTACTGGAAAGTGTGTTCCCTTGTGTGCTACAATGACATATACGACCAGCTTTGGGGATTACACAGTATAGCTTAAAGCATCGTTTTCATCGTCTTCTACACTTTTGATAAAACCCGTATTTATGCATGGCTGTGTATGGAAGGATTCTAGCTGAATTTTTTTCATACTACCGGTTCTAGCTCATTTCTCTACTCAATTACCGATTAATGAAAGTTGAACTTTTTATCTGTCTCCCTTTAGCAGTCGCGACGGATTATTGCAGACATATGCTCTGGAGTTACGTTACTCATTAGAGAACAAGTCTAGGACAACAGAACATACTTACGCTGAAAATAGTTTTCTTGTTAAGAAATTAAATGGAAATGGAAAAGAATAATCAATCACCTGGTCTACAATGTATGGAACCAACATCGTAATATTAATTAGAAAGTAGTTGGATGTATCAATAAAACCTGCATTAAAGTTTCACTTTATTATGTATGAAGATCACAGTAGAAGCACCTATTACATGGGCTCAACAACCGGAGATCCCTAGGGGGTAATTCGGACTCGCTTGTTATGCTGTGTATATTCGCTCTCTAGAAAGCAGGTAAATGCCGCCCGGTGGCACTTAAACACCCGCTCGCATCCACCTGCACAGGTGCAAGGTGAAATCATTTGATAGTTACTCACCATCAAATGATTTTTCCTCTGTTTGTAAACTTGTACTGAATTTTCTGATGGATGCTTGCCGACTAATTCAGGGTGGGCGCCCCAAGCAGGCATACGTTCGTAGGGGTATGCCCAGCAATTCTATGGGAGGGTCCACTGTTTACGTTGGTGCGCCCATGAAATGCTGGGCGGACCTCAGCAACCACCCCCTGGCTGCCAATCATTTTGCCAAAGCCCCAGGCATGCACAAACATGATGTTCGAGGAGACACACTGGTGGATTGTACACTTGGCATTGAATTCAAACGCTACATTTCTTCTAAAAAGAAAGTACATAAGATACCAGCCTGACCCTGCCCCCAACAAGCAGCCTAAGCCTTACACATGCACAATGACAAACAGACACTAACACACAGATACTGACATATAGACAGACTGACAAGCTGACACACTGAAAATGACGTACACACAGACTAACATTCGAATGCTGAAAATGCAACTATATGCTGCATTGCTAACAAATGCTGATGCACGGACAAACTCACACACTTAC